>NC_022023.1:30887198-30939337 GCF_000317375.1 Microtus ochrogaster | reverse complement strand
GATGAGGCTCCGACCCAGGATAGACGTAGGCTAGAATCTCCTTGGTAAGCCACCTCGTGGGCTACACAGATTATAAGAAATGGGCTAGTCCAGGTGTGAGAATTAGCCTAGAAGTGGCTAAATGGAAATGGGCCAAGTAGTGTTTAAATGAATACATTTTGTGTGTTATTATTTCTGGTATAAGCTAGCAGGCAGCCGGGGTGCTGGGGATGCAGCCCCGCTGCTCCTATTACTACATGGAAATCAGGAGATTGTTCCCAGAGACACCAGGATGGCAGGTCAGGAAGGGCTCCCAAAGAGGACACATGAGAAGAAGGTAGACAGGCAGAGATGGGGCAACACTACAAAAGGCAGTGCAGAAGCGGGGCTGGCAGGAGGGGACACGCAACCCCAGGAGGGCCTGGGGTGGCATAGGTCACTGTGTTTGAAGACACGTTCATCTGAGTCATGGCAACCCCTTGACCTCTGTCAAAAATGCTGTGCAGAGAGCAGGTGTGATGTCAGAGCCTGTCTGGCCCTGGACAGATGTAAGGGGCTGTGGAGAAAGTGATCGGAAAAGTCAGGGGAGTATGGATAGTATCCCAGGAGCTCAAGACAGACCTGCTCCCTATACTACAGACAGGCCGTGGTCTGGCAGCAGGAAGTGCACACCCAGGCCCAGCTATTCCAATGAATATGGTCATATGGAAATTAAAAGACAGGGACTTAAAAGCAGATGCACCTGAGACATACATCTTACAGAAACTGCCGAGAGCACCCGTTGAGGGGCCTGGTAGAGCGGGCACAGGCACACTGAAGACACAGCCATGGCCTTGGATGCTGAGCTCTGCCTTTTCTTTTCCTGTGTCACCTGGCTTTCTTTCTCTTAAGCCCTTGACTTCTCTCCCCAAAGGCTTTTCATGAACATTGGGAGGACTACCAGCCATAGCTTCTTCCTCCTGCTCCTAACTCTCACTTCCCCTCCCCCTCCATAATCACTTTTCTTTAAAGGTGGAAAGCAGCTATAGAGTGGAGAAATATCGTCCAAACTCACTTTCATCCTTTGGTGTCATGGAGAAGTCAAGGCCTTCGTTAGGTCCAGAGAGGTGACCTCTGCCTCATACGAACCAGACAGACAACTGAGAAGCCAAGAATTAGGAAAGGGGAGAAAGAGGGAGGGGGATAGAGGGGGAGAGAAGGAGGGAGAAAGAGAGAGAGCATTCCTGAGAGCTTGCTTAAGTTTCCTGGGTCTCCTCTCTTCTTTGCCATTGGTTCATATGTTCTTTTGGTTCAAACACATTTCTATACATGTGGCTTTGCTACCTTGAACCTGACCATGAAATCAGCTAAGTTCTTTGTGTCCTAGGGGAGGGGCGGAGTGAATCTCAGGGTTGTACTATCACAACCAACTTTTATTAATAAAATTTTCATGCTTTCTTGTGCCCGTTGTTCATGATAGGGGTGACTGCCTGCCTTTCACGATTGGTCTAACTCCCTTCTATAGTACATTAATTTAAGAGTCATTACTAGACAGTTACATGGTGATATAGGCATGCTAATATAGGGATAAAGCTAAGATCACTTGACAAAGTAAGGCCTCCTGTGACTTATAAAGAAAGCCCAAGAAAAATGCTTCATTCCCACAAGCCCCAGTTCCAAAATATGCCAAGTCCTAAAGCCACACAACTGGCTAGGCCCTTTGTGGTTTGTGGTATCTATTGCATGTTATTCCCATAAGAATAAATTTTGTAGAATAAATTTCTATCCCTGAGCAGATGGAAATAAACAGAATTCATTTTGCTGTTGGGGTTTTCTCATCATAGAATCCAAAAGCCCATTTTTCAAATTGGTCTAAAAAAAGTACTTAGTGGAGATGCTTCAGAGAGTAGCTCTCTATGCTTGGAACCAGGAAAGGCAGAAAGACCTTTCAATTGTGTCGCGGACATGCTGCTCCAACTCCAAGAAGAAACCACAGCTGCTGGTGGAGACTTCTGTGCGGTGGGTGCACCTTCTCACCATCATGGGGCGCTAAAGGTCACAGTGACAAGCTTTCGTGGGCACATTACATCCCGTGCGTGGGGAGAGGCTCTAGGATAAGTCAAGCAAAGACCTGATCATTCCTTATTGATGTATTTGAGCTGGTTTGACTGCTGGAATCTCAGGATGGCTTTCGTGTGCTTCATTGGTTTTAGGGCTGACATGTTTTCGCTTTACTTTTCACAATTAAAATCTTAGATGGGTATTTGGATGTAGGCACTCTCTCCCCTCCCCACCCAAAGCCACAGCTCAATGAAGTTCAGAGCTTTATCACTTCAAACCGATAATCAGCAGCATGTTTATGTCCATGCCCTGCTGCATCTTCAACAGTTGGATCTCACCCAACCCAGATGGAGTGGTACCTTTCATTTTCACATCTAAATTTGCTGATTCTCTCGGATGCCCAGCAATTGATGATACACATCAGTATCAATATGGTTTCGCGGTCTGAAAAGGAGGAACCTTACCAACCAGGGAACATGACCCTGCATTCCACCAGGTCCTTGTTAATGTCTCTCTTTGTCTTGACATCCACAGAACATGCAACCCTGGCATAGGACCCCTTGGGTCTGAAGACATTGAGAATCCACAACTGCAAAGGTAACGTTTATCTAACCTTTTCTGCCTTAAGATTTCCCTGAAGTGAATTGCAGCTCTGTTCTATCAACCCTGAAATTTGGGCTCTGATTTCAGAGAAAAAAATAAGTGCGCTCCATAGCTCAGCAGACACCACCTGTCTCCTCTTCCGAGGGAGCTGGAGAAGAGCTGTTCTCCCAGTAGTCACTGAGGATGGACATTTCCTTTGAAGACAGCCTTGGTCCTTGCTTCCTTCTTTTCGGTAACTCTAGAACTTGAAGCATCATAATTGCCCCCTCTCAAGAATTACATTACCATGTAAAAAGGTCGGTTTCCTGGTTTTATTAAAATTCCATTAAAGGAAAGCTATTTCCTCTTGATCAAAAAAAAAAAAAATCTAAATTATACCGCCGGCCCTGGGTGAAAAGTTGCTATTCTGATCTTTTCCAAAGGTTCAACTTTACATACAACTGTTTCCTGCCTCAAGAGTTGACCTATATGAGCCTGTCAATCACCCAGTCAGGAGTCCACCCTATAAGAAATCTGCCTGAAGATATGCTAGTTAGATGGAAGGGATAATTATCACTTAAAGAAATAGTATACTTATCACTCGTAGAAAGCTCTCTCTCAGAATGACCGGCACAGAGCTTCTCAGGGCATCTGTGCTAAGTCTGCCCACTCTTGAGTTCTAACACAAGACAGACTACCTTCCTTTCTTCATTCTTCAATTTTCCCGATACTGACTCAAAGCTTAAGCGTGCTCAGTGTACCCCAAGACCCTCCAGGCCTTCTTCACTCTTTCGCCATGCAGCTGTTTACAGACCGCCATGGCTGAACGTCCCAGCTTTCGCAGAGCCCCGAAGGCATGGTGTTCCCTCTTCCGTGTTCCCTCCCCCACGCAGCTATGAAGGTCTGCAGGTTGGGAGCCTTGCTCCTTTTCTCCCAGACGCTAATAAAAAATGCCCTCAAGCTTCCTCCCCAGTCCATTTTATTAATGAAAATAAGAACCCGAAAGAGAACCACAGATTTCTCATTGGCATTCTCTCCCGAGAGTCATTTGCTCTCCCACAGGTGTCCTTTCTGTACAAATCAAAGTCCGGTTAGAAAAAGGGAACCTCAATTGAGAAAGCGCCCCTACAAGAATGGCCTGTTTGGCATTTTCTTGATTGAAGATTGCCCTGGGAAGGCCTAGCTCACTGTGGGGGATGCCGCCCCTGGACTGACGGGCCTGGGTGCTGTAAGAAAGCAGGTTATGAAAGCCCTGAGGATCAGACAGCAAGCAGCTCTCCCCATGGTTTCTGTGTTTCGGTTCCTACCTCCAGGGTGACGACCTGAGTTTCTGTCCTCACTTCTCTGGATGGTGGACCACTGCTATCATGCAAAATAAACACTTTCCTCCCCAAGTTGCTTTAGGTCACAGTGATCATCACAGCAACAGAAACCTTAATTAAGACATTCTCCCTATCTTCTTTTATTCAGGTATGATGGAAGATCTCAAATCTCACCCCTCCTATATGTGAGGGGTGCACATAAACCTTCTGCACACAGAAGCTTTTATGTACATAAAATTCTTTAATCAATAAATTGGTATGCTTTTTCTTCAGGTTTGAATTCAAAGTACCTCAAGCACCAGGCTTAAAGCCAAAAGTCCAAGCACCTACACTTGTCAATCAAATGTTTCCTTAGCATCCCTCTCCACTTAACATGCACACTGGTGATGTTTTCAGAATGGAATGCATTTCTGGGTTTCAAACAAGTGCAGGAAGGACTCGATGTTTATTAAGATGCACGAAAACTACATCCTGGTGTCAGTGGCAGTGGGGACAGGAGTTGGAGACAGCTCTGCATCCTGGTGTCAGTGGCAGTGAGGACAGGAGCTGGGGACAGACAGCTCTGCATCCTGGTGGCAGTAGCAGGGGGAGAGGAGCTGGGGACAGCTCTGCAGGGCCACCTGAGGCAGAGACTTCTCAGAGATCTCAGGGAACACCTAGACTCTAGACTTGGCCACAGTTACGACGTTTAGGAGAAGTCAGTAAGCATTGCTGTAGCTTATTAAGAGAAGGTTTAAGATTGATGGAGTCAATAAGAAGAGAGCTGCTCAGAAAAAGGTCAAAGATGCTCCAGTATGATTACAGGCCAAGACTCTTCACAGTTGAATACTTGGGAAGCCTCTCAAGGTACCTTCCTGGGGGTTGCTAAGGAATGTTTTCTTGGGAAGCCTCTCAAGGTACCTTCCTGGGGGTTGCTAAGGAATATTTTCTTGGGAAGCCTCTCAAGGTACCTTCCTGAGGGTTGCTAAGGAATGTTTTCTTGGATGATTACATGGGATAAAGTGAGGCCTTAGGTTACAGGGTAGCAAGGTTTGTGAAAATGGTCTCACTCCAAAGGAAAGTAGAGAATCTCATTTGTGAAATTCCCAGAAAATACCAGGAAAAGGAGTAAGACCTTCATATTCAAGGTCATATATGTTCAAGCCATAAGCATGTTTTATTGCCATTTTCACATTTGTATGTAAAATATCTCTACATAAAGGGGCATCGTCTCTATGTCGGCTACCATTGCAGCAAATACTCCTTCATGGTGTTGGGTCTCTTGGTTCTCTGCTGAGGAGAGACTGCATGCAGACTCCAGGGTGAGGGGCTCCTTTCCCTCTACACATCCCCACCATCTTCCCCGTCTTCCTTCCTTGCCACAGCAGGTCAAAGAATGAAAAATGCGGGTTGAATGAAAGAAAAAAAGACTGCTGGTTATTTAACAAGGCCACTGTGAGTCTTACAGGCAAGAGAGGACAGACTCCAGGCTTGCCCATGACTCCTGTCCAGCGCACAGGAATATGTCCAGAAACACATGAAGGTGTACAATGCTCTGTCCAAAGTCACAGGTTTATAAATGACTATCACAGGGAATTTGATACACTAAAGTGGATCTATTTATTACTGTGCTTCATCTTAATAGCAGTTTTATAGAAAGTCCTCTCTTAAAAGGCATAGATAACATTAAAAAAAAAAAAACCCTGCTAATCTATAAAACGTGCTACCTGGCAGTGATAATCAAATCAGTGGCAGAAGAGGATGCATTAGCATATTAATGAATTTAACCATTCATTCGTCCATCCTTTCATTGGCTGATAATTTCCTAATAACAAACACCGGACACTGGGCATGTTGTGGAAAACAAGACTGTTCTGTAGAACTGGATTCTGGGGCAGGGGCAGGATGGGGGGGCAGAGAAAGACAAACATAACACAAGGAACACAAGAAAAGCAGGTGCTGACACAGGTACTTAGAAGCTGCTTTTCTAAGCAGCTCATTTGGGTCCACAAGGTGACCCAGACTGAGATGAAACCCTGGCAGCTGTCTTTATATTGTGTCGCTGGTCTCTTTTATGTGGCTGAAGGAACTGAGATCTGCCGTGGCGGCACTAACCCTGCATTTGCCCTCTGTTGCAGGAACAGCAGGATTTCGGGGAAACAACCCCACCCACCATCTACCCTGCCTAAGGGCATTCAGTCCTGGGGCAGAGCTGGGTCCTGGAGACTGTGAACCGCTCCCACAATGCCCGGAGGACCACATTGTAAGACAAGGACCACAAGGAGCACACCTGGACTAACATTACCTAATTATGTGCACTTGACATTTGCCCCTGTTCTCCCTCTGTCTCCTTAGACTTCACATCATTATCCTCAAGATGGGCTTGGGATCCCGAACCCTGCCGCTTCCCTTCTTACTCAAGAGGAAACGTTGCACAAATCCCAATGTTTCTCTCTATTTCTTATCTTCCTACTGGGGATGGGTCGGAAAGCCTAGCTTGTTGTTCCGAAGCCCATACTTCTAACCAAAACTCTAGTTACAATCCAGATAGGGACAGGAGTGAAGTAGAAAGGCGTCCCTAGGTCGCTTCCTTAGAGCAGAGATCTGGTGTCACGCGCTCGACCACAGAGCTAAAATGAAGAGAAGGAGAGCTGTAAACTCTATAATACCATGAGCAAGGACTTCAACAGAAGCACCCGCTTGGAGACAGGCAAGGCTTAAAAGACCAAAACTTCATTTCCGCAGAGTGCTCTTCACAGGATACAAGGGCAGAACTGGGGGATTGTCTTGGCTGCAGACACCATCCTAGTCAGTCCTGGAGTTCACAGCATATATACAGAACTGAGGTGCCACAGAAGCTCAGCCTGGTTAACCCAAGTATCCGCCTTCTTTCTCTCTGAGAAGTAGCTTCAAACTGAAGGAGCTGGCGGGCCTTTCTGTGAAATAATTACTTGTTTCAACTCTCGGGAGTCCCTGGGTCTCTTAACGAGGCGCTGAATATTAAATTACACTCGAGAGTGCTGCCTCTGGTTGAGATCCTCGAGCTGATTTCTCATGGCACAGCTATTTCTTTTCCCCAATTTTCTGAACAACAACATCAAGTTAGAGGTCCTCTGCAGCATATAAAATAAGGTTTCGGTTCAGTGCCCGGCTCTGCTCCAGTGGACTGTTTCTCACGAGTCTGAGATGCAGCCCGCCCCAGTATTCCTTCTAAGAACAACTAAACTAGCCATGCCTCCTCCCAACAATGATCGGGGTGTGGGTATTGCAAAAGAAAAAAAAGGAAGACTAGAGGTTGGAAGAGCCACCAAGGAGGAAAGAACAAGGGACTTCCTTCTTGCTGCAGTGACGTGATGGGATTCTAGCTGAGTGGGCCAGAGCCATCAGTGGATACCCTACAGAAGACAGGGAGAGGGACGGGCAGTCCGATTGGTTATCCGGGGTGACCCGTGTTCAGAGTGGGATGCTAGAATGAATCTGATTTAACAGAGACCTTGTAAATCAGGGATTAAAGCAGTTCCCGAAGAAAACAATGACTTATTATGTGGGCCAGCATCTCTGCTTTGCTTTATATATGTTTGTCTCCCTTCGGTTTAGCTGAAGGTATAGAAATAAATTCTTGTTCTGCACCTGCAGTCACCTTGAATTTCAGAAAGAACAGCACCCTTCAGGTCAGGTCAGGCTCCCACTCCCTTGTGAGAACGAACATGTTACACTCTGGAGCAGAAGCGATCTTAGGGAAATCAGACTCAAGAGAGAAGAGCTTGGACCACCATGCAGAGCTGGAACTGTGAGAGACCAACCGGACCCCGTCTTGACCAGGACTGTTTGTCATAGCTCCCCTTCCTCTCCCCTGGACCTCTTTGTCTCTTCTTCCTGATTTGGCCACCATGAACGCATCTCCTTCCGTGCAATACTGTTCCTTATAGCTAAACTGGCGTACTGGGGACAGACACCCAAGCCTAAGTTCTGGATGCTGCCACAACGGCCCAGGCTTTTGCACACAGAAATGGACACCGAGTTCCCAGTTCCAGGACCTGTAGATGACAGTTGGAAGGAGCCCAGTAAGAGCTCCAACAAGAAGGGAACCTTCAGCAGTGATAAAACAGCAGACATTGATAGGAAAGAGTTCATACAGGAGCAGAAATGCCTGCCACCAAGATGGTGACAAGAGCTTGAGCTGCAGAGTGAAATCCTGTCTCAAAGAGCAAATAAGTCTCCATGAAGCCCTCTACTTTCGTTCAGCTAAATGCAGATGATATCACTCAAAGCGTGTAAGCTGTTAAGCTACAAACTCCCTAGGCCTTGGCTGTAACTGTGCTGTTTAAATTAACCTTTACTTCCCCTTTGGGACTGCCACTAGATCTGAAACAAGGGACCTCAAGCAATGGACCCCGAAGAGCTAAAAATCCCTTAAAACCCTCATTCCAGAGCAGGGAAAGGCAAAATTCTGGTGCTAGACGGAAGAGGAACTTGTCTACCAGGGGAGGTTTCAAACAGTGTTGCCAAGCTTTCACCCAGCTAAATCAGCATATGTGTATTTTCCTGCCTTTTGTTTCATCTTTTATACAGAACCTGATTTCTAAAGACACCCTCAGCAAAACTTCACAGTTCTCTGTTCCTTTCTCATCCAGTCCTGGCTAGCCTACTTCGATGGACAGCTATGGCACGCGCCATTGCCTGTGTATCTGATTAGGTGACACTAGACACACAGAGAACGGATGGTTGCCGCCTAGAAGAGGCAAAGAGCACCCTTCCACCAAGCCGAAGCTATGAAGTGTAAACTGCTCTCTGGGCACAGTGAAGTTCGACAGGGAACAGGAGGGTCAGAGAAGCGCACTTTGTATCCTGTGTCATAAAAGTGCATCTGGCCCTCCTACTGTAGAAAGGAGTTTGTATGCGCACAGTAGAAATAGCCCAGCAAACACACAGGTCTCATGGTCTGCTCTGAATTACCCTTTAAAGGGATTGGAACCCAGGCAGAAGCTTGGGGGAAATGTACAGCCCAGCAACCTTGTACATGTAAACATCCCATAACACAGACAGAGATCAACTCGAAGGGTAAAATGTGGAAGAATAAAAAGGTACAGAACAACGCTATGGACCTCAGAGACAAGGTTGACTGCCTGGCTGAAGAGTCAGAACTAAATTTTGGGATGATTAACACCTTTGTTTTGGTTTCCCATAAAATGTTAAATAGCTTGAAGAAGGCAGACCTTTCAGGGTATCAACCTGTTCCTTGGTGTCTCTAGGTGCAGGTAGCAAGAGCGGCTATATTCTAGGTGATGCGATCCTTTGTATACACGTGTCCCATGGGTTTGCACATGCACATGAACATATGACTGTCATTTCTCCATGAGTGGTACATTCCTTCCTAGTCAAGGACCTTAAGCAGCTTAAACAAGAATAAAATAAGCCCATCATATTGGTGTGTGCCTATAATACAAGAACTTAGGAAGCTGAGATGGGAGAAGTATACTAGTTAGTTCTTACAGTCAACTTGACGAAAACTGAAGACATCAGCGAAGAGGAAACCTCAATTGAAGGACTGGCTCTACACACAGACCTATAGGCATGTCCGTGGGGGCATCTTCTTGGTTGACATAGGAGAGTCTATCCCACTGTGAGCAGAACATCTCTAGATAGGTGGACTTGACCCAGGTTACATACAAAATGTGATGATGGGAATGAGAACGGCCCCCATAGGCTCATAAGTCTGAAGAATTGGTCCCTAGTAGGTAGAACTGTCTGTCGGAGGAAGATTGGGAAGTACGGCCTTGTTGGAGGATAGGTGTCACTGGGGGCATATGTTGAGGTTTCAAAGGACTCATACCATGCCTGTGTCCCCTCTGCCTCCTGCTGGGATTGGGGATGTAAGCTTTCATATTATATAATCACTATTGCTTCTAATCCTAACCTTATGGAAGAACGGATTTAAACTGTAGGTGTTTTAACTGGAATCTCTATATTTCTAGAGATATAGAAGAGGGAGAAAACCCTGTGCTTCCTACCTTCCAGGGAAGTAGAAGGCATTTTGAAGCAAAGTGAGCTAAAATCTCCATTGAACATAAACACGAACACCACGGTTTTGAGCTGTGCCTTTCCTCCAGACTCTTATTTACTTTGAAGTTGGCTTATGAAGCTACTTTAATAATTCATAGCTGTGTTCCAATTTTTTGTCAGTCTTTGAGGGCTAAAATTAAGTTCCCATAGAATTTGTAAATCATGGGGGTGGGGCATGTTCCAATTTCACCCTGATAACAAAATACACAGGAGTGAGGGGGGCAGTCATGGAAGAATCTATCTAGCAGTCCAAGGGGCTTTCTGTAAATGAGTAGATGAGAAGGTGGAGAAGTGATTATCCTGGGAGGTTCTATAGGAGCGCATAAAGCAATACCCAGCAGGGTAAGCATAGCAGCAAATTGATTAGTACCTGAAACATGTTCAGACAGCCAGTGAAAGCGGGTAGGGGCTTCCCAGACAGAGACGCTGTCCATCTGTAGGGAAGGGAAGGTCAAGAGCCAGATCAGCCTTCAAACCCCAGGCCTCATCTGTGATCAGAACCAACATCACGAGGAAGCCAACACTTCAAGTTCACACAACATGAGGTGGCCTTGTAGATGACTGGATTTGTCAAGAGTTTTAACTAAGAGAAATGAAAACAGCAACATTTTCCTGGGAAAGGCCCCCTCTGAATTCCACCTAAGCCCCTCACTCCTCAGGCAGCGTGGCCGCACTGTCTGCAGAACTGCTGATTTCTAACCCCATTAAGAATAGTACTGGCTGACATCTGCGCTTCTAAAATATTCTGTCAAGCTCTCAGAATAAAACGGTGAGACTCACACCCACCTGCTCTCGGCAGTTACACATGCTCACGAGAATCTCATGGGGATCTGCCGAGGGGCACTGCCTTGGAATGAGTGTCTGTGGTGCCTCGGCCCCGACTGTCCCCCACTCACACCTTCCAACCTTGAAATTCAGATCTGACCCACTTACGTTACTGCATTTTGTGAACGCTTACATCGGCCTTGTTTCGGGAAGAGACAGCGGGGTGGTGGATAATCACCAATTCTTCAGGCAAACATGGAGTGTCAGAGCCAGCTCGGGCATGCGCTCCCCAGGCCACAGGGGATTCCCCGCCTCTGGGAAGAGAGGGACTAGAATGGCGGGGAAGCATCCCGCCCCAGGGCTGAGCCAGCTTGCTCTTCCCCACAGCAGACACTACACAGCCCCAGAGCTGGCACCATCGGGCTTGTTTCCTTCCTGTTCCACAGCTTCGGTCCTCAGTCCTAAAACATCCTTCCAATGCACTGGGCAAAAACTAGCCCCACCTAAGATCAGGCTGATTTTAGTCTGCAAACTACCCTGCTTAGTCTTGCGCACTATCCCTTCTGTCCCCGAGGCCACTTCCTCTGCCAACAGGTGGCAACTCTAACCTAGAGACGGCGGTGAAGATAGCTTTCAAATAGACCTAGTAGTTGGTCCAGTGGGCTTGGAGGGAAACAAGTTTGTGTTCTGCAATGTGGTGGGCCTCTTCCCAGCAGGAGCAGAAACAATGGAGCAAAAGACTGAAGTCTGTATTACAAAGACGAAGGACTCTGTCTACAGGCTGAGCTCAGGCTTGAAAGGAAGCAGCAGCTCCTCCTTGGGGCTCCAGTGTGATGGGCTTCCCTTCAGACATCATCTTACCAACCTTCTCCATGTTCCAGCTTCTTCCTTATAATGATTCCCCAGCTACGTGCAAGTGTGTCCAGCCCCTCAGGTCTGTTTCTGAGGACAATGCTGGCAGATGGTCCCATGGAACTTCACTCTTCTTCGCTTTGTAACTGCCATAGGGCTGAATCCTCCTCACATATGCTCCATTTGCCTTACACACTGACCGAGTGGGACTCTCTTGTAGATCTAAGACTCTAGCGAGTACCTATCACCTTGCCGGGTGATGTCTCTTATGATACAAAGGCCACATGAAGTTTATCTACAACCAACCCTTCATTGGATCTGATGGCGGCAGTGAGGGCTCAGAATACAAGCTACAGTCATCTTTCTGGGAACCAGCAGGAAATTCCCTACGCCTGTTTCTGGAGCCCCACATCCCTCCCTGGCTTGTGATCCTCTGCACCAAGCACTAGAAAGATCAGAGCTAAGTGTGCGTCCATCTTCCTGCAGTGGTAGCAGCCCACGGGCCACCCTGGCTAAGATTAACCTTCTCTCTGGTTTGCCATTGCTTTCTTACCCTTGTTCCTCTTTTAGCTTGATTTCAAACCCTTATCTTACAAAAAAGATCTTGCTTGCTCATTTCCTGTTCTTAAATCACCGTAAATCTTTAGGATGTGATGCAAAAGGAACAAAGCCACCAATAGCGTGTCTAAGCCATCCAGTTCACACAGATGTCCTGTTCCTCTGGCTCAGATTGAAGACTCCATGAATTCCCATGAAAGGCTGACATATCTGCCTTCTGTTCCCATCCTCATGGAGAAAAAAAATCAATGGAAATCTCTAAGTGGCTATCATTTGCCTCAAAATCAGATTATGATCCTAAACAATATCCACACTGATATAGGAAGACAGTGCGCCATCAGATACAGACAGCTCAGAGCCTGAAAATGTGACTCCCATAAAGTCCTGTCTACGCTGAGCTTGGGCGAAGTCAGACCATCTGAAAGTCCCAGAGCTCAGGAAGTCCATTACTGTCCTTATTTGTTTCCGGAGTCTGGGTTATGTAACATTCCACATTATGAAACAGACATCGTAAGCTTCTGTTGGGTCTAATTAGTGTCAGACACCCCCAGGACTTGGAAATATTATTTATGATGACGTAAGCAATCTCTTAAAAACATATCCTGGCATTTGGGGAAATAACTCACAAGGGCTCCTACCTTGGTGTTTCGCATTTCCTGAACCCCGTCCAAGAGTGACATTTTTCTTGGGTGAACTGTTAATTGAAATCCCTTCCCTTTGTCCTTTCCAAGTCCAAATGTTAATACCCAGGCTTCCCTCTCTTCATTCTTGCCTCTCCCCAGGGCGGTGGTGATTCATCGGTAGGATATAGAAGCTGACTTTGACCTCCACCTTCACCTTCGCCAATGGTCAAGAAAGTTCACGGCAGCCCTGGGCTGTGTCAGCACCTCCCACACTTATCCAGAAGAGTGTGGTTAGCCCCTCCCACAGCTGTAGCCCTCAGCATCCCTGCTAGCTCATAGCAGAGAATACCAGGCTGACTACAAAGCAGTGTGAGACATAGGCACCACCAGTGGAAGACCTCCCAATACGTTAGCATCCTTGGGCTGCCCGGAGGAAACCCAAACCTACACAAAGCACACTCTTCTGCAGGAACTCCAGGCTGGCAGGGAGTGGTGAATTCTGTCCCCTCCCCCTTATTCTTAGGTAGTAGCATAATTTGGGGCAGGTCACATCTGTTGCTCCTTAATATTCAGGCCATTGAGAGAGACTTTTTACATTTTCTGTCTGGTGGGGTAGTATTGATGCCTAGAGGTAGGGGTGGGAGTCATGAAGTTCCTAGAGCTTGTGTCCCTTCCTCCTGTAAGCAAAGTGACAGTTCTCCAGTTAGGCCCATCCCACCCTGCAGGAAGACCTGTGAACCTGGCATGGGATCCTTGGGAGGACACGGACAAAGATGACAAGGAGCAACGTTTGCCCATTCAGCCTTTGAAGAGATGGGTCCAGCAGCAATGCTCAGCCTTCACTGAGGGCCTCCAAATAGCAAAGCTGAGTGTTTTGTCTCTGGTACCAAAGAGGTTCCCAGGAGAGTAAGTGCTACTCAAAATGCCACCGCAGCCCGCACTGGAGACAAGGGCTTGCAAGGCTTCTAACCATCTGTGGAGAGGAGATGCCCTCTGTGGCAAAGGACTAGTGGCACTCATAACATGTGAACTAGAGTGTTGTTGAGATACCAAAGTTGCCTTTAATTCAGGGAGTTCCCACTCATAGGGGTTCAGAGCTCTTCCTATCACCTGGCTTCCTAGCAGGAAGATGCCCATGGCTGGGGTGGGAACAAAGATGCTGCAGAGTGTATTTGAGAGTGATCTGTCTCTATATACGTGGCCAGCCCCTAGCCCAGTTTCTGTAACTACTGTCAGGGCATGAATGCATGGAACTGATTACCAACTTTCACTTCTAGGAGCAAACCCATTGCAGGAGGGAAAGGTATAGGTAAGTCTGATCCATGTGGAAAGAGAAGCTACCCCTTTTTCTGCTGGACGCTAAGGTAAGGAGTGGCTAAGAGTGCATCCCCACCTGGTGGTTAGCCTCGGCAGAAAATATGACTTACAGCTTTCATAAGCAAACATCCTACATTTAGGACAAGGTATAAGCCATAATGAAATCATGACAGCTGTGAACAGAAGTCCTGGGTCCACTTTCCACAGAGGAGAAACAAACTGGCAGGGAGTGTAGAAACGCATAACAGAGAGCCGTGAAGAGGAGAGTCTCGTCGGGAGGGGTAGAGAGTGTGGGCACAGGCAGGTGTGACGTTAGAAAGCCAGGCCCAAGCCCCTCTCCAGGTTTCCACCTGTCTTGGAGTTACTTTGGGGATGAACGGCACAGTGGGAAACCCCACAGCAGGGCCAGAGTGAGATTTAGGAAAAAGATATGGGAAGCTGGTAATGCTTCAGGGTACGCATTTTTAAGTTAATATAGTCATTTACTAAATGAGTGGCTTCAAGGCCTCATTTGGAAACCCAGCAAATAGAGAGACATAATCGCATGAAGTTGCGGATGCAGCTGAGAGGTAGAGCGTGTGAGCCATAGGGTGGGTGACGCAATGTTTGGGCTCCTTCCCTAGCTAGTGCACATCTTCCTAAATCTCAGTGGGTGACCCAATGTTTGGGCTCCTTCCCTAGCTAGCACACCTCTTCCTAAATCTCAGTGGGTGACCCAGTGTTTGGGTTCCTTCTCTAGCTAGCACACCTCTTCCTAAATCTCAGTGGGTGACCCAGTGTTTGAGCTCCTTCCCTAGCTAGCGGGCCTCCTCCTAAATCTCGGAATGTCTGGTACCGACCCCACACAGAAGGCAGGCCCAGCAGTTAAGATGAGAATAGGCAAGAAAGCAGCAAGGAAATCTTTATGTCATTACTTCAGTTCCCCCTTTCTCTGCCCACTTAGCCATCTTCCTACACACGCCTGAGATCACCCAGTCCCTTTAGGTCTCTACCACCAGGGGACTTGGGTGTTGGTTCGCGTCAACTCTTCTTTGGAAAGGAGCACAGGCTCCTAACTTGATCAGTCTCCCAGATGCTCTAGGTTTCCATCTAGGGCATAGATCACCATCCTACGAAAGACAAACTTACGCAGAATCATTCCCTAGAAAACACAAACACACAGGAAGATGTTAGGCATTATTCGGTGCCCTCCAGAAAAACAATGCTGACAGGAAGGATGGACATAAGGATGTGTAAAGGGTCAGAAACACCAGGATCTTCAGTTGACAGGCGGGGCAGGGGGGGGGGCTCTTTGTGAGTCAGACAACAAGGACAGTCAACAGTATGAGCTCCGCTGCAAAGGAGGGGCTCTCAAGCCTGTGTTCACGTTCTCGGAAGAGTGATCTGTTGGGAGCTCACTGTGAATGAGCCACAGAATGTACGGCTTCTGGTCAAAACGTTAGACTGTCTCTGGAATGTTCTCTGAGGCATGGTGCCCTATAGCAGTCGGAATGAGCTGAACAAAAGGAGGAAAATAGCAGCCACCAGAAGAAAGGCCAGAGCACAACTTTCCCGACCCGAGCCTGAGCTGTCACAGGACTTCTCAGGACATTCTCTTTCTCAGATGCTATTGAGAATGTCCTAAAACCTTAGCAAAACACAAATCAATAAATAGCAGAGAATAAAATTCGTTCCTATAACAGAAGCTCTCAAAAGTCATACAACTTCTCTCAGAAAGGAAGAATGGATGTTGACAGCTCAGAAAAATGTTGAGAAAGTCACGCTTGAACTTAAATATCCTGTGTGAGCACTGGAGATGGAGCCCAGGGCCCCCGCATACGCTCTACCACTGAGCTGCTCCATTCCCCAACAGCTGATGAGCTAACAGTTTAGCAGCTTGAGAAAGCTTCTTCTGAAGGAAAAGGATTTCAGCCAGGGAGGATAGCATAACTGTGGAGTGCTTCCGAACACAGGATCCACGCTTCAGGAGAAGCAGAAGGGCAAACACAATAGCAGCAGCGAGCTGGAACCTGGGGCCACTGGGCAGCGGAGCAACTGTGTTCTGGATAACTGAGGAACTGACGGAAATCACCAACCGTACTTGGGAGATGTTTGATCCAGTTTGATCTGGAATATTCTATTTCCTCTATTAATAACAGCCAAATCCAGGAAAGTACTGAGATGGATCCACCATCTCCGTGGAAGAGGGACAAAGTCGATGGCCACCAAACTGCCCTGCAGCCCCGAGAACCACACAACTCTGTCCACTGAGTGCAAGAGCGTCATGACTTGACTCTCGGGAGCTAAAAACTACAGGAAACTAAGAATGAAAATGACTTTTTTTTTCCTATTTGTATAGTGATCTATGTTGTATAGTGATTGAATAATTGATCTGGATGGAAAACCCAAACCCAGTCACTGTTCCAAACTCAAACAAAACCTGGCATCATTTAAAGACACCAATATCTAGTCCACTTTTGAGTACTGCAAAGCCCACATATTAGCAAGACTGCTCCATGGGCAGCTGGAGCATCAGACAGATTAATGCGGTAGAGTGGAGACCAGCGTGCTCACAGGGTGAGGCGAGCTGGTTGCACACCTGTCTCGCTAGCACGGGCTCTTGGGAGTGGAGCTCTCCCTTTTGGGAAGCTCAGATGAGCACTGGTGTGCTGTAGGATCCTTCAGTGGGGCTGCTATGGTGGGCTGAGGCTTGTGCCCATGCTAGCTGGTAGTCTGCATTTCTGCACCATTGGTTGAAGGTTATGAGGACAAGTGGGAGGCTGGAGGGATTCCTTAAGGAATTAAGTTGGGAAGGCCAAAAGGGTTGCTCCCAATGTCCTTATGTTCCTGAGGGTGTAGACTCCGGTGAATGAGCAACCCCATCCACTGAATTAGCTCAGTTCTAAGACTGTGAAGCCTAGCTGAGAAAGTGGACACCACGCCGCTGATAAAGGCCGCTCGGGTGCTTGTATGGTACATTCTCACGCTCAAAGAACCCCAAACTGGTTCCTATACACTAGTAGGCTGCACTACCCACTCACCATAGGATACAGCCAAGCTCTCAATAAGAGCTTAAATCAGAAAAGCCTGACTCAAAAGCTCAGGTTCTTTAATATCAGATTTGTTCTAAACAACCTCACTTTCCAAACGGAAGAAAGGATCTCCAAAAGTCCAAACAGAAGGCTTATTTTCTTGCATGTGTTAGGAAACAGGGATGGTTCTCTATAAGTCACAGGCGTTTCCCCCCCACATCTCTCCTCCCAAGAAGTCTGGCTAGTGAGGGCCAGGTGGATCAAAGGCTTCCAGGCTTGGGTTTGTGGCAGAACTCAGCGTCCCTCAGCAAGCACAGAAAGGCCCGGGTCTCCTCATCCCTGGCTTCCTGTGAGAGCCACTCCAGGCTCTCTGGGCTGCTTCAAGTGCCTCTCCACCGCTCGCTGTCACCATGTCACCACCCTGCACCGTCAGCCTCGCTAGCAGCTCTGATGGCGCATGAAATAGAGCATCCGTCGCATGACATGGAGCATCTGTCACACCCTATTACCTGGTGCTCCCATTTCTACCAGTCTGGGGAAGGAGAGTAAACTCAAAGCCGTGTGCAAAGAAAACAAAAAAAAAATAGCTACAAAGATTTGGGGAGAAATAAATCGGAAGAAACACTAAATATTTTACTCTAGGCGAATACGAAAAAATTTTCCTTTAAGAGAACATCCAAATTGGTTGATGTCCCAGCATTGTCTATCAATGCAGTTAAGTCACCTCTGATTTGATTTTATCCTTTTACAGTTTACTGATTTATTTGTGGGGAGGGGGCACATGCACCATGGGATGGACATTTACCTGAGTCCTGCCATTCACCTGTTTGCCTGGTTTTTGCAACAGGGTCTTTCTATAAAGCCCACGTTTGTCTTAAATACCTGATACTCCCGCCTATGACTTTCAGATGCTCAGAAGTTCGTTTTTATTTATATATTATGATGATTTATTTTGTGTCTGGCATGTATGGAGGTCAGAGGACAATTTGGGGCACTTAACTGTCCCTCTATCATCTGGATATCCCAGGAATGGAACTCAGGTATTCAGTTTTGGAGGGCAAGCTTCTTTACCGACGAAGCTATATCAACAACCTGTTAATGAATTCTTCCATACTGGGAAGGTTTGTCCTGGGTCCAGTGTGTAAATCAACCTCCAGCCCCAGCATACATACATCAGCATAAACATTTGTATAATTGTTGACCCCGAGGCAAGCTTCCACAAAAAGACAAGGCAAAGGACAGACGGAAGGAGTAAGAGTTTTGACACTTTGTACACGCATCCTAAGAACACCACATTTTCAAATGATGCAGGATCCCTTGAGTGGAGTGTTCCTCCTCGTGGCTTCCTTCACCTGCTTTTCTATACAATCTAGAATCAACAGCCCTGGGCGGGCACCACCTACAGTGAGCTGGGTCCCCCTGACACTAATCAGCAATCAAGAAAATAACCCACAGCGTGTCCACAATTGAGGTTCCCTCTTCCCAGATGACCCTAGCTTGTGTCAAGTTGACATAAAATCCGGCCAGCACAGACTGTAACTTCTTTCCTGCCATTGTAACAAATACTCAAGGGGGTGGGGTGGGGGATCTCTATTGCAAAGAGATTACTGCAGCTCACAACTGTGGCTATTTCAGTGTGTAGCTGAGAGATATGTCTGCTGTGACTTGTGCTTAGGCAGCACGCCATGGTGGAAATACATGATGGAGCAAAAATGAAGAAGAGATGGCAACCCTGTGATCCCCCTCAAGGATGCACCAAATTACTTAAAGATTCACTAGAGCGCACTCTTGATGCTTCCACCAGCTCCTCTTAGCACCAAGCCAGGAAACAAAGCTTTAAATGTGGGTTTGGGAGCACATTTGTGACCTAACAGACAGCAAGGACATTGCAGTCAATCCCTCTGTATGCTGCTTCCTTTATCCAACATCTTTCTATCCCCATCCTCTGCCAACCTAGCCCCGCTGACCTTTCTCAACTCTCCACCTTGATGGATGATTTCTTTTATGTAAGTGTTGTAAGAACACACAACTCTACGTAGTTATACACGTTTCTTGGAGAGAAACGAAGAGCAATGGAGAAGGCAAAACAGGGGAAGAAAGACGGGGCTGCACAATGGAATCGAAAGGGACCTCCAAAACAAGCCCGCAGGGAGGCTGTGGTCCTATGAGGCATGACCGCTGTTCACACAGAAGGGAAGTCTAACCCAGGCAGCAGCCTCACTGGCCAGACCACAGAGCAGACATAAATGAACCTGACCCCTGCCTAAGGAAATCTGCAAGTGAGCATTTAGGGAAGGCCATGAAGAAAGGGGAATCTAATCACGGCTTCTGTAATGACCTAATCACTCAGGAAAGGGAAAGAGAAGGAGTCAAGTTGCTATTTGTTCTTCCCCGGAGCTTCTATTCTCACACTTAATTAATTTCTCAGAGTAAGTCATTCCAAAGTTCTTCACCAGTTAGCAAAAGGAACAAATACGCATCGGCCTTGTTAACGAGCCAATAGTCTGTCTCCCTGACCCTCATTCTTACTCCTATATCATGGTCCGCCGGTGAGGTCTCTGGGTCCCACAATGCATGGGTACGTCTGTCTGTGTTAGCATCCTGTCCATTCAGTGGAGGCAAACACCCAAGGCTTTAAGTGGGCATGGTTAGAGCACTCTATTGGTTTACTTTCTTACTAATGGGACAAAAATAGCTAACAAAAACAACAACAAAAACTTAAGAAAGTGCTCGTTTGGGCTCCATTTACGCAGCAGCAGAGGTATGAGGCAGCTGGTCATACTGTGTCCCCAATAGGGAAACAAAGAGAGGTGAATTTTGATATTTATTCAACCCCCAAACCCAAGCCTGTGGAATGTGATGCCCACATTTAGGATGGCTCTTCCCTTTCAGTTAGATCTGCCCAGAAACACTCTCACGGACACACTCAAGTGGATTTATCATGGCTGCTGTGAATCCTGTCCAGCCAGCAATCAACCTTAACTAACAAAATCCACACTGGGGTACTGGGTACCCTATCTCCCTCGCAAGTCCCGTCTACTGTCCCAAAGTCTCCTCTCTGCCTTCTGAACAGGAAAGACCTATGGAGGCCCTATTTCTCCTGTCACAGACACCTTGCTCCGCCTTACTCTAGTCTGGAGGAGACACTTCCCACCTGAAATCTGTATCAACAATAAACACACAGGAGAGGTAGGAAGGAGGGTACAGTTAACGGCAACTAAGTTACCGTCTCTTGGTGCGGCAAAACCCTTTTGGGCACAGGAGCACCAGTGTTCAAGAATGACAAGGTCTGGGGGCTGCAGAGATGGCTCAGCAGTTAAGAGCGCTGACTGTTCTTCCAGAGGACGTGGGTGCGATTTCCAGGACCCACGTGGCAGCTTACAGCTCTCTATAACTCCCGTTCCAGGGGACCTGACAACCATGGTAAAAACACAAGTACACATAAAATTATGTGTATATAAATATGTGTGTGTGTGTGTGTTTATATGAATGACAAAGTTGTCTTACGGTCTTATTTTTCTTCTTACATTAAAAGTTAGCATCCAACATAATGGGTTTTATAGTGGCATTCTTAACCGCCTATAAGTTTCTGTGAAAGTATAGATCCAACTGCAGCTCCTCATATTTCAGAGTCACCTCCTGCCCCTTCAGGACTCAAGTCTACGCAGAACAGGACTGGGCTCTACCCGGAAGCAAGAGCTGGCACTACCCTGTGATCTCTTCACAGCTGTCAGTCAACTTTTCCTGCTGGGGAAATGGAAGGGCTATGCTTTCTCCTACGTGGCTAACTGCTCTTTGGGGGGGGGCTCTCTGATGCAGGTATGGGGGTACCTACTTCAGCCATGAGCTTTACTTGTCATGAGGCTAGTGGTATCCTCAAATGAAGGTAGGAAAAGAGATCTTGAAGGCCTTTCTGAATCGTCTGCGCAACTGCAATGCTGTAATGTGTGTAAGGAAGCTAGATGATTTGAGGGGCTTAGTGAGCCACAACTGGGTGCCATCAGGTAAGAAATCTCACTCCAGTCAACCTGTGCAGAACAATTCTAATTCTTTGTAAAGTTCACCTTTTTTTAAAATTATGTGAATGTGTATCTAGTGATTATGAGAGGGGGATACATCCATACTAGTGTGGGTGCTAGTACCTAGGCAGGGTAAAGGGCTTGGAATCTCCTAGAGCTACTACTACAGGCATGTGAACTGCTCAGAGTAGTGTGGTAACCAAACTAGGGTCTTGCCATGAGCAGTGTGTACCCTTAACCACTGAGTCTTCTCTCTAGCCCCCATTCATTCATTCATTCATTTATTTGTTTATTTTGGTTTTTTTAAGACAGGGTTTCCCTGTGTAACAGTCCTAGTTGTCCTGGAACTAGTTCTTGTAGACCAGGCTGGCCTTGAACCCACAGAGATCCACCTGCCTCTGCCTCCCAAGTGCTGGGATTAAAAGCATGTGCCACTACTGTACAGCATCCCGATTTATTTTTATTCATTAAAATTTTAAATTTTTATTGGAAAAAAATTCTCTATGGATCAATACGCTTAAATCCAAATTTTATAAGCCATCTGTAAGAGCAAGTTCTAACTCCATGGTAGAATACCTGCCTAGCAAGTGACACAACCTGGATTTAAGTCCTACCACCACACACACAAACACAAACAAACAAACAAACAAACCATCAGTCACACAATAAAGTGGGAGAGACTCAAACTAGCTTCTGCATCTGTGATTAATTCTTAGATTATATCAATTTCCAACTGAAAATCCTTAAGAAAACATTTCTTCTGGGAGCCCTTGCCAAAGTGCTCAACACACACACACACAAATGTGTGTGAGTCTTTGCCACTGTGCTGAACATAGACACGCCATTCTACTCTTCACACAGCCGCTAAAGTCTAACCAATACTGTATGATAATAATCCGCACAGTGCTACTTGATCATTGTAGATAAGGGACTTGAGTATTCCTGGATTTGGTCATCTCTGGGAAAATCAAATCCTTATAGAAAGCTTGTTCGTGCTGAAAGGAGTGGATATCCAGACCAGGGCTCTACAGGAAGATATCATGCCTTAAGCCTCAGACAATTTTTAAACGTTGAGCAGTTAATATCACCATGGTTCCACTGGCCAAAATGAGTCCCTATGGAGAAAGCATTACTTTCTCATGACAGACAGCATCTTTGCATGATTTCTCTCCACAACAGTCAGAATGCAAGCATCAGTACCTACTAGCCCAAGTACGCACACAGCATGGCAATTACTGCACGCCTTCAGCTGCATCCAGTCAGAATCACAGTGGCCTCAGACTGGAAGCACAGGTTCCAGATGTTTCCCCAAACCAGAAATAGGAACAAGAAACACAGAAAATAGAAACCAATGACCCTGTCCAGTGAGACCATGCTGAGCTCTCCAGGAGCAAGGTTCTGCCATTCAAGACGTTTGCCTTTCTCTCCCAAGGAAGAGCTCAAATCTCTTTCCATACAAACATGCAAAAAAGCTATACAGCCAGGCGCTCTTCTCCAGGGAAGCAGATGAACTACAGAATACCACACCAACTAAGGACATAAGCAAACGACTACCCTGAAAACTGCAGAGAAACAGATGGATGCGATGAATCACAACTCACTGGGAGCAAAAGCTGACCTCCAGGACAGCAGATGCTGGGGCAGCTAGTTAGTGCCGACTACTGAAGTTTGAGCACAGTCTACCTTAGGAGTTAAAAAGTACCGGGTCCCGGGTCCGAGTCCTAAAGACCGTCAAGTTCCCATGGAGAAGAATATAGAAAAATCCCATGTGTTTCCAGCGGGGAGAGTAAGGACATCATTTTGAAATCTACCTTGGATAATCCTTATCTGTTTAACAAAGGCAATAATATAATCCTGTGTCAGATATGATATAATGATAATCACTGTATCAAAGTCTAACTAAAGAGCACAGAGATATAACTCCAGGCCTTCTCACCTAAAGGAGGGCTCCTTCCGAGGAGGAGCACCAGTGAAGGTCACAGTCCAAAGCCACAGGCTTGCTGAAATGAAGCCCTGATCACAGGATGACAGCACACTTTACTGGGATAACACCCTTCACTGTTCCAGCAGGATTCCCTGTGAGAACAGGGAATGTCTGGGCCCTGCACTGAAGAACAGATGAGCTGGGCACCACCTTGACATAAACCTGTGGTTCCAGCTACTCCAGCGCTGGGGACGGGAGAACTGGTTGAACTCAAATTTGAGATGACCCTGGGCAACATCTGTCTGGGCAGTGTTGAAGGGAGTCCAGTGATCCTGGCCGCAATCTGAGTCTCTAATATTTACACACACAGTGTAAATTCTAGAAACCCAAAATCGCCATGAAAGAAATGAAAAACATATGGTCCATTTCCAGGAACTGTGCTTCTTAGCACAGACCCAGGGTCCCTTAGCTTTTTGCTGCCACCCCTTACAGCCTTTCACTGTAGTGTGTCTCCGATGTCTTTGTGTTATCCACAGACATCACCAACACCACTCTCTGCCAGGTACCCTCAGCCACCACACTAGGCCAAGACCCTTTAGAGAGTGTACCGTTATTATCTTGCTTGTCCTCCAGTCCTGTTTTTTTCAGACTGACTCTTTGGCATGCTCCAGCCTGCTTGGAGCTTCTCCTCATGCTCCACTTCAATTCTTGGGGACTCTGCTTTTTTTATCCTTTTCTTTTCTCAACGTGGTATTTTTATGGACTACTTGGGAATTTCACATACTGCACGCTGATCACTTTTATTTCCAGGTCCTCCCAGGCCTGTCACCCAACTCTTGTGCTTTACCCACAAAAAAAAAAAAAAAAGACTTTAAAAAGAAGTTCAATTTGTGTTGTCACAAGAGCACATAGTCAAAGTCCTGGTGTTCAACGCCTTAAAGAAAACTGAGTCTTTCCTGCAGACCCAGGACCCCACTAGTCCTTTCTCTTTTAGCTCATCTCCATTCCCATGAAACAAGTACCTACCCACAGAAACCTTCTCTCCCAAGGACACCCCAACAACAGCATTTACTTAGGATCTACAGTGGGCAACAGCAGCCACAGAACAGAACGCCTGAGCCATAAAGACAAGATCAGGCATCTCCCAGGAACATCATAACACAAACTTCAAACCATAACTCATAACTTCAAACATTTTAACTCCGAAATGCCTGATCCCAGTATAAAAGACAAACATGAATGGCTGAGACAATATAACTCCTTTAGAACCCAGAAATCCTATTATAATAGGCACTGAGAAAAGCAATGCCACTGAAACACAAGACAGGGAAATCAAAATAGTAGTTATGAATATGTTCAAAGACCTTAAAGGGGACATGAATCAAGGCCTCTTTGAAGGCCAGGAAATACAGAGAAAACAATTAAATAAAATAATGAACACAATTCAAGATATAAAAATAGAATTCAACAATAAGATAGAATCACTAAAGTAAAACCAAACTGAAATAAAATTCAAAATGAAAAACCCAAGAAGTCAAACAAAAAGCTTATAGAAAAGGCTTGCCAAGAGATTGAATGAAATTTCAGATCTTAAAGACCAGGTATAAGAAGTGGGTACCTCAGCCAAAGAAAATGTTAAACCAAAAACAACCCAAGCACAAAGCATTCAGGAAATTGGGGACACTATGAAAAGGCCAAGCCTATGAATAATAAGGATAAAGGAAGGAGAGGAAAGCCAGGTCAAAGACACAGAAAGCATTTTTTAGAAAATTGCAGAAGGAAATTTTCCCAATCTAAAGAAAGAAATGTTTATCAAAGCAAAAACAGAAAAAAAACCATATGGGACATCAAAGAGCCAGGCTTAGAAAAGAAACCCCCCATGTCACATATTAATCAAAGCATTAAGTGTACGGAACAAAGAAAGGACTATCTGATCTGCAAGGGGGAAAGACATATAAAGGCAAACCCATTAACACTGGACTTTTCTATGAAAACTCTGGAAGCCAGAAGGGCCTGGACAGATAGATGGTCTGCAGACTCTTAGAGACCACAAATACCAGCCCAGACTATGATACCCTGCAAAATTATCAATCACAACCAATACAGAAAAAAATAATTCTACAACAAAACCAAATTTAAGCACTTTCTATACCAAAATCAAGTTTTACAGAAAGCACTAGAAGAAAAACTACAGTCTGAAGGGGTCAACTACACATGAAAAAAAATACACAAAATTAATAATCCCGGAACAGGAAATTAAAAGGGGGTGGACCTACAGGACAGCAACAAGGTAACAGGAATCAATAAACACTGCCTAATGATAACTCTTTATATTAATGGTCTTAATTCACTGATAAAAAGACACAGACTGACATTTCAATTAGGAAACAAGATTTATCTTTTAGCTAAATCAAAAAAAAAAAAAAACACCATCAAGGGTGGACATTACCTTGAGAAAACAGAATGAAAGATCAGTGCCTTGCTCAACCTCATCATTAAAAACTCTTCTTGCTGTTTAAATGTAACAGAGAGACCCACAAATGCCAGTCATGGCCTACCAGCAAAGTTTCAGCACATTTATCTCTGGAGGTGGATTCATGGTGTTCCCTGACTCCACCCTTCTTTCTCCCAGCATTCAGTCCAGTCCTCCCTGCCTACCTAAGTTCTACCCTATCAACAGGCCAAGGTAGTTTCTTTATTCATTAATGGCAATCACAGCACACAGAGGGGACCCCCACATCATAGAAAGATTGCATGAGCCAAAGACGATGACAGCTCCAAGGCCATAGCGTCCTCCCAACATGGCAGGAGCAATGCACATATGGACTGGCAGAGTCTGTGACAGCACACACAGGACTGACATGGGTTCGAGCCAGACACGTTCTCGGCACTGAGAAGAAACGGATGTAGGCTATCACTCCTAACCAAGGAGCTATCTGCTGGCTAACAGAAATCAGTTCTCTTCAATGGAGTGTCACTGGATGTGCCAACAACCCTCCAGGGCAGGCCTACTGGACAGAAATAGTTGTCCAGCCACAAAAGAAATTCCATGCTTTTTTTGTGGGCTTTTTGTCTCATTTTGTTTTGGCATGTTTGACCATATTGGGTTTGTGTGTGCTTGTTTTGATTTTTAGTTTGGGGGATGTTTCTTTGAAAAAGGGAGATAAAGAACATATAGTTGATGAGTAAGGAGGTAGGAGAATCTGAGAGGAGTTGGGAAGGAGAAAACATGATAAAAAAAAAACATAGTGTATGAAAAATTTAAATAGATTTTTTTCAATTATAAAATGTAAAATGTGATTTAAAAAAAATGAAGAGGAGAATGCCTTGACTGAGCTGGTGAGCAGAGGAGACAGGATGGAGGGGAACCCCAAGCTTACGGATAAACAGATGCTTCATGACTGCACTGAAAAGTGGAGGTGAAGGGGGTGCCCACAAAATGTGCAAGAGTCATGCGATGGTCACACTAGCTGGAGAAAGAAAGGAGCTTAGAAATCCTGACACAATAATGGTGAGAAAATCAGTCAGACACTGGGAGCACAGAGATGGCAAGCAGCAGAAACGACAAATCTCTAGTTAGGCTTGCAATATTTAAACTAGAGAAAGCACAGACCAAGAGATCATCTTCAGGAAAAACAAGGAGCAAGGACAAGAGTTACATCAAACTTCTCTTTAGAAGTCAAAAGAAGCAGGGTGAATGACATCTCTGAATTATTGAAGGAAGACAACTGATGGCTAGCAGCCCCTATATCCCCTCACCCATGAAAGGAAACACCCTGTCGGATAGACCATGTTGGGGAACGCGGTATTGGAAAGCCCGGAGAGTCCCGCACAGGAATGGGGGAAGGTTGAGAACTGGGCTTCTCAGAAAGGAGAGCATTGGAGAAAGAGAAGCAGCAGTGGAGACATTATGTTCTTATCATCCATTGACCTAAAAGCTCAAAATCATAAGGGTCGCTATCTATAGTAAGCGAAATGATACACAGAAGCCCTTAAGCACGCTTCCTGAAGCCAGGAGCCTGGCGGACAGAAGAGGCTTCTTCTCTGGATCAGGAGACGGTAAAGCAAGGGAACTTTCCCAGGCTCGGTTTAGTTTCTCTAGTGTTTAAGAAAACTCCTAAGAAAATAGCAAGTGAATTCTACTTGAGAAACCACAAGCTAAGCAAAACCTGAAGGACAAAGCAATGGCATCACAGAGCTGAAATTATTTCCCCATGAGGTGGAAATGTTATAGCAGTTGAGGTCTCACTGAAGATTGAACTTCTAGAACTCTGAAGGTATAGACATCCCTTCTGGCCATTCTTCTTCCCCCATTCACCTCTTCTCATACCTACAGCTGGGAAAGCAAACGCTGCCTTTTCCTGCTCACCCTGTAGCCTTGGTTCCCTCACACCAATTCGCATCTGTCTTTTTCTATTCTATGTCATGTCCCCTGCGCTAGGCATTGTGTCGGGAATTTCATATCCATTTTCCCACGGAAATGTCACCAGCTTCTGCAATCATTAATAGTACTGTTTTCAATACTTCAATGAATAAATGAAGACCCAGAATATGGCAGTCCAAAGATACACAGTTCCTGACCCTCTCTGTAATCCCATGGGAGTGTATCTCCTCCTGACAGGAGAAGTGTTCCCCTAACCTAACCCTAACCCTAACCTAGTGTAATCCCACAGGCACAAAATGGCCCTATGATGCTGCACACCCCCATACCCTTGCCTTTAACCCTGAACAGCAAGGCCCTGAATTCCCAAGGGTGCTAACCTTGGTTCCACTCCAAGCACTCCAGTTCTTGTTTTGTGGAGTTAGCCCATTCTCCGCACTGATAGTGAGTCCGCAGAAGGTCTTGGAAACACCCAGCTCCATCCAAAGGACTAATGCTTAACAAAGGTGGGAGACTTCTGCGTCCAAGTGACTCCAAGAAAAGCGTGAACAGGGTATATCTTAGCCAGAGCTCGTTGGACTATTCAACAGTGTAGGACTGGATCCAGAAAATACACAACACACGAGAACGTATGGAAACATTGACTGAAGCAATAAAGTCAAATCTGGGGACT
This sequence comes from Microtus ochrogaster, assembly GCF_000317375.1. Classification (NCBI taxonomy): domain Eukaryota; kingdom Metazoa; phylum Chordata; class Mammalia; order Rodentia; family Cricetidae; genus Microtus; species Microtus ochrogaster. Next base: position 30,911,249 of record NC_022023.1, on the reverse strand, counting down.
AGAGAAAAGAAAGTGAGTCAGAAATGGCGGTGCACACATGTAAGCCCACGATCTGGGATGCCAAGTAAAGAGAATCTTGAACTAGAAGCCAGCTTAGTGAGACTGCCTTTGAGGAGAAAGAAAGGAGGCAAGAGGGGGTGGGGAGGGAGACAGGATGAGAAACTGTGCTCAAAGCACACATAGACACGTATCTCCCTGTGTTGTTAAGAATCCTGGTAGCGTAAAAGGCTCTCCTGGAAGATTCTACCTCCTGATGGTTGAATCCCCACAAATTTTTAGCAAGCCAAATGCAAATAAAGTGTAGTTCTAACGTTTCGGTTTCTTTTTAAGCACAAAGATTAAGAAGGGAGTGCTGGAGAATACATTATCCTGATTAAGTAACGACCTGCTTCCAGGCACGGGGCCCTTTTCCTCACTATGAAAATAATGTGGTTTTCCTCTGAATGCCTTGGAACTGAACATGACTTGTTTTCCAAGTGGCACAACTAGGTTTCTACTTCACGCGAAATACTCATGCACGGTGCATGGCGCAGCCTGCATGGCACAGCCTGCACAGAGCAGTCTGTCTGCTCCATGGGCAGAAGCCTCTTACCTGTGGAGTGGGCCCGCTCTCTCCCTCTATGGGGGATTTCCACAGGCACTTTGAAAATGCACAGGCCGGAGCTCCCAAGTTGAAGAGCGGAAGGAATGAGAATATGAGCAAAGAGATCAAGGCCATGAAGGATTCATTCACTGAAACAGCTTACCTGAGCTAAGGGGAGCTCACCAACTCCAGCTAGACTGGGAAAGAACAAGCATAGGACCAAACTAGTCCCTCTGAATTATAGGGCCCATGAGTCTACCCCTGCTCCCAGGGTTCATTTTCAGGACAGTTTGTGGCCAGCCAGTGTTTGTTCCTGTGATCCCTCTGCCCCACCTGGTTATTAGCTGTAGGGCATTGTTGATTCCACCTTGGGCGTGGTAATTTCCCACCTGCCGGGGGAGGGGGGCGGATCCCATTGTGCAGCAGCTAGGTATATAAAGGTATATAAGGTTTTTCCTAAGCTTAAATAAAGGGGATTTGGCTAATCTCCTTTCCAATGACCCTGGTCTCTTGTGTTTTCTTTCAATCTCTAGGCCCTTGCCCGGCTCGCACACAGTACAGTGGCGCGCGAGTTGTACCAAGAGGGTAACACAGACACACACAGGTGTTACACTGAATGTTTTTGTTTTGTTTTGTTTTGTTTTTCAAGACAGGGTTTCTCTGTGGCTTTGGTGCCTGTCCCGGAACTAGCTCTGTAGACCAGGCTGGTCTCGAACTCACAGAGATCTGCCTGCCTCTGCCTCTCGAGTGCTGGGATTAAAGGCATGTGCCACCATCGCCTGGCTACACTGAATGTTGTTGACAGTTATATGGCTGGGGCAGACTGAGGGGCCATAGTACTGGCACTAGGATTTATCCCTTTTGCATGTAATGGCTTTTTGGCATCCTAATCTCTTTGGATGTACACCTTGCTCAGCCTAGATGTAGTAGGGAGGGCCTTGGAGCTTCCACAAAGCAAAGTGCCTTACCCTCTCTTAGGATTAGATAGGGGTGGGGTGGGAGGGCGTATGGAGGGACTGGAGGAGGGGAAGGGAGTGGTAATTTGGATTGATAATTTTTTTTAAATCTAATAAATTAAAAAAAAAAAGGAAAATGCTGAGGCAGGAAGGCCCCTTAGGGCAGAGGCTGAAGTGACAATCACGGAGCCTGAATGGTTCTGCACTAGGTCCTGTGCATATGTGTTATGGTTATGTTGCTTGCTGTTCTTGCGGAAGGAACTCCTAACAGTGGGATGGTCTCTGATTTTTTGCTCTTTCTTGGGACCCTTCTCCTCCTACCGGGTTGTCTCATTCGGCTTTGATAGGAGGGTTTGTGCCTAGTTTTACTGTATCTTCTTATGCCGTGCTCAGTTGATACACCTGAGAGGCCTACTTTTTTCCTGAAGGGAAATGCAGGAGGAGCAGATTTGGGGCACGGGGAAGAGGAAGGTCTAGGAGGAGTGGATGGAGGGGAAACAGCAGTCAGGATGTATTGTGTGACAGAAGAATAAATTTACAAACAAAAGGTCCTTTGATGGCCAACTGGACCATCTTCCACCTCATCTGGCCTTCCTTCCCCAGCCTAGAGCAAGAGGGCATGTAGAGTCTGTTCCCTTGGTTACAAAAAGAAATGGAAGTATCTCTCCTCATCCCTTTCCTAAGTTCCTGACCTGAGACTCAAACAAGCCCTAGCTGGAGAAAACCTCAGTGATGGGCATCAAACCTTAAGTCTTGCACATACAGGACAAGCGCTGCATAGCTGAGTCATAACCTCTGAATTTGTGCCTTGTTTTGTGGTTTTGTGTTCGTTTGTTTGGGTTTTTTGTTTGTTTGGCATTTGCAGGTTACCATCACTGGCCAGAACTCAGGATTTTCCTGCCTCTTCTTTCTGAGTGTTTTGATGAAAGTCACCATGACCACGATAAGAGCTCTATCGGCCTTGAATGCGCATTCCTTGGTGACTGTATTAGTTCTGGTTCTTGTTGTGCTTACTAAGCACCTGACCAAAGCAATCAAAAGAACAACGGAGTCTATTTGAATTGGAAGTTTGAGAGTAGCATCATGTTAGGGCCAGCAGGGCAGCAGCAGGAGCAGCAGGAAGCTGTTGCTCACCTTATGTCTCCAGTCGGGAAGCAGCGAGCAATCCAAACTGCTGCATCCTTTTGATTCAGTCCAAATCCCAGCCTACTGACCAGTGCTGCTCACATTCAGTGCAGGACTTGCCTCCTCAGTTAAATCGTTCCAGAAACAAGCTCTTAAACACACTTAGAGATGTGTTTCCTTGTCGGTTACTAATTCCAATCAATTGATCATCAAGACCAATTGTTAGCAGGCAGCTGTGTGGTAGAGTATTATTTTAAGGTGGGTTACATTTGTTTGTGCGGTAGAACATTTGTTTGAATGATGTAAAGATGTGACGCTTTTGTTGATGCTACATTTGTTTAACTCAGTGAAGCTGTGATTCTTTGCCTGTCTAAAATGCCTGATGGTCTACTAAAGAGAGCTAAATGGCCAATAGCAAGGCAGGAGCAAGGATAGGCAGGGCTGGCAGGCAGAGAGGGTAAACAGAAGGAGAAATGAGGAAGAAGAAGAACTAGAGAGAATAAGGAGGGTAGGTGGTCAGGGGCCAGGCCATCCAGCTACACAGCAAGCCACAGAGAAAAAAGTAAAGAAAGGTATACAGAAATAGAGAAAGATAAAAGCCCAGGGGCAAAAGATAGATGGGATAATTTAAGACTAGGAAAGTTGGCTAGGAACAAGCCAAGCTAAGGGCAGGTGTTTATAAGTAATAATAAGCCTCTGTGTGTGATTTATTTGGGCGCTGGGTGGCGGGCCCCCAAAAGAATCAGAAGTAAAAAGTAAAAGCCCATCCACTGCCCCATTGTGCTCAGCTAGTGCTCCAGTCTCAGCTTCTCCTGGCACGACTCGTGTCTTTCTTGGAGCTGTCCACACATGTTTATATTTTCCTGCTAAACTACAGGTCTAAGAAGAAATTTAGAAATCACCTAGCAGAGTAATTCAGCCCACTTCCTTTACCAAGTCAGGGTGGGTAAAAGTTCCCAGGCTCCCTGACTAAGCCTCCATAAGCCCCGCCCACCCGAGCAGAACAGCCCTGTGCACACTGGAGAAAGCATACAGAAGAAGCTGCCAAAGAAATATCAACTAATTACGCCTTGGGAAGAAAAAGGAACAGATGCATTGACATGACTAATCCCGTGGCTCTATGTTCCTCCAGAAATAAAACGTGTTGACCTATAGATTTCACGGAGGTAAGGCCTGGGTAATAGTGGGGCTTGTTGCTTGCTCGAAGATGTGCTTGCTCTTTATTGCATATTCTTCCATTTCTATTAGGGACTCGCTGTGACTGCTGGCAGACTGTATTAGGATTCAGTGGATGGCTGTGTGCCCACACTCTGGGAATCACAATGACAAGGCATGGATGGAGAACTGCTCCCCGGATGTAAACGGCTCAGTGGCATGAGACCCACAACAGAGAAAGGGAAAGAGTCCAAAATGTCCACAAGGATGAAAATAGAAAAAAAAAACAGAAGAAAACACATCCAAGAAAGAAAGATGCAATAGAAAGAAGAGAGATGTTAGGATAGTATCCAGGGAGACGGAAAAGTGTCTGTGGGACCAATCCTTGCCTTCACAGCTTCCAGCGTCACCTGGCTTGAGTTAACAGATCCCTAGTGATTCTCCCCACACTCAGCTGTTACAAACTTCATTGACGAAAAGCTAGTTTTGAACACTGAGGAAGGGCAAGTTGATGTGGATAGGGCTTCCTTCAAAGCCACGACAGCAGAAGCATAACAGATACTTTGGTGACCTCTGTGGAACCCCTGGTAATAGAGACATCACTGCCAAATTTACAATAAATAATCAAAACTCAAGGAGATTAAAAAATGATCGCTCTTCGTAGAGTGTGATGAATTTCTGAGTTAATATTCAGCTCATATACTAAAATGGAAAGAGAGAAGAAGAACAGACATAAAAGCCAACTTCAAGTGACGAAACGACCATTAAGAGAACAACCATCACCAAAGAAACTTTCCGGGTGAGGACTGGAGGCTGTTTCCATCAGAGCAGGGCTCACGGGAATGAAGCCGAGTTCACAGAAAGGCTGTGTCCATGATGGGGAGGTTTAGGCATGATAGAACAATGCCCTGAGATGAGGGGCCAGACCCAAGGGGATCACTGTGCTGCAGGAGGCACAGGGAATTTATAAGAAGGTACATGCAGCACTCTAGGAGTTAAAATCCCCCATGTCTGGACCACAAACTAGTTACCACTCCCAGGCCTACAAAGAGACCGGAAAATGCGACCAACAAAGAGGAAAGCCTTCTATGAATCGAGATTTATCAAACCTGGAGATTTAAAAGTGCTAAGTCAACACAGGCGTCGAAAATGGCACAATAACTTTCACCTATAAATTCAAAAGTTAAGGAGTGATGTGAAGCCCCCTTTCACACACAGACACACACACACAAAAACCCATTAGTAAGCCTTTCAAAAGAAACATTGGACTAGGGAGTGATTGACTAGCAGGGTGCTTGCAGAATACACGCAAGAATGTGGGTCTGAAAAGGAAAGGAGAGGCAGAGGGAGGGAAGGAATCAGGAATAACTAGAGACTACTGGGGGATTGCTAATGCATTTGAGGACATGGCAACAGGAGTCACACAAACTAATATACAAATAGGGATAGAGATTTAAAACAGTGCAAATAGGCTGTTTGGTATCTTGAGAATTTCATTGCTGAATATAACATGGTATAAATTCACACTCCACTAAGCCCTCCAACTCCTCCTTTGGGTTTCTAACACCACACCCTCCCAATCTCACGTGCCCTTATTGTTAGCCCACTGCACACAGTAAGAGAAGCCCATGTGTTCATGGGTGTAGGGCCATCAGGACATCATAGATAGGAGTAGCCTGTTAGGACCTGAACAATTGAAGACATTCTCTCTCCAGGCAACAGTCAATTGTCAATAGCTCCTCGGTTAAGGATAAGAATTTATGCCTACCTCCCCATTCCATGCTGGGATTGGGGGGGGGGGCATGCCCTTGTACATGCAGTCACAGTCACTATGAGTTCATGTGTACAGTCACCATGTTGTGACCAGAAAACACTGACCCATTGTGGTCATTAGCCATATCTGGCTCTTGTAATCTTCCTACTCCTTTCTAGATAGTCCCTAAGCCTTGGGAAGAGGGCTTATGACACAGACGTACCCCTAAGGGCTGAGCACCATGACTTCTTATGCTCTGTACACTGATTGGTTGTGGGTCTTGCTAAGCATCGTCTAATACAAAATGGTTTCTCAGACAACGATTGACAGATACAATCTGTGGGTACAAAGGGAAGTCATTGGAAGTGGGGGTTTATATGTGACCCTAGATGCTATCCCATTGATCAACTTTTCTACTTTATGGTAGTCTATGCTGAACCTTTTATTATTATATATCTATGATATAACTTGAAATCCAGGGTTTCAAAGATCTCCAGCATGGTTTTAATTACTGAGGATTGTTTGGTTATCTCAGGTGTTTTGTGTTTCCATATGAAGTTTACATTTTTTAATATTCTATGATAGATTAATTGTGCTGAAATTTTGATGAGAGTGTGTGGACTCTGTAGATGTATATGGGTATGATGGTTCACAAAACTAATGCTAACAATCCCTGAGCATGGGAGATCTTACCAACTTCTGATGTCTTCCTCAATTTCTTTCCTCAGGGCCTTGGAATTTTCATCATCCATTTTTCCACTTCCTTGGTATAATTTATTCAAACACATCATGGAGACTGTTGTGATTGTTACTGTTTCTCAGATTTCTTTCTCTGTATTTTAATCATTTGTGTATGGGAAACTATAGACTTTGTGTTTTAATTTTATAGCCTACTGCTTTGCTGAATGTGTTTATCAGATAGAGGAAGCTGTTTTTGCAGGGGGGTTGGTTGGATTTGATTTATTTTGGGTTTTGTTGTTGGTTTTAGTTTTATTGTTTTGTTGTTGTTGTTGTTGTTGTTTTGAGATAGGGTTTCTCAGGGTACTCCTATCAGTCCTGGAATTCACTCTGTAGACCAGGCTGACCTCAAACTCAGAGAACTACCTGTCTCTTCCTACCAAATTCTGAGATTAAAGGCACGTGCCACCACCACAGGCTTCAGATGTAGGAGGTTTCTAATGGAGACTTTAGGGTCTCTGATATGTAGAATCATGTCATTTGCCAATAAGGATATTTTAACATCTTCTTTTCCTGTCCGTATCCCCATTATCTCCTTCTCTTGTCTCATTGTTCTAGCTAAGATTTCAAGAATTATATTGAACAGGAGTGGACATCCTTGTCTTGTCCCAGATATTAGCAGAAATGTTTCAAGTCTCTCTCAATTTAGTAAGACACTGACAGGGGTTTGGTTGTATTTTACCTTTGCTATGTTTACTATGTCCCCTGTACCCCTAGATTTTCTATGGCTTCTATCATGAAGAAATATTGGATTTTCTCAAAGGCTTGTTTTTCCCCTGCATCTAATGAAATGTTCATGTGGTTTCTCTTCTTGAGTCTCTGTATGTGGTAGATTACAGTTATTAATACATGTTGAACCTCCCTTTATCCCTGGGATAAAGCTGGCTTGATAGAGGCAGATGATATCTGTTGTACACTCTTGGATTTGTATTGTAAGGATTTTACTGAGAAAATGTTCATCTGTGTTCATCAGGAGATTAGCCTGCAATTTTTTTTAATTGTTGGTCATTATCTGGTTTGGGTGTCATAAGGATACTAAATTCATAAATTGAATTTGGAGGAGTTCCTTCCTATTTTACTAAATAATTTCTGGAGTTTCAGTGTTGGTTCTACATTGAATGTGTGGTAAATCTTCAGGTTAAATCCACATAGCTGTGTTTTTTTTAAAATTGTGAGATATTTAATAACTGCTGTTTCTCATTGGTTCCTTTATGTCTGATTAAAGTATTTACTTCATCTTTATTTAGCTCTGTTGGAAATCTATTCATTTCTTTCAGCTTTTCCAGTTTAGTGAAATATATATTTTGATAGTGTATCCTTGCAAATCTCAATTTCTTTAGAATGTATATTAGTGTCTCCATGTTAGCCTCTTATATTATTAATTTGGGTATTATCCCCCCCTCTTTTGGTGAACTTGACTAAAAGTTTACAATCTTGTTAATTTCCCCAAGAACTGACTATTTCACTAATGACTTGGATTGTTTTTGTCCATTTTTATTATTTCAGCCTTGATTTTGATGATCTCTTCCACGGTACTGTTGGGTCGGGTGTGGGTGAGCATTGTTATTGTTTTCCTAAGGAATTTAAGTATAGCGATCGTTACATTATAAACTCTCAAGTTTGGTGCTGGCACTTGTTGGATAACCTTTCCTGTTAGGACTGCCTTCTTTGTGTCTCAGATTTTGCCGTTTTTGTGCTTTCACTTTTATTTAATCATAGAAAACAATTAACTCCTCTCTTGATTTCTTCCTTGACTTGATCACCATTCAGCAGGGTGGTGTTTATTTGCATGAGTTTGCGTTTTGTGTAGTTTCTGTTGTCATCAGTACCCTGCTTCATTCCTTTCTGATAGGATGCAGGATGCTGTTTCAGTCTTCCTGTTTCTACTGAAACTTGCTTTATAATCAATTTTAGATAAAATCACATGGGCTAAAGAGAATGCATATTCTTTAGTACAAGGATAGAATGTTCTAGAGATGTCTGTTAGGTCCATTTCATTTATGATGGCATTATCTCTGTTATGTTTCTATCCAGCTGACTTGTAGTTGGTTCAACTATCACTACTCTGTATTTTTTACTTATTAATTATTTACTTATTTTTTACTTATTAATACTTCTTTTATAAAATCACGTGTATCTATATTTAGTGCTTATACAGTTAAAGTTTGAATATACTAATAGTAAGTTTTTACTTTATTTACTATCTTTGTCTTAAAGTATGTGGTCAGACATTAGAATAGCTTTATCTGCCTGTTTCTTAGTTCTATTTGCATAAAATAATTTCCATCCATTTCCCCTGAGGTGGTGTCCACATCCAATGGTGAGTTGTATTTCTTGGAGGTAACAAAAAAGATGTATCCTGTTTTCTAATCCAGTCTGTCACCCGTTGTCTCTTTATTGGGTAATTGAGATTATTACTATTAAGAGTTATGGCTGCATAATGTACACTGATGCCATTATTCTCTTGAACCTCTTTTAATTGTCTGTTTGTTACTGTCTATTTTTTCCCTGTGCCCTCCTGGGTGTATTTATCCTTCTCTTCAAATCTAAGTATTCTTTTAGGTGTCCTCTGTATATGCAAGTTAGTAGCCATACATTTTTTCCTCTGTTTTTGAGATTACAAAGTAATTACAGCATTTCCCCCCTTCCTTTTCCTTTCCTCCCGCCAAGTCCTCCCATAAACCCCTCCTTGTCTTTCAAAATCACATATTCTTTGTCCATTGTGGTAACATGCATATATGTATATAGATAAATAGTCTTAAATAAAACATGGTTGGTCAGTATGCTGTTAATTGTATAAATATTTTTATGGTTGACCATTTAGTATTGGATGATCAATTGGTGGGCTCTTCCCTGGGTAAAACTATTTGTTTTGCTGTCAGCCTTCCTTCGTTGCCTGTGGTTTTTTGTGGGGATGAGGTCTCATGAGTTTTTCCCTGTCCTCTTTGGTATGCCTATTATTGTTGTCCTTGATAGGTTCATGGTCAGGCAGTAATGTTGGCTAGGCTTTCTGTGTGTAGCTTCAGATATTACTAGGAGACAGAGGCTCACAGCAAGCTCCCTGATCATCTAGATTGTACAATATTTCCACCTTTCTTCCACAATATTTCATGAGCTTTAGTTGTGTGAGCTGTGTTGTTGATATGTTCACCAGGACTCTGCGTTTGCTTGTGTTTTCTATAATGGTGTCCATCTGTTGCAAAGAGACCTTTATCTGCTGAAGAGTGGGGGCTACACAAATCTGTGGAAATCAGGGGAAATCTTCAGAATGCAGTTAGAGATTATGCTGGCTTTATAAGTTTTAGTTGTAGATTCAGCCGCAGTGGGTAGTTGGCTAGGATTCCATTACCAGGCATGATTTCTCTTTTGCTGAGTGGGCCATAAGACCAATTAGAGTATTGTCAGTTACTGCCAAGTATGCTTGCCACTCCTGGGGTATTGTACCATCTTGTCATTGATGCTGGGTAGGGTTGCTGGTTGCTTCCTTCCTTCTGAAGCTTGAATAACACCTTCTGCTACTAAGAAAACTTGTCCTCAAACATTCATGTCAACTCCAGGTCTGGAACCTCTTGGCTCTGTTTCTGATATACATGGTGTCTTCAGCAACAGGGACAATGATGTCTCAAACAACCTTTTCAAAACACAGCATAAAACAAAGTGAGAAATCACCAAGATTTCATACGAGGAAGATGTTAACCAAAGTAAAGCAGAACATATCTCGCTCTCGCTCTACTCAATCCTAATGAGCTTCGATCCAAAGAGGCTTCTGCCAGGAACAATGTCCTCCTGTAGCACAGAAGACACCCAGGAGCTCGAGGCTCTGGACTTAGGCTTCACAAAGAACAAAAGTGATAGCATGTTCATCCTTATATGTTCTGTATCCATAGAGCCTTGCATGGAAAGAAGAAGGAACACGGGGAGGAGGAGGAAGAAGAGGAAAAAGGAGAAGGAAAGAAAATATGCTTAGAAAAAAAGCAGCCAGGCACGATCTCTGCATGACTGGAAGAAGCCCAGAAAAACAGATACAGTGATGTGAGGATTAGCCACAGTCATCAAATCTTCCTATGGAAGTTCTTCATACAAAATGTAATATGGAGTGGGAGGTCCTTCTGTCTGTGTGTTGCTTTTATTAGTTAATGAATAAAGACCTGCTTTGAGCCTATGGTAGGGAAGAACAGAACTAGGTGGGGAAAGCTAGCCTATAAGCTGGGAGGAAAGAAGGGCGGAGTCAGAGAGATGCCATGGAGCTGCCACCAGAGTCAGACATGCCAAAAATTTGCAGGTAAGCCACTGTCACATGGCAATACACAGATTCATAGAAATGGGTTAAATTAATGTGTAAGAGTTAGCCAATAAGAAGCTAGAGCTAATGGGCCAAGAAATGATTTAAATAACACAGTTTCTGTGTGATTATTTCTGGTCTAAGCTAGCTGGGCAGCTGGGAACCAACAAGCGGCCCCCCTCTTCCAACAGTAGTTGAGTATAGAAAGTTTTCCCTGGAAATACATATTTAGTTGTCTTGTAAATGTCAAGAAATATTCATTTAGACTAGAGTATGAAGAAACTACTTGCTGGTTTGAGTTTGGGTCTGTTTTTTTCTCCTGTCCCTTTTTATTTTATGGCACGGTCTCCCTTGTTAATGCGCTTGTCCTTAACCAACGTTCCATTAACAGTAAATGTGTACAGAGAAATGTACTGACACAGTTAGGAAGACAAAAGTTAGCTCATTTTTCTGGTAACATCTGCACCAATGTTTTCAAAGCAGTGTAACTTAAAATAACTGGAAAACAAGAGTAAATGCATAGGTAAACTAAAATAAACATCACCCACAGAAGACTCCAATGCACAAGAAAAAAACAAACGAGGCGGGTCCTCCCCAGAATTCCCTGGGAAAGAGAGAATGTTATGTTAATGCTATGTCGTGTATTTATTTATTCAAACGTGCATTCATTCATTCATTTCATCTACAATCCTCATTATTCTGAAGAATAGCTATATAGACTATGTATTAGGCATGCATTGAGATCACCAGCCCTTCACCAAAGCCCACATTTGTGCCGCTGGTTACACCTAAGCATCTCCACAAATCACACACACCAAAAGTTTGCAATCCCACTCTCCCTCTCCCCCGACTTCCCACTTAGACCCTGGGAAAGCACACTCTGCTCCACTCATCTGCACACTCCTCTGGGAGCATCTGCTCTGCTCCCTGAGTGTATTGCCTCACTCATGGGTGTTTCTCTCTTGGTTGTAGGTGATAGTACCTTTGGAATTCTCATGTAAAGATACCCTCCCCATCATTACACTCAAGGCCATTTTCGTGACAGTCTCAAGGCCACCTCCCTCAGGAACAGTTGTTCAGCCTAGGTACACAGGACACACCTGCTCTTACCAGGCAAAGACTAGGTCCACAATATTGTCAATTTATTATTATTTTTAATTTCATATATATCATGCTAAATCCTCCCTTTAGCCTCACTAGTCTGCCTCTATCACTGACTGGATTATTTCTCCTTCCTGACAGGTGTTCTCCTTCTACTTTCACAGTGTGTGTGTGTGTGTGTGTGTGTGTGTGTGTGTGTGTGTGTGTGTGTGTGTGAATACATCTAACTAGGGTTCCTTGCATGGCATAAGTGTGGGCAATTATTTACTTGAGCAAAGTTAACTTACCAATTGCTAAACCACAAAAGGATATAATTCTTCTTCCTATAGCAACCATTAGCTGCCATAGCTCCAGAGAGAGGAATAGAGCTATATTCAGCCTCTCCCTGGTCTGTGCTACACTGCTCATGGGCTCAGTCTTGTACTGGTCCTATGTAGGCAGCCATAGCTGCTGAGTTCATGGGTACAGCAGTTACGCCATATCCAGAAAATAGTTTTTCACAATATTCCATCTCATCCTTTAGCTCTTAAGTCATTTCTGACTCCTTTTCCAGTATATTCCCTAAACCTTGATCTAGGGGTGATACAGATGTCCCATTTATGGCTGAGCACACAACAATCACTTAGTCTAAGTAGTTCAATAGGTTATAAATCTACATTATCTACTGCCCACTGAAAATTAGAAGATTCTCTGACCAAAGCTAAGAGCAGTACTCATCTCAGAGTATAAATATATATCTTTAAAAGTCAGTTTAATACCTCCTGTTCTCATTCCCACCCACCCCAAGCCCACCTATAAAATCTATTCTAATTTCCCTTCCAAGGAGATCTGTTGCCCCCACCCCTAGCACTCCTTGTTCCTTGGCCTTTCTTGGTCTGTGGGCCATAATACGATTATCCTATATTTAACAGCTAATGCCCACTTATAAGTGAGTACGTACCATGTTTGTTTTTCTGGGTCTGGGTTACCTCACTCAGGATGATTCTTTTCTAGTTCCATCCACTTGCTTTCAAATTTCATGATGTCATTGTTTTTAACAGCTGAGTAATACTCCATGGTGTAAATGTAGCACATTTTCTTTATCCATCCTTCTCTTGATGGAAATCTATGGGTTTTTCCAGTTTCTACCCATTAGGAATGAAGCTACAGTGGACGTGGTTGAACAAGTGTCCTTGGGATAAGATGGAGCATCCTTTGAGCAGATGCCCAAGAGTGGTGTAGCCTGGTCATGAGGTAGATTGAGTCTCAGTTTTCTGAGAAACTTCCATATTGATTTCAACAGCATCTGTACAAGTTTGCACGCCCACCAGCAACAGAGGAGTGTTCCTCTTGCTCTACATCCTCAGAAGCAGGAGTTGTTTTTGATTTTGTGTTTTTGATCTTGGACATTCTGACAGGTATAAGATGGAATCTCAAAGTAGTTTTGATTTGCATTTCCCTGATTTCTAAATGCTGAACATTTCTTTAGTTGTTTGAGATGCTTCCAATGAGGATTTTCTATTTAGAGCTCTAGCCATTTTTAATTGAATTATTTGGGTTTTTGATGCCTATTTCCTTGAGTTCTTTATTTATTTTGTATATTAGCCTTCTGTCAGATGTGGGATTGATGAAAATCTTTCCATATTCTGTAGGCTGCCATTTTGTACTACTAATGGGATCCTTTGCCTTACAGAAGCTTCTCATTTTCATGAGGTCTCATTCATTCGTTGGCTGTTTATCTTAGAGCTTGCACTATTGCTGTTCTGTTCAGGAAGTTGTCTCTGGTGTCAATGAGTTCAAGGCTATTCTCCACTTTCTCTTATATTAGCTTCAGTGTGTCTGTTTTTATGCTGAATTTGTTGATGCACTTGGGCATGAGTTCTGTGCATGGGGATAAATATGAATCAACTTGCATTCCTATCCATGCAGACATTCAGATAGACCAGCACCATTTGCTGAAGATGTTTTCTTTTTCCATTGTGTTTTTATGGATTCTTTGTTTTTTTAAAAAAAATCAGGAAAGAGTACTGGCAGAGGTGACTGGAATTGTGGGATATGGGGAGGGCAATGTAGAAACCTATTGCAGTGGAAACTCGCTGGACTCTACAAGAGTGACCCTAGCTAAGTCTCCTAGTAATGGGGGATATGGTTCCCAAAGTGGCCATCTTCTATAACCAGGCAAGGCTCCTAGCAATGGTACTGGGATCTCATGATAGTCACAAACCTTCTACCTACAATCTGTCCTGTCTACAATATGTGCTGGGGTAATGAAAGTGGGGCAGAACTTGAGAGAGTGGTCAACCAATGACTGGTCCAATTTGAGGCCCAGTTCTAACACAGCCTGGGTGTCCAGGAGCCAGAGATAGAACAGCCCAGAGACCCAGGATAGAACCAAACCTGACTGACAAAAAAGATTCCTAATGATATTCTGCTATACTCATAAATCAGTGCTTAGCCCAATTGTCATCAGAGGGGTGTCATCCAGAAACTGATGGAAGCAGATGCAGAGACTCATAGGAAAACAGTAGGAGAAGCCAGTGAGCCAGAGGAACCCCATAGAGGGGGGTGTTAAGTGTTATAGGAGACAAAGGGGTCAAGGAAACCAAGAGGACAAAGGCAACAGAATCAACTAAGCAGAACTCATAAGGACTTACAGAGACCAAAGGGACAAACATGGACCCTGTATGAGTCTGAGCTAGGTCCTCTGCATATATCTTATGGGTGCATAGCTTGGTATTCTTGTGGGGCTCCAGAAAACAGGTGTGAAGGGTGTCTCTGAGTTTTGCCTGAATTTGGGACCCCTTTCCTCCTACTGGGTTGCCTCAACCAGCTTTTCTATGAGAGTTTGCATCAGTCTTATTGAATCTGTTAGGATATGTTCAATGGCTTATCCCTGGGGGGGGGGGCTGCTCTTTTTTGATGGGAAATGGAGAAGTGGATCTGGCTGGGGAAAAGGGAAGGGAGGACGGAATGCCTTGAATGAGTGAAGAGGAGGGCATCTGTGGTTGGCGTGTAATGTATGAGAGAAGAATAAAGATTTTTTTAAAAAGAAAATGAAGCTTCAAGGACATGTATCAAAATTCACAGAAAAATTTAACACTTAGTGATGTTTCATATGATACCAACTGAACATGAAGGGAAATAATCAGAAAGTCATAAAGGAGGAAGTGCTTAGTGACACTTGGGCTATCTATAATGCATAAGTAAGCACAGTAAATTTTCTGTTGGGTTTTCATTCTGTTATGTAAAGGTATTCAATAATTAAACAACATTAAAACAAAACCAATGAAAAAGGTAATAAGTACAAAGCAAATGACCAGGTTTACTTCGTAAAACTACGGTAGTAGATGAGAACCTAGAGCCTCCCAAACTCCTACAATATCGCTTTTGACCACAGGGACAATTATTAGAAACAATTCCCTCCTGCTTGTGGAGCAGGCCTGAAATCTGATCAGAAAGCAGTTGGTTACCCCACTAACAGTCATGCTGCTATTGGACCAGTTGGTGTTGAAGGAGCTGCGGGTTGCATTCCTGCCGCCCTGCTCCCAGCCGCCTGGCTAGCTTATGACCCAAAATAACAACATACAAACTGTATTCATTTAAACACTGCCTGGCTCATTTCTATTAATGTGTGTAGCACCGAGGTGCGCTAACTGGGAAGATTCTAGCCTATGTCCATCCTGAGTGGGAGTTTCATTGCGTCTGCCCCAGAGAGCAGAGCTAAGGCATCTTAGCTCACTTCCTCTTCCTCCCAGCATTCTTTTCTGTTTACTCCACCCACCTAAAGGCTGGCCTATCAAATGGGCCAAGGCAGTTTCTTTATTAGCCAATGACCTTCCTCCATCAAGTGGGCATGCATTTCTTGACAGAGCAACAAAGTTTTGTTCAGCCAGTACATAGTACACATATGTCTACATGATTTCATGTCAGCATGAAAACAGAAGGGATCCTCAGACTGCCACCACCATCCTTTATCTTCAGCGAGTTCCGGAAACCAGGGTACAAATTTGGAAGGTACGGTTATCACTTTTTCCGCGCTGGACATATTTCAAATAACTTATAAGAGAATGGGTTTAATGTGGCTCACATTTTAGAGGTTCCAGTCCATGGGCAATTGTCTTCACTGCTTTTGTGCCTGTGGGAAGGCAGGACACACTGTGACTGAAGCATACACATAGCAGGGCAAAGCTACTCACCACAAGCCAGTGAACAATAGAAGAGAGGAAGAGAAGGGGGTCTTATAAT
This sequence comes from Microtus ochrogaster, assembly GCF_000317375.1. Classification (NCBI taxonomy): domain Eukaryota; kingdom Metazoa; phylum Chordata; class Mammalia; order Rodentia; family Cricetidae; genus Microtus; species Microtus ochrogaster. Next base: position 30,895,332 of record NC_022023.1, on the reverse strand, counting down.
TCTTGATATGGTTTGGTAATTGAAGAGTTCCCATCAGGCCCTGCTGTTAATCACCACTTCTCATTAGTGTCTGGCTGGAGACCAAGTCCAGTACCTGTAACTTTAATGATAATCTTATGCCCAAACTAGAGCAGCCTCCTACCCATCCTCCTTTACACTGAATGAGTCATGGGAAGTGAAGGTTGGAGTGGAAGTTTAGAAGGGAATGGAGGTGGGTATTTGAGAAGCAGGACTCAAGCTTCAACTGTGAGATAATGAAGGTGCCAAATGTCAGAAACACAAAGAAAGATGCAGATGCAGTTTCTACCTTAGAGACACTCTCAACAGTTCCAAAACGGAGAAGAAAAGTGCACAAATATACAGAGATGAAGATTTAACAAATGTGTGTCAGATGCTATAGTACTATAGAGAAGAAAGTCTCTCTCTCTCAGACAGGCTGCCCAGAGAACAGAGCATTGAAAACCATAGGTGAGGTTCCTACTTAGAGACAGATATGATCTCACTACTTTCTATATGTCTGTGTCTTCGTTCTTTTTCTATTACTATAATAAAATATTTGAGGTTAAGTACTTAATAAACAATCGTGGTTTATTAAGTTCAGAGATATTGCCAATATCAGGAAACAGGGGTGTGTCTGTGTTGTTTGTGTTTTCTGCATCACAACCTGATAGAGGCAATTGCATGTCAAGACAAAACAAACATGTGGATGGCACAGGTGGCTATGTTCTGTTTTTATATTAGTGCAAAGGATTTGAACTCAGAGCCTCTTTCACTGCCAATGTTTTCACTTGGCCATCTCTCCAACCCTTTACCTCTTCCTCTAAAGTCACAAAAGCCACTATGTGAGTTGTCATCTTAACTAATTACACCAGCAGCCCTGCCTTCAAGTTCATTAACACTTGACTCTGGAGACTCTGTTTCACCATATGTATTTCCAGAGGACACAGACATACCACAACAAGAAGCCATGCGGTAAGACTAGTGGAGAAGGTATTTTCAGCATGGATGGTGTACTGAAAAATTGGAGATAGGGAAAATAATTGAGGCATGATCACAAAGTATATACAAGAAATTGAAGATATTGGATGAAAATGGTTGGATTTCCCATAATGAAACCTCAGGTATAGAATAATTGTTTAATATGCACAGTGCCCTAGCTTCACTCTCCAGAAGCACAGAAAAGAAGGGGCAGCGAGGACACAGAATAAAGACTTCAGAAGTAGCTAAGATAGAGTCACTCTAATTGTAGCCTTGACTGGAGAGAAGGCAAGAGACAGAGGCTGGACCAAGTTTCCATCTGAGACAGTGGTTCCGGAGAGAACAAAGAGCGATGATGGGAAATGGTGCCATTGAGATGTGGAGCAGCGGCTCCATGGAGTGTCTACAGATACAGTCTGAGCTTGCTGACATGAACCAAGGAGTCAGCTGCCACGAGGATTCCAAAACGCCCCTGGGATTTTCAAGTAGGTGGTTTGTGGGGGCAACCTGAACAGAAAACGTTTCAATGGTGAGTTAGTTGTACTACATGGAAGAACTGCAGAGAGGGGAGAAAATAATGTCCCAGGAAATGACCCAATTTGTGACTCTATTAGGATCCAAAGAATATTCTTGGAACATTTTTTCCCTAAAAGATGCTCTATGAAAAAGAAGCTGTTTCTGTTTCTCTAAAGCTCTTATCCATAGGAAGAGGATGCCAGATTGTTTTACATGCTGGCTGCCTTCTAGAAGCAGGAGCAGAGAGACAGGGAGGAGCTGGGCAGCAACACTGGAGTGAAGATATGGCTACTGGTAATGGATGATTGGGAAGGGCGAGTCCAGGCACTGGGGCAGCGTGGCAGCAAGGAAACCGTTTAGAGACGATAGACACGAGACTCCTCTGTTGTGAGAGCCTCTCCTCTAAGCCACACTGCTGTCCACCTCAGGGGTTCAGCTTGGCCTCTCACAAATAACCATAGCTGGATTCAGTGGCTGCTGATGTTTCCTAAGAGAAGTAGAGGGTATGGGGGGGAGGGCATGGAACCCTGAGGACACAGCCACTCATCTAAGTCGCTTCTTTGCAATTCTGCAGTAATTGCCTGTGGGTTTAGGATTCCAGGGAAGAGCTAGAGTATGCACGTGGGAAAGGTCTTGGGAAGGGGGAGCTCATCTACACAGTCCTGGGGAATCGTCGTCGACATCAGGTGCAGACCTTCCAGTGTGGATCTTTTAAGGTCAACCATGCTCCTCCCCATAACCTATTATCCACTCCTTGTAAGTTAACCTACTGAAGTCATCAGGTCCCCAAAGTGGCATTTGTTGAAATCATACCTTGGTTTGTCACGGGGACTCGAGACATTGTCTCTGTCTCCTTAGGAAAGAATTTAAGCGAGGTGTGGACGTCCTAGGATGATACTCAGAATAAGACAGGCAACTGAAACAAGGTGTAGAAAAGGGCCGCTTGCAAACAGAATTTTGGCATGGAGGTTTATCCCTTTAGAGCTTGCAGGAGTGGTGCCAAGGACATGGAATGTCTAGAGAGTAGTGAGACATGTCACTAAGGTGAGACCAGCTGGGCAGTGGATCCTGGTGGAGAAATCAGATGGCATTCTTTTTCTGTGTCGTATAACATGGCATGTCTACCCAAGGAGTAGGGTCAAACCAGGATGTATGGAAATGCTTTGAGAATAGCTGAAAACCTAAAGAAGATACTTATTACAAGCCTCGAGAGTAGTGAGTGCATCCGGGGCACAGGGATAAATAAGGAGCTGTAGAGGCATCCTGATCACTGCTGTGCATAATGAGAGAGCTAGCTGAAGACCAGGTAGCAGCCTGAAGGGAGACTGCAGGTGTAAGGGAGAAGCTACCACAAGAAAGAGCTAGGGATCCTCTGTGTTAGCCTCCAATGCTAGCGTTCCAACCAGATAATAGAGAGAGCTGCTGCTTCCCTCAGCTTTCTCTATTAGCTTAAAGATCCCAGAGCAGATCTATGTTAAAGATCCCATCCTGGAACTCCTAAAACTAGAATCTGTTGGGAATGCAGGTGACAAAGAGGAAAAGGGAGAAAGAGAGGCAACAGAGCACCCCTTGAGTCTGACTTTTGAGAGGAGGAGAAAACTCATAATGCATCCTGTAGACATTGTTAAGGAGTCTTAAGAATGGTCTGATTACCGAAGTCTCCCACACCAGATTGTTGTTAAGACCCCTTAAGTTGGGGACTACCGAACCTCAGACCCTGAATTTTCTATGACCCCTTGCCTCCTGGAGCAAACAGTTTGTTTTCCTGTGCTTGCAGCAGCCCTGGGCTCGGGGCACAAGAGCCTCATGAGTTCCTGAGAGCAGGGGAGTGGTTTCTGGTGGGCTTGCAGCTGAAAAATCCTGAAAGCTAGGGCATGACCACTAGCCAAGGAGAGCCCTATATAAGCTGCTCTGGAAAAAAAAACTGGCATTCTTGTTTGAAGAGTGACCATGTCTCTGTGCGTTTTTTAATCCCCAGACCCGTGCCCGATCATGGTTCCAGGTGGTGCAGGCACCATGCCTTACCAATGATATGAAGTAGGAAACCATGATAGTCAGAAGATTCAGTGCTAGAATGATAGCCAAGTCCCAGATGGGCTGGTTCGTATGCGCCATTACAAAGGCTTGGCCATCCTTAGAGAAGACCATCGTGTGTATCAGGATCAAGAGGATGATAGAGAATAGGGATAGGCACTCCTGGGGGAACTAGATCTGAGGGCCAGGCCCTGAGAGGAGAATGTTCTCCAGGGACTTAAGGAAGAACTGGACTCAGGACCCTGAGACAGTCTTGGAGATTTAGCAGCTTTGCTGAGCCTTGTGGTGGAGCAGAATCTGGATGAAGTAGGAGGCTTTGGAGACTCTGAGTAACATAGAGCACAGAAAGAGTGTCCCTGTCGTCCGAGAGCAGCCTAAAGAGAAGAGAGATGTACAGCAGAGGAGGAGGTCTCTCTGGGTTCCTTGAGGATAAATATGACAAGATTTAAACTGAGCCTGAGTTTCTAAAAAAAAAAAATGACAGAAAGTCCAATCCTGTGCCCTAGGTGTTCTGGAGGGGTTTAGAGCTCAGGTGGTGATCCTCTGTGATGAAACAGAAGCAATTTCAGTACCAGGGATGGGTCATTATCCCACCACCACCACCAAGCATGGTACTTTTCTCTCCTGCAAAAGGGTAGAGATGGGCCGGGTGGTGGTGGCGCACGCCTTTAATCCCAGCACTCGGGGAGGCAGAGGCAGGTGGATCTCTGTGAGTTTGAGGCCAGCCTGGTCTACAAGAGCTAGTGCCAGGACAGGCTCCAAAGCTACAGAGAAACCCTGTCTCGGAAAAACAAACAAACAAAAAAAAGAGGGTAGAGATGATTTTCTAAACTTAGACCCCCTCCAGCAGCAGGTTTGGTGGATGGCTTTGCAACAGGTGGCCCACTGTGTCAACCCAGGTCTTCTTGGACATTCCCCCTGCCGTGCCTGTGTTTACAATCACAGGTCATCACTGCAGTAATTGTTGCTCTTTTGTATAATCTTCTGTTTCCCCTCTCCTCATCTGTGGTCTGTAGGAAGAGAAATTCCACACACGCTGCCCCCAGCCGCTGTGCTCCAGAGCCAGAGGGGCTCAGGAGATGGCATGAGGGTTCAGCGTCTCACTGCAGTTGGGGGAAACAAGTTCAAAGTGAGAAGTTACCCACCCAGTGCTCAGGGATTCATGAGAACCAGAAGAAGAGCTTGAGGGAACATTGTACAGGGCTATCCACAGAGACTACCATCTTCAAGTGTCTAGCTAAGGCTTTTCACAAAAGATCATTATAACAAAGATCATCATCGCTGAGTTTGTTGACTCCTGGTCCGTTCTCTTAGAGGAAGGGGTAGAGAGAGTCAGGAGACTCTCACTGAGTATCCAACCCTACCTTTCCAACTGGTGGTAGGCAATTCTGCTTTTATTACACTTGGCCTCAATGTCTTTTAGGAAGGTCTACAGTATAGGTGAAGCATTTGGAGCATAGGTGGGAAAAGAAAGTCAGGGGCGCCATCTACCCAGCCATGAGGGAATCACCATGCATGTTGCCTGTATATATCCCAGTGTGGCTGCTTTATTAAAGTCACTCATCTTTCTGCCCATAAGCCTACACCTGTCATTTTATAAGTAAGCCTAACAAACTCATTAGTTCCTCAGAATGAGTTTTGATGGAATGTAACTTGGTTTATCATTGGAATTGTAGGCGGGAGTAAATGCTGCTTCTGTCTTTCCCGGAAGGAATTTTAGCTACAACTCCAAAGTAAGGAGCTATTTTCTCCAGAGAACACCATTACAAGAACGTTTGATTATTAAAGAGACAACAGTTCGTGTGAATGCCCTGCAGAGGGCAAGATCATCCTGTTGCTGCTGGTGTCTCCGTTCTGACTCTACCAACCTGAGCACTTAGGTTCCCCTATACCTCATCTCCCTTCTTTGGGGGTGAGGTGATAGTACCCATTGCATAGGCAAGCTGGTAGGATGGAGAAGGGAGGGTCAGCTTTCTTCCATCGTGAGTCAACACCTGGGACAACCAACTTCAAAGAAGGAAATGAAATAGGAAAAGGAGAAGACTGCCCCAGGAGATCTAGCTTCTTGTCACTGTGCCCCCCCCTCCTCGGGATCCCACTGCCTCCCAACAGTAGCAACAGCTTGTCACCACACTTGATACACACAGGCCCCTGGGGCCATATTGAAATTTAAAGGCTAGCATCAGTTAAACAGACAACACGTGCATAAGATTAGTATGTATTAAATGTTGCTATCATTGATCTTATGCATTCTGATATTTTCTTCTTTGTTCCTAACTAAGATTAAAACACTGTTGATTCTCATTCCTGCTGAAAGATGGAAAGACGTGGATTTTTCACCTTTATAAAATAAACTGCAGCATAATTTATGCACATCACAACTATCAATCCTAAGAATAAAGTTTAATGACTTTTTTTTTAGTATGTGTATGCAGTCAGACATAACAAAAAAGGTTCTTTAAGCAAATGTTTAGTGTTTCCACTTTGTGGACTTAGGCAAGTTTTGATCACTCATCTCTCTATACAGATTACTGCCTCTGTGTGAAGAGAATTACACTCTACATTGTGCTGATATCTTGTTTGTACCCAAACAAATAAAGCTCAGCTGAAGATCAGAGGGCAGATCTAGCCACTCATTAACCATAGAGATCTGGAGGACTGTATGGACAGACTGGAAGTGATATGGCTGGGTAGAGAGAGGAATATAAGGCAGAAGGAGACAGTAGTTCAGCCCTTTCTTGGCTGAGGAGTTAACAAGGCAAAAGTTGGCTGTGGTTTGCTCCTTTCTCTCATTGATCTTTCAGCATTTGCCCAAATGTCTGGTTCCGATTTTATGATTAAGACCAAGTAGAACCCGTGCAACACCTGCGTCATCTCTGATGTCTAGCTTGTTCCCTTAGCAAAGTTTCCAAGGACTCATGAGCAATGTTTTCGCACAGGCTCTCCCTTCACTGCCAAGCAGCATTACAGAACACAAGTCAGTCCCATTGGCTTGCTCTTCCACCCGCTGATAGACACTTGGGTTGTTTCCACCATACCGCTGATGAATAATGCTGGCAACATTTGCAGAGAGGTACTTGTGTGGGCATGCCTCTGCCTTTCTCCTGGGAAGATATTTGAAAGTTGGAATTGCTGGATCAGATGGTAAATCTATGTTTAAGTTATTAAGAAGTTGTCAAACTAAACTCCAAAATGTCTACCAGTTTCTATTCCCACTAGCAATAACTGTTGCTAAACTTTCAGAAAACTATTGATCTAATATGTTGCCCAAGTTTCAACTAGGTTATTTATATAATTGAGTTAAAAGCTATAAATTTCTTTATGCTGGCCAAAAATTTTTAAATGTTTCAAATTGAAATAAAATTACAGTACTTCCCCATCCTCTGTCCTCCCTTTAGCCCCTTTCAGTTACCCTTCCTAGAAAAGCCTTCCCATACCCTCTGCTCTCAAGTTTATAGTCTCTTTTTCTGTGGTCATATTTGTTACACATGTATGCATACGTTTATGCAAATATATAAATGGAACTTCTGTGTCTGTTTTTGTTGTTGTTGTGTATATGGTTTCAAGGATAGCCAATAAGGGGACTCATGCCTGGGAGGGGCTAATTCTTTTCCTTTCAGGTTGTAAGAGTCACTTAAAGTTCTTCCTTTAGAAGTGGGATCCCTCAAATCTTCCCCCTTCCATATTAACATGGCCGTTGATCTTTGCTATTGGTCCAGGCTTGTCTTCACAGCCGTTTCTTTGAGAGCATGTTCCACAGCAGACTTCCTGGCATTTTGGCTCTAAGCATCTTTCCGCAGCCTCTTCCTCAGTGTTCTCTAGCCATGGGGTCAGAGGGTTCGATGCACATGTATTCACTAGGGTTAGGCACCCCATGATCTGTTGATCTCTATAATGTTGTCATTTTCTGTGATTCTGGACACATATTTTTCTAATTAGTGATATCTTTTGAAATTTTCTTTTTCAGTTAACTGTCCTCTCTCTCTCTTCTAATTTTAAAACATTTTTACACAATATATTTATATCATAATCTTTTCTCTCCCCCAATTTCTCTCAGAACCTACCTCTTTCCTACCCATCTAATTTTATGTTCTTTCTCTTTCTTAAAGGGAAAATATGTGTCCTTCGGTGGAGTGTCACTGGGTATATCAATCACACTCCAGGGCAGACAAATCACAGGCATGAGAGTAATTGATTAGCACGAAACAAAGTCTGTGGATTTGTGTTTTATGCAATTTTCACTTCATTTTTGCATTTTTATCTTATTTTTTGCATGTTTGTTTTGATTTTTGTCTTTGAGTTTTGTGTTTTTTTTTTAATAAAGAATACAGTGTTGGGTTGGTAAGGAGATAATAAGGATCTGAGAGGAGTTAGGAGAAGAGAAAAAATGATTTAAAAAAATTTTTTAATAAAAATATAATCTAGAAATTTTAATTATGTGAATAAAATAAACAAAAAAGCGCATGCATCCATGCACACACACATGCTCACACACAACATGCAGTCTCTTTTCTGTTGGCCTTCTACTCCTAAGCATGAGACCTGCTTTTCATTTTTTTTTTAAAGTTTTCTTAAACAATCTTTATTTTACATACAAAGCCTAGTT
>NC_022023.1:30853763-30887098 GCF_000317375.1 Microtus ochrogaster | reverse complement strand
AAGTTTTCTTAAACAATCTTTATTTTACATACAAAGCCTAGTTTTTTTATTTCTCCTCCTTCTTCTCAGGACATTTTCCCTCCCACTCCATCTCCCCCTAATCCACTCCCCAGAGAGGATGGAGCCTCTCATGGGGAGTCAACCAAGTCTGTCACATCATCTGAGGCAGGACCAATGCTCTCCCCCGTGTCTCTAGGCTGGGCAAGGTATCCGTCCAAAGGGAATGGGCTCCAAAAACACAGTTCATGCACTAGGGATGAATACTGGTCCCACTGCTAGTGGTCCCTGATACTGTCTAAGCCACATAACTGTCACCCACATTCATAGGGCCTAGTTTGGTCCTATGCAGGTTCCCCAGCTGTCAGTCAGGGGTCAGTGACCTGCTAGCCCAGGTCAACTGTTTCTGTAGGTTTCCCCATTGTGGTCTTGATCCCTTTGCTCATATGATCCCTCCTCCCTCTCTACAACTGGACTCCAGGAGCTTGACCCAGTGTTTAGTCGTGGATCTCTTCCTCTGCTTTCATCAGTTACTAAAAGAAGGTTCTAAAATGAAAATTAATAAATCTGATTAAGAGGCAAAGCCAGTTCAGGCACCCTCTCTACTATTGCTTGGGGTCTTAGCTGGGGTCAGCCTTGTGGATTCCGGGGAATTTCCCTAGTGCCAGGTTTCTCGCTACACCCATAATGGCTCCCTCAATCAAGACATCTCTTTCCTTGTTCTCTGTCTCTGTCCTTCCCCAACTCGACCATCCTGTTCCCTCATGTTCTCCTCCACCCTCCCCTTCGCTCCTCCCCACTCCCCTTCCATCCTCTCTCCTCCCCTCCCAGTTTGCTCAGGAGATCTCTAGAGACCTGCTTCACTTAGAGGATGTGTTAGATTCTGTCACTGTGATGACGTATCTGAGATGATCAATGTAAAGGAGGAAAGATGAGTTTGACTCACAGTCTTAGAGCCTACAGTCCACATTGACCTGGCCCACCACAGAGACAGGCATGCTTTGGCAAAACTGCACACATGCCTCATGCAGTTGGGAAACAAGGAGCCGGGAGGAGGGGCTGAGGGATCACTGCCATTTTCAAAATGCCCACACTGACTGTCCTTCCACTTAGCTGGCCTCACTTCTATAGGTTTCGCTATTGGCTGACAGCCCATTCTTTCACGCATGTCTTTGGAAGTTATTTAAGATCCAAACCATTGCAATGGAGTATTTTCTCTCCCATCCCTCAGTTAACCCGGGAGACTTCTTTTATCACTGACTTGACTCATATCTCATGAGCTCTTGATTGTGGTGGGGTGACACCTCATACTCCTGTTGGTATACTCTAAGCTCCCAAAAATCTATTTCAGAAAAAAAATCCACACTATCATGGAGCCAGTTTCGAAGGCAAATGGATTCTCCCATAAATCCTTCAGGAACAGTGTTCTTTGTCTGTGCTGATGAAGAAACATCTTAAAGATGTTTTGAGAACATCTTGAAGGTGGCCAAGAACTCCATTTTTATGAGGATGCTCACTGACTTGAGATTTTTTTGGTGGCGTTCCCTTTCTATGCAGATATCCCCATGTCATGATGACTTCTCTGCCAGCTCCCTGATACCTAGACACGTGTGTGGGTCACAGATCCCACAGCTTCATGACAGATGCAACGGCAGGTCATTTTCCATTTGCTCCATACTTTCCAGAAGAGACGCGCTCGGCCGTGTTTCGTGACAGCAGTTGTGACAGGCGCTAGCCTAGACTTGCCAACAGTAACTCCCACATCCAGTGCCTAGTACCACTCCACATTGTTCTGGGCCCTAGAATGCAAAGCCCAGGACAACAGCAGGGCTGTGGCTGCGAGCTGTCGGGTGTGGGGAGAAAAGAAATGGTTTCCTTTGTCATGGCAACAGTAAGCATCAAAAGCCACCTGCCTCCGTGAATCATGTTCAGATGGGGAAGAGGACAGAAGGCAATCAACAAAAAAAATCCCATAATCTTGATGCTCTTAAACTGTAGGATATTGCAGCCAAGGAAGAAAGAGGTAACTGGATACAGTATTTGAATATTGAGGAGAATCCTGAGTGCAGATTAGAAACAGAGCATGCTGGGAAGAAACGCAAACTCAGAAACACAGAGGTTCTTGGGTAGACACACACAGTGTGTGTGTGTGTGTGTGTGTGTGTGTGTGTGTGTGTGATCAGAAAGCCCACCAGGATGGAGTACAGGATTAAGGAAAGGCTGACACTGGATGAGGTCTGGGAATTGGACGAGGAGTTGGCAAAGGATGGAATGATGAGGCTTGTGAAAGACAAGGGGAAAATAGATTTGCAGTGCTCCCTCTGCCTGCTGGGTGAGGAGCAGGGGAAATGAAGAAAAACATCCAATCCAGATGGAGACCACGAAGCTGCTGGTGGGCATGGGATTGACAGGCACCATGAGAGGAGTCAGAAGCTGTGCAGATGGAGCTGGCAGCCTCGCTCGGATTCAGACCGGGACTATGGAGAGAAGTGAGCTGGGCGCCAATGGCGTGTTGTTGTAGGCACTGTCCATTCACAATGTTCCAAGGCCCTGGTGTCCATTTGGTTCAAGTCTGTTACTCAGAAATGGCAGTAGCTGGTTTTCCGTGGGAGCACAGTCCACCGTGTGCTGGTGACATTGGAGATAAGACGCTGAGAAGAAGCAGAGAGCCAGGGCACTGTGCCTTGGGAAGGCAGGGAAGAGGGTCTTTCCTTTCCCATCATGGCAGATTGCTTAACCGGGGAGAGTGGACACATGAGCAGGAGCAAAGCTGAGCGAGTGGGCAGGGAAACAGTACCAGGTAAGATGAAGCGAAGGCTGGCTCCAGGACACGGGGCTCAGAACCACCGCACCACACCAACCAGGACACACAGGATGCGAAGGAGTCCATGACCAGAGCCAGGATGTGGTGAAAGGGCTCCTGCTTCTAAACTGGGTGAGAGTATGTTCAGTTTCTGAGAGTGGCCAGGGTGGTACAGCCGTGATAAGAACTAGGGTTGAACCACATTTTTAGAAGCCAGGAAGTGGCCAGAAGGCAGCCCGGGGGAGGCCAAGTGGAAACGTCTTTGATGTTTTCACAGTATAGACTGTGCCGCTGTGCAGAGGACAGCCATGGAGAGGACAATGCCACCATGAAGAGCACAGGTTGGGCAAGGGAAGAAGGATACCTATAGGAGGGAAGGTACTGAAGCCTGAGCCGTGATGCTGGTGGTCAAGTTACCCTGGGGAAGTGAGTGACTCTGCTAGCCTGGGTGCAGCGCTGTTCAGGCATGTGGCAGGAGAGACGATCCGAAAGTGACCATGAAGGAGTAGTCTGGAAGGTAGGGGAAGAGGCCCCAATGACAAAGGAGGGTTCAGAAAGATGATCGCTGTCAGGGACGATGAGGAACTCTTAGCCATCACAGAGATCAGGCAGTGTTGGTTAGCAAGGGACAACATGACTCCAGGGAGTATGATGTCACTGCTTCCATCGTGAAGTGAGAAGGAAGAAGAGGATGCTCTGCCCCAACCTCAGCACCGACTGTGTTGGCTCTGGTACAGCAGGAAGCTATCCTGCATCCACCCGAGGGCTCTTCACAGCAGAGATGCTGCAACTGCAGCAGAGTCTGAAACCGACAAGGAGGCACGGGCGTCTGGATCCGAGATGGGCAGTGGGAGTGGTGTAACGGTGAGCTGGAAAGAGCCTTCTAGAGGTCAGCTTGTCGCGGAAGGGCCGAGATGACTGATGTATGGACTGTGGCCCAGAAGAAACTTCTAACACATCCTAGCAGCAGGGACAAAGGTAATGACCATGGACTTGTTTTTCTGTTCCAACAGCCAGAAAGCTCAGCCAAGGAGGACGTGTGGGATATCTTTGGCAATTTCAGTAACCACTGCAGCCCACTGTTTCCCTTCTGCAGAGAGCTCTAAAGGAAGCCCAACCTTTAGAGCGCTGTTTGAGGGTGAATAGGTAAAACCTGCAGAAGTCTCAGTCTGATGGCTGAAGCTCAATGCCCAGCACCTGGCACTGCTCTCATTGTCACAGGCTTTGGGAATAACCTTGGCTCACAGAAGCTTAGTAAACAGAACTCAGAGTCAAATAAGAAGCCCACATAAATTTTAGAAAATTTCAAGAGCAAAGAAAAACACCCATTTCCTACCTCAAGAAGCTAAAACACATAGCAAAAAAGGGAGCCAGAGAAAAAACACAGTTAGCTACACAGTGGTCTGAACATATAAAAGCAAAGTGTCTAATATGTGCAACCAACATGAAAAGATCATGAGTGGGTGAAGGCCGCATGGGAAGGACCCTGAGGACCCAGGCGAAATGACTCAGAAGTGGCACCCAGGTGAGCTGGAGAAAGATACCATTGCTCTCCCGGATCAGCAAGCTTCCATCGTCTTCCATTAAGAGAATACAGGAAGTAGAAACAGCGGAAGGCAGGAGCTGGCTACTAAAGAAGCCAGAAAAGCCCAGAGAAGGCATCAAAGGGCAGGGCTTAAAGGCACTGCGTCTGCAGCAAAGCCTACCATGAGCCTGGAAGGTTCTCAGAGGCATCCATAGAGTTTGCACAGGGAACAGCCTGGTGGGGTGTCTAGCAAGAAATGTTTCTTCCTGGAGCTGTCTGGAGGGTGCACTACATTCCAGGAGATCTCAGCTATGCAATCTGAGTTGCACAGAGATGCACAGTTGTAACAATAAGTCCTCAAGTGCCAAGTCAAGACCTGGATGGCTCTGACAGCGGTTGGTGTTTTATGCTGAACGCTATAAAATAAGGGCCCTTTACCAACCTTAGCCTCTTACCAATACTGACCTCACAGAATACTCTCTAGAGATAAGAACAGAAGTTGCAGTGAATTATAGCTGTTAGTACACACACTGTGGCTGGGATTAGTCCTATGATGATGTGATACCCGTGTGGTAAGCAGATTTTTTGAATGTGCTCATGTCTAGAGACTTTTGTTACCATATGTGGGAATGGTCCCTCTGCTAATAACTATTAAAATCTCCTCTGCCCAGTACTGGCTACTCCACAAACAACTTCAGCATTCTGCAGAGTGTTCTGAAAGTGATAATCTTGCAACATTTTCCAGACACAAAAACCCAAATTCACTAGGAACAGGCCACGGTAAGAACACAAGTCAGTGTGGAGGCGAGTTTTCAGTTGAATTCCCATACCTCCTAATCAAAACCATGCAGCTCCGGCTACACATCCACAGATCAATATCCTAACTCATGGGAAGGAAACAGGAAATACTCATCTTCACAAGGCTAAGACTATGATCGGTTTGTTCCTAAAGGCTCAGAGGGTACAAACCGCAAAGCAGCTTTCAGCAACTGAATGCAACTTGCTCATCTTCTGAGGCCAAGTTTTGTGCATGTGAAGGCTGTGCTAGACGAGAGGGGGCATCCTCCCTGAGGGGTAATGAAAGGGTGTTTGTCAAAGCAGGGATAATCAGAATCTGCACATTGCTGATGAGGATGCATTCAAGTTCACTATCAAGGAGAGAACAAAAACATAACTGTCTCCCAGCCCTTCCTACTGCACTTTGGCAAGACCATATCGGAGACACTCAGTCCTTTCCCCATGTCCCACCACCCAAGAACTGACCATAGCCATGTTGCACACTCCAACATTTTAGTACCATAGTGGCTTTTCAAATAGCACACATTACAGAATTATAGTCATGTATTTAGCAAAGAACAATAATCATCTAACAGCAAATTCTCAAAACTTATCCCATCAGTCAATGGCATACCGTCAGTCAATGGCACACCGTCTGTCAATGGCACACCGTCATCAGTCAATGGCATACCGTCAGTCAATGGCACACCGTCTGTCAATGGCACACCGTCATCAGTCAATGGCATATCATCAGCCAATGGCACACCGTCATCAGTCAATGGTACACTGTCAGTCAATGGCACACCGTCATCAGTCAATGGTACACTGTCAGTCAATGGTACACCGTCATCAGCCAATGGCACACCGTCATCAGTCAATGGCACACCATTATCAGTCAATGGCACACAGACATCAGTCAATGGCACACTGTCAGTCAATGGCACACCGTCATCAGTCAATGGCACACTATCATCAGTCAATGACATACTACCATCAGTCAATGGCACACCGTCATCAGTCAATGGCACACCATCATAACTTATGATCATCACTGTCTTGGGAAGCAAATGCCTAGAGAGCTTGGACAATGCACAAGATCTCCAAATAAGTAAGATCAAATCCTCCCTCTGCTTTTCCAGCCTCGAAACCTACCAGCAGATCTTGCTTGACTTCTCATGACAGCTTGATCACATCAACTTGCAAATGCCATCTTCCCCAGGACCCTCCATGATTACCCTCTTCTGCTCCTAAAACTCTGACTCTGAAGGTCACCAGGCTCACTGCATGAATCTTTCAGTTCTGATGTCTCCACTTCTGAGATTCTCTTTTGTTTGTTTGCTTGCTTGTTTGTTTGTTTGTTTGTTTGCTTGCTTGCTTTTTTAAGACAGGGTTTCTCTGTATAGCACTGGCTGTCCTAGAACTTGCCTAGTAAATCAGGCTATCCTCAGATGCAAAGATCTGCCTGTCTCTGCCCCCTGAGAGCATGCACCACCACTAGCCAGCCACTGTGAGCTTCTAATCCTGGAAGATCTCAAAGGCTGTGTGGGTGATTATGGAGCTAACCACATATACAGGTACTTCAGCCAGTCACCCTGCCAGGCACGCTGTAGACTCCAGGAGATACTCTCATACCTGGCTTTCTGTTTGTATAACCTAGCACAATAGACCAGGCAGCTGAAAAAATAGAAAAGTTTTTTTAACTCATGGTTTTATAGTCTAGAAGTTCAAAATCATGGCACTTTGATTTGCTCAGTGACTACTATGGCCTTCATGACATGCCAAAATATAAGGGAGGTGCCACATGGTAACTCAGGGCTCTCAGCTCTGGTGCCTCATTCTGATGTTGTTCTGAACCCTCCCTTCATTGTTCCCAATTTCCTGAACCAAAACATTACTTTCAAATGCCAGAAACATATAAGTTGGGACATTAGCATCCGACACATAACTACAGATGTCATACCAAACTCCCCATTTCTTCCTAGTCTGAATTATGTCTACTTAGTAAGGCTCATTCAGATCTGGAACTCTGTGTTATTGTTTTTAACATGCCCTTCAGATCTGTTAATTGGACTGGAGATTCTTCTCTCCTACACCACCAAGAACTTTCTTTCTCTCTCTAAATATATATCAGGCTTCAATCTTCTTCTTGGGTGCTTATTGAACTTTCCCTGGCCATGATCTCTCCTGCTGTCCTGTTAGGTAGAGGCCTCTCACAGGTAGGAATGGGTCTCATTTTTCCTAGGTAGTATTCCACAGATACATCCAAGCATGCTAAAGGCAAAGATTTCTCAGGGGTTCTAAGCAGGGTTGCTCACCAATTAAAGCTGAGTTCCAGATTATGCAAACTTATGCATTTCTTGCAACTACACTGGAAAATAAAAACAAGATCCTGAAATTATCCCATAATACCCACCCATGACTGTATGGTGCTAAGTCATCTGTTGTGGGAGTTCTTGGTCCTACATATACCAAAACAAAACAAAAGCATGACTATGTTCTTCTGAAGGACTAGTCCCAGGACAAAGCAAGATTGAGCAATGGACAAGTAAGGACAGCTTCATAGTACACATGTATTCATTTAAAAATCATGCTGACATTGCAAAAAAAATATCCAGTGTGTTTTGTATTTAGTTGTGCACTGGTCCATGGATATTATTCAGCTGGTGGTAACAATTCTGCCTTTCTTCCCTGGCAGGAGTCTGTGAATGTTTGTAACTACCTTAAATTTCAGAACACTGTTCGCCATCCATCATCCTCCAGGAGGCAGCCAGCAGGACTTTTCCAAAAATGCCAACTTAATCCCCTTATTCCTGAAGCTGTACACCTCAGTGCTCCCAGACTGAAATTTGGCAATCTCGGCACAGCTTGCAAGCTTGATGTGAATGGGTCTGACCCACATCACCAATCTGCTCCCCACCCTCCACGTACCCACACATGCTCCCTGGCAGTCAACCCCCAACCCCACCCCCCAACAGCCCACCAATAAGGAGAAGCTATTTTCTCTGCCTAAGAATACCCCTCCTTCCCCTTCACCAGGCCCCTGCTCCAGCTTACTGCCAGGCAATTGCTGCTGTCCACATCTGCCTGTGGACACCGTACTTGGCACTGACAAGACACACAGGAATCAGGTTTGACTGTGTCCTTTACTGCAGGGCTCACAGCAGGTTTACAAGTGCCCTGCTCTGATTCTACTCATAAAGCTCTCAGCACAGGACACACGGAATGCCACCGTGACCGTAGGCTGCACTGCCGAAGGGCCAGCTACAAAGCAAAGATCATTCTAGAAAACCACACAGATACTGATGGGCCCTGCTGCAGTTGGTTGACACTTCTGCAGGTGAATAAGCTTTGCTTCCATTTCACAGTTCAAACCGGGCACGAAACCATTGTAGGAAAAGGGCAGGGCCCATGATATGATTCCAACCATTTTCAGTGACCACATGGGATTCATATTTTACCATGATTTATTGTGCAGCATCCATGTGGAAAAGCTAAGTTTCAAATGCTCAGCCTCTAAGGGTGACAGCACACAGCAGCGGACACAGTCAAGCACAGGGTTTGAAAATGTGTTAGGTATTGATCTCCTGTGTCATACGACCCCATATCAACAACCGTTTCTGACAAGAAATAAATCAGGTTGTCTCACTAGGTACAGCTTCTATCAGGATGGCTATCCCCTGTGATGAGATACACAAACCAGTTCAAAATCCCATAGAAAGGGAAGGAAAGAGTTAAATACAACCATGAACCCAGCAGTTGAACATCATAATCGGATTGGCCATTCCCAAGCCTGTCTGTCATCAGCATCCATATTTCCTGTTTTCTATGTCAGCTGCCGCTGGTCAGGACTTCTCTCCCGGCTTGGGGATCACTACTGCAATCACCGAGCCCAACTTAGAAACTCAATGTGACTGAGATTTGATGGCAAGAAAAGACCCCGCCCCCCGCCTTCACAGTACTGTGACACCCAGGCAAATATTTTCAAATGTTATCACTGTTCATTTCTGAGATACCTTCCATCAAAAGACAGTAGATTTTTCTTAGAGCACAGACATTCCCCCCCCCCTTAGGAATACTGAGAATTCCTCCATTCATGGGCCATGAACAAAGTTGATCTTTCTGAAACCTTACACAGATGGTGAGCTATGTACACAGTCCCTGAAGATCTCCAGTGACTTCCCAGGGAAGCAAAGCTCCTAGAGATGGAAACTGAAACAGTACTCGGTGGAAGACCTGAGAATTGATGATACCATGCAAATACCACAACAGAGAAACTAAAAATTCAATGGCACTCGGCATTTTCCAACCCCGAAGATTCTCTTTATCCAAAAGCCTTCAAATGTTTTCAACTTCATCATAGACCAAATGAAACACTCTGTGGTATATGAAAACGAGACCCTGATGAAGAAGACAGTGCCTGGGCTTTGTAACTGGCATAAACGCCAGCTATCATCATCAAGATCTGTAGCTGTCTCCTTGGGATGCTGGCAGGACCCAAGAGCTACCCATGCTGTTAGAGGGTGAGGTCAGAGATCAGCAGGGCAGCGCCTTCCTCCTCTCTGCTGAGGATGACTTGGAAGTCCTTAGCTTGAAGGGCTGAGGACACAGAGTAGAAAGAACTTTCCTAGGAGGAATTCGCAGCTCTCAAGGAAGTCCCCGCTTGACGATGGTGGTGCACGCCTTTAATTGCAGCACTCCACTCGGGAGGCAGAGGCAGGGGGTTTGTAGGACTTCTTCCCTCTGCACCAGGAGAGAGGGATCCTCTGAACCCCACAAAAGAAGCTTTACTCTTGTTTTCCTGCTTCCCTGACACCTTCCTTCAACTGCCTCCCCCACCTTATTATTTGTTACTGAGAAGATGGTATATAAGCCTGTATTCTGGGACACCGTGGACTCAGATGGAAACAATATTTTCTAAGCATTTTCTAGAAACACATGAGATATGCCTGCTTCTAAACTCTCTCTCTCTCTCTCTCTCTCTCTCTCTCTCTCTCTCTCTCTCTCTCTGGTTTTCGGAGACGGGGTTTCTCTATACCTTTGGTGCCCATCCTGGAACTAGCTCTTGTACACCAGGCAGGCCTCACACTCACAGAGATCCACCTGCCTCTGCCTCCCACATACTGGGGTCTAGGCATGTGCCGTGACTGCCTGGAACTTATCTGTCTTTTATTGCCAGGGTCTGTTCCAGCTAAAAACTACACAGAGAGAGGACGTCCACCAGTTTTCCTCTCTGGCTTCCCTAACAAGAAGAGCCTATGCCTTAGTAACTAAAGGATGGAAACACAGCCTAGCCCAAATGCCCAAGACTCCCTGTTGGGCATCGTTAGTCATCACAGGATGCTCCAAAAAGAGCCAGCCCAGATACCAGGAAACTCAACAGTTTCTAGCTGCCCAGTCTGAATTTCTGTAAGACATAATAGAAACACTGAAGAAAGACAGGTGGGCCATGACTTGTTCCATTAATGCTACTAGATGTCACCACAGGCTATTTTTCTAACTTGCTCTGCACCTACTCAGTTTCCCATCCATTCAATAGCATTTGGAAAAGAAGTTTACGTTCCTCGCATCAGACTGCACTCTAATGTTTAACGAGTGAGCCGGTCTAATTATTTCAAGTAATATAACCTCCTGTGATTTCAGTCATTTCCTTTCTCTTTGTTCAGATATTTTGCTCTGTCCCCTAGTATATTCAACATGACACCGGAGACTTGATAGAGTAACCTTGAGAACTCATGAACAGGTAAGTTAGGTCTCATTCAGCTAGGTGGGGTGGTGACCTGAGCCATGGGGCTTGGCTCGTCCATCTAGATGGAAGTGTGAGGCTATGCCATGGAGTTCTTCAGGTTACTGGCTTGTATCTATGTCAAGGGGAAGTAACAAAATGGAACAGCATTTGTTTGGGGCACTTAAAATACAGTCAGGAGGCCACTGTTCAGCAAGCCACTAACATATTCAGTTAAATCTTTGGAGGTCACCTCCAGTGACCGCTGGCCTTTGAGATATGGCTAGCCTCTGCGGATGAACACCATGGAAATTCTTCCCCAACTACTCTCAGCCTGAGGACATACCCCCAGCCCCCTTTTCTGTCACCAACACGATTCCTAGCAAATGGTATAACTCTCAGCCTCCTCGGGGTTTAAAGAGATAAATGGCACTACCCGTCTGTAAGTCTCAGAACACATTTTTTAGATCACTGAATGTCTGTTGTCCAGGATTGCAGTCTTAATTAAATCAAATGTAATTTTCTTTGTTCCTAGCTCGCTTCCTTTCCTTTCCATTCAACATTTTTTAAATAAGTTTTTAAAATGCAGAGGGCATGGGCTAGCCGTTTATATGGACACTGAAGCTTTCTGGTTGGTTAGCCCTTCGGGCTAGTCAGTGTGGTGGTGAAACAGGCCGCAGGTGGAAAATAAACCAAGCAATGCTATGTAGAAACCAAAACTAACCGCCATGTTTTTCCTGATTTGACTTGATCAGGATCCTTAGGTGGCTGACCGGTTCACCTATGGTCATTTACACCAGCCATGTCCAGTTTGAGTCTCCTGCGGCACTCAGCAGTTGACAGCACCAGCAGCTTTCACACAACTATGGTCAACACTTGATTCAGGATGGGGAGTCAAGGCCTGCAGCCAGGCCATCCGCTATGCTAACTAGCTAAAGGAGACCCTAGCAGGAAGGCCTGCTACTTCTTCAGGTGGGACTGCTCTCCACTTGTCCGTCTGGCCTTGTTGCCCTGTAGGTTTCTCTGGCACTACAATAGTTGCTGCAGTCTTTGGGGCATACCACTGTGTCTCAGGGACTTATAACCTCCGCACTAAGTTAGACTACATTCCTTACTCCTTATGTGTGACTTCATTTTCGTAACAATCCCCAACTTCTACCTTCAGACATTTGGAGTAATTTCTACAATGACACTCAAGAGGGCCTCTAAGCCCCCTCGAGGGCACTCTTAGCTCTGCAGGGTCACTGCCCAGAAAGAGCTCAACACTCCCATAAAGGAAGTGGGGATGCTAATGAGGACACCTACCTGGTCCTGGAAAAGACCTCAACTTTTTTTCATGATGAGCAAGTACACTGATTAAAGCCTGACAGGGCAAACCTTGAGATTTGCACACATAACCGAAAATATATAGGAGACCCTCAGATTACAGAAGAAATTCATCAAACTGATTTCATCACTTGCTTCTTACAAGCTCACAACATATTTTATATATTTATATTAATTATGTATATTTTATATCAATATAATAATATATCAATATAATAATATATCAATATAATATAATAATATGAGTCTATTAATAAGTGGACCTATGGTTAAGTAACACAAACCTTTTGGACGCTACCACTTGCCTACTGAAGACGCTCTTTCTCGTTCTCCATGATGCTGAGTAAGGGCTAACTAGATTAAACCCTGCTGAGGCTAGCTATTTTCACACATTTTAAAAAGTCTACATTTAGGCATTCATCTTCTATAGTTTTGCAATGAATGGAGCTGCTTGTATGGAATTGAAACCATTATCTTCATACAACATGGGTGTCTGTGCACATAGATGCTGAGTTGAACTCGAATGTAGGAAGCAATGTGCATATGTGAGCCAGTCCTCAGCCTCGTAGCCACTGCCTCTGCTCCCATGGAACCTCTCAGACACTCCAGCTCATTGACTAAAGCGTTCTGAACTGTCAGCGTGTAAAGTGGAAGGCTCAGCTGGGGAATGCCGGGGCCACCAGGAGTGTGATGTGCAGAGCGCTAAACACAACTGCCTGGGAAGGGGGAGATCATTGCCTGGTCCTCATCTCTCTGCATTCCGAGGCCCGGGGTTCCCGAGGCCCAGTGGACCTTTCGTAGAGTGAACTGAAACTGAGCAAATGGCCTGGAGAAGAGAGATGCCCCAGTGTCCCCTGAAATTCTTCTCAGTAAACACATCAGAACAAAAATTAACACCATATTAAGACCCCACCACAAGATCATATTCAAACTCCTTAACAATCTACAGGATCCCCCAACACACACACACACACACACACACACACACACACACACACGCACGCGCACACACAAACATGTTTCTTCAGTTGCCACAATCCGCATGCAAATCGTGTTACTCTCCCAGGTACTGTTCATCCAGTCAGGCTTCCTGTGCTCACAACAAGGGTCTTCGTTCACCCTCTCCTCCTGCCCAGGAGCCTTCTGCCCACCCCTTTAAACGTTCCTTGTTCTGAAAGCCTGCTCTTACGAATGCAAACTACGTCAAACAGGACAACGGCTCCTCTTTCAAGTCACTGCAGCCTGGGATGGACTCGGGTCACTTGGCACACACCCGGGGCTGAGTGATCAGGAGAACAAACCTGTCTTCTACCATCGCCTGTCCTCACAGTACCTGTTACTGTGCCGGGGACAAGGACTCGGCGGACAGCTGGCGAGTGACTTGATTCCCTGCTAGCGAACAGAAGTCAGTCTGGATTTCTGTGGGCTTGTGAGTGGTTTCAAACAACTGAACAGGGACTAATTATAACTTCACTATTTTTTGATGCTTAACACGAAAATGTTCAAACAAGCTTCTGACTCCGAAACAGCAAGATAAATTCCACCTCAAATATTAGCATTCTACTTGATTAAATAAAATGATCCAAACCAGAAAATCCCCATTAGTACCATATTATTAATAATTTACAGGCCATATTCCAATTTAATGAACATGCCACGGCGGTACCTTTCTCGACTAGCATCGCACACTGAATTTGGTAATGTTCTTGAATCTCATTTGCCTCTGTGGTCTTTCTAGGTCTCTCATGTCTTGACACAATTAGTGCAAGCAGAAACTTAGCTTGTAAGACGTCTGCAATATGTATCTAGAAATAAAGACTTCCTAAGTTTTAAGCAGCCTTTCTAATGTTATGGTTATAGCGGTTTTATTATTAGTATCCATTGTTGTTAATAGCTAACTGTGCATATTTTATAGTCAGACTTTAATAAAAGTGTGTATTGTTAAGAAAAAAAGCCAAAATATATAGTTGCCAGAACCTGCAGATTTGAGGTTTTCACTAGGCTCTCAAGCCTATAGGTGAGGGACAATCATGGCGAGTCCAGATCCATCTGCTCCCCGGCCTGGAGAACACTGATCATGCCTGCCTCTAGTTGGTCTGTGCACATATAGACCAGAGGGCCTTGGTGTCTTTATGAATAGCCTGCCTTATACCCCTGCCCAGTCATCATTACCTCATACCTCTCCCTCGGTCTTGCAGACTTGAGGAGGCCAGGTAGCACTGTAGTATACTTGCTGATCTTCCTAGTACTTGCTGAAACCAGTTCACTAGTCATGCTGGACAAGGGCACCAGGCTGACAACTGAAGTCTCTGGAAGCCTGCAGCCTTTGACTGCAACTGCGGAAGAAGCCATCAGGCCAGTGAAAGTCCTGTCACTGTGACAGGTGAGAGACAATGAGAAGAGGAGCTATACATGCTCTCAAGATGTCACTTTCTCTCCATGCTGGATCCAGAGTGGATCAGTTCCAGCTTGACTTTCTCAAGGAAAGGGTTCCACTTTGTTTATTTATTGTTATTGACATTGTGGGAGTTCTTACCCAGACTGTCCCACGTGCCGGGCAAACGTTCTACCACTGAGCTGTTCTCCAAGCCTGGGAGTTTCTGGTCTCTGTGTGGCTGGTGTCTTTCTTCCTGAACGCTGCCTACTTTCTTTGTTAGCCTTCCCATATGCATAACAAACTTCACCTCAGTGGTTAGGCCTCTCCCAGGCCTCCTGGCCTTCCATCTCCACCAACTCCACAACATGAGTACCTTCTAACACGTTGATCTTCCTTTGCAAGTGTGTTTTTGCTATCAGCTCCAGCCAGGCAAAGCTTTAGAACTCGGAACAGGGCTGACACACAAAGGTGCTCACCAAGACTGTCAAATGGATCCTGGGCACATCACTTGGCCCTCTCACATGGGAGGAGTTCCATCTCTACATGGTGGTCATCTTCTTAATCCACAATCCTTATGTCTGGTTTCTGTTTCCTATGCTCACCACTGTCTGAAAATACTAACTGTAAAATCCTAGAAATAATTTATACTTTTCCAATTGTTCACGATTCAGAGAAAAACGGAGAAGTCTCATGCTGTTCTGCTATTTATCCTTGCCTGGGATTTGCGTTCTCTGTCTCCAGTGTATCCAATCCGTCCTGGGTTCTGATGCTATGATAGCCACCTCCTTACCCATGGGCTACCATTTGTATATCAGTAATTTCTGTGCGTGCTAAAGCACCATGACCAAAGCAAAGTACAGAAGAAACATTTATTTTGGCTTACAACTTAAAAAGGAGAGCCCATAAGGACAGGTAAGCATGGCAGCGGGTATAGAACTTGGAGGGATCACACGCACTTTGGAAGCAGGGATGGCAAATTAGCAGTGGAGGAAGGCTACAAACAGTCAAAGCTTATACCCAGTGATATACGTTCTCCAGCAAGAATCACCATTCTAAACATGCCACGGCTTTTACAAACAGCACAGCAACTGGAGACCCAGCAACTCACGTCTGTGTGAACATGTTTCATTTCAGCCACCACATGGATCTCAGGACTGGTTTTTACATTGCTTTCTTAAATGTTTCTTAATGATGGTCCCAGATCATTAAAGCAGGGGTGTTGTCAACTGGAATATACTCAAGGAGAAATCATGAAGCGACTTCTTCAACTGAGCAGGTGAAAGTTCATCCTCTGGATCTATGGTCAGAATGTAGTACGTGAACAGGGCTCAGTAATGTTCTTGGGTTCAGGCATCCATGGAGAGACTTGGAAAGTGTGCTTCTCAGATGTGAATGTTTATTGGTGACTTTTCTCACCATGGCGACTAAATGTACAAGAAAACCACACAAAGAAGGAGAATTTGTCTTTGTGCATGGCTCAGGGGACAGTTTTCAGGAGACACAGTCTACCATGGCCGGAAAGGCATTGCAACAGAACCAGCTCCTGCCGATGCCACCAGGAGAGAAAATCTGCTCACTCCCACCTTACTGGACAAGGAAGCTGAGGAAGCTCTGGCTGGAAGTACAGTGGCCTATGACTCCCCTTTAGGCCTACATCTGCCATCTTGTCTCCATGGCCAAGGGTTTCCACAGCCTGCTACAACAGTGCCAAAGCTTGGGCCCAAGTGTTCGCCGTTGAGCTTATCAACATTCAAACCATAGCCTGCCTTCTCTGGCCTCCATAGGCTCATGAATAGTTCAACATCAGTTCCAGAATCCAGAGTCCAATACAATGTCCTTTCTGAGACTATATACGGTCTCATAACTGTAAGCGCCTATAAAAACAAAATGTTACATAATTCCAATATACAAAGGCATGGACAAACATTCCCTTTCCAGAAAGGATGAGTAGGAGCATATTCATCCAGGAAAGAAGTGGCCAAACCCCAAACTCTTCAGTTCCATACCCAGAACCTAAGGCTCAGAGTGATATCATCTGGTCTCCAATGGGATACTAGTCCCACACCACAATTCTCCTGCCCGTGGCACATGTGGCTTCTCAGCTGGCTCCCTTTAGTGCCTACAACTTTCTTCAGCAGGTATTCCGCGTCCCTGGCATCTTCAACATGCTGAGGTCTCCACTACAATTCAGGCTTCGCCTTCGTAGCTTCATGCATGGACCACTCAGATCTGGGCTAAGAACGCAACCCTGTTGGACAGTGTCTGGCGTCAGCTTCTTTCGACCACTTTGGTGCATGAGTCCAGGATTCTATAATCTTGCATTTCACATGTCTTCGAAACCAGCATATGTGAGTGACAGCATCATGTTCTGCTGTCAACTCAAGCTATAGCTCTACCCCCCTTTTACTCCAGTTTTGACAGTATCAAGAACCTGCATGCGTGAAGTTGTGAAAACATATCCCTGGGTGGTTCTGATGGAACAGGGCATTCTGGGACCTTCAGTGGATGTGAGCCGCCCTCAAAGCAGCACTTCCATTGTCTTAGCGCAAAGCGTGAGACTTTCCTTTAGAGAAGCTACACTTTTTTTTTATTTTAGCAACAATAACCTCCTTACCTTTATCAACACCCTCCTTGTCTAAAGTCTCTCAAAACCCTCTTTATCAAACCACATTTTTCATATCTTTCTACTGCATTTTCCGTTCTTTCTTACTGGAAATCTAGCTAAAAGCAATGAGCAATAACTATATCCACAGACTTATTGAAGCTTTTAGGAAGTTAGGAGAATGTAGTCGGCTCTTTTACCAGAATGTGACATGACTGGCTTCTAGTGACACCTCTAATATAGACCTTGTTCCTTCATGAAACCAGATGAGCCGTCTTTACTATCTTTATGTCTCATTTGTTAGCTTTGGGAGTGTGTGTGTGTGTATCTTCATTTGTGTGAGTGGGATGTCTGTGCATGCCAAATGTACAAACAGAGGTCAGAGAACAGCTTCAGAAGACAGTCAGGCCTTGTCTTTCATCTTAAAAGAGGCAGTGTCTCAGCTACATACTCCAGGCTAGCTAGCCTGCAGGCTTCTTGAGATTCTCTGTTTCTACCTTCTATCTCGATCGAGAAGTACCGTGACGGCAGACACCTGATAATGCATCGAGCTTTTCAAGATTTCCGGGCATTTGAATTCAGGCCCTCATGCCTCTATGTCTGGAGCTTTAACCACTAAGCCATTTACTTAGACCACTGCTTTTCTTTCCGCATTTCTGGTCATCAGTGTTCCCGTAAGACTCATTCATTAAGCTAATACTCATAGCACTCTATGACTTACCTAGCCCACAAGCCAAATTCTTCCACCTCCTCTTACAAATCATTTCCAAAGACCTAGCAGCAACATGGTCTTGCTTATAATGGCAAAGGCCTCACTCCTGGTGGTGAGTTTCTGTATTAGTAACTATGCTGGTCATTTACCCAAATATCCAAGAGAAGCAGCATAAGAGAAGGACTTATTCTGACACACAGGTCCGGTGCTACAGTACATCACCATGAGGAAGGTGCAGCAGTGGGGTCATCTCCGCGGTGGAAGCAGGACCGGTTTTTTTGTTTACATCTCAACTGATTAGGGAGCAGAGAGAGCTCAAATCAAAAGCAGAGAAACCCAGAAGCCTCCAGCCCCAGCTATGTCCTTGAATCTGTTCATCATGCTGCTATCTGTCCAAAGGGTTCAACAAATTTCCCAAATGCTAGAAACTACGGATCAAGTGTTCAAACACATTAACCCACGGGAGGCATTTCATATTCAAACTACTTGGCAAGGCAGGCCAAAATACACCAAAATCAAAATTCAGAAAAAGCCTAGAGTCCAAACACAGCGAAGTCCTCAGGAGTTGAGCATTAACAAGACAAGCTGACTCTCCATATCCTTCTTCTGTCAGTTGTATCTCATCTCCTGAAACTCCAACATCCACACACCGGGATTCAGGAGATCTGGGGCATTAAGGCAGCCAGAATGACACAGTGGTTTCCTAGGAAACACCCAACAGCTGCAGAGGCCACTTTCCCGCACAGGGTCATGGGCATGCAGGTGGCAAATGGAGGCAAAGCTTTGCCAACATTTCTTTTCCTGACCATTTTGTGATAATTTTATGTCTGTGAAATATGTTTCTCGGTGTTGATTATGACATGGAACAGATGATTTAGAGCCACTATACTTCATTTTATCAATAAACAGTATTGATAACAATGTAATTTCCTCATAGGACCACCACAAATAGTAACTAGTGCTGGGCATATAGTTAAAGCTGACAATTTTTTTAACTAAACAATTACGAATAAAATTCAAGTTCAAGAACAGGACACATCATTTTCTATGCTATCATATTCTCCAACATCGGGAGAACAATATAGTATCTCTCCACCTTCTAATACGGCCATATTAAGCTTGTATTTTAAAATAGAATTGATTAATCAGTGTTTTAAAATGATGCCATTGTAAGACATGCACAATGTATTAAATAATAAAAGAAACCACCAGACAATATAATAAATGTAACATGAAGCAAACACACCAGCCAACACATACAAACAAAAGTCACTTAATATGATGGTTACTTAACAACTTTTCAAAAACCTTCTACCACTACCAAGACAACTACTTCCTCTTCAATCCATCTGGAGTGGTATCCATGTCAGAGTCTTGAGTTAATTAGGACACTTTTGCATCCTCATTGCCACCTTGACCTTCACTATAGAGTTCACACAGGGAGGCTGGACCTGACCAGGGAGGCATCAGGAAGCTGGTAGACACAAACACATAGGTACAGACCAAGGCTGGGTGCCAATGCCAGACATCCACTGTACCTTCCAGGAGGCTCATCAAAGCCAGAAAAACCACCCAAAACATAGCAGGCTTTTCCCTTCATGCTTCTATTTAAAATTCTGAATTTTTTCTGCATTTAACATGCTACACCATGATACCTACTGCAAAGGGCTCATTCAAAACTTGGCAAATGCAGAAGACAGCCCCAAAAGGATTCTAGACAGGGAAGGTCTACAGTGCTTTACTATGTTCTACTGCTTTAGATTGACCTCCTTGGGAAAAGCGGATAGGATGAAGAATTGGTGATACTCTTTTGTTGGTTATGCTGGTTTTCTGCTGCAAAGGTCAGCATGAAAGTTTAATAGATCATCAAACAAGACTAAGTTCTGTGAGAGACATCAAGGTAAAGTAGAATATCATGGGGAGAGATTCAGAAAGGGCCTTGCTACCAACAGTAAGAATCGAGTTCCTATACTCCCTCATCTGCACCATTCTGAATGTGCCTGTCCGATCTCTTTGTGCTTCTGTTTGTTTGTCTATTTGTTTCCCTGTGCTGAGGATAGAACTTGGTCCTTGCACACCCTACACAAGCCCTCTGTCACCAACCTGCCTGCGTAGGCTCATTATATTCTCACTGAAAAAAAAAAAAAAAAAACTTCAGAATTACCCAAAAAGAAAAAGACCCAGAAAACACAAACTATGAAATAAACTGGATGCGACATCTTAGTTTCTTTTCTTGTGGTTGTAACAGAATGGCCCGACCCAAGCAACTTAAGGGAGCAAGGTTTTCTTTAAAGTCACATTCCAGATTGCTGTCCATCACTAAGGGCAAGTCATCAGGAACCTGAAGCAGCTGATCACAACACAGCAAAAGCCATGCAAAGAGAGAAGGTGATGCTTGCAGGTGGGGACTTAGGTCATTTTCCTTCACATGTAACCGTCCAGGAACCCCAGCCTAAAGAATATTGCCACCTACAGTGGCTAGGCCTCTCTCCCTCAATTAATGTAATTAAAACGATGACCAACAGCCAGAGGTTCATCTCCTGGCTGAATAACACCAATCATTACAGCGGGCAAGAGAATTTCCAGAAGGTTGTCAAGACCACTGAACGGAAAAAGGGCAGTGTTGTCAACAGAAGCCCCCGGGGAAATGGACTCTCCATCTGTAGCAGAATAAAGCTGTGCCCTCACCAAAGCCATATGCAAAAACTGATACAAAATAGTGTGAAGACTTAAATGTTAGAGATATTTAGAAAAAGAAAGAAATTGAGTGAAGAGGCCTCGGTGCCTTCCTGTCCACAGACCACTATTGTTCACAAAAGCTACAATGTTGACACCGCCCAGATGAATGGATGGAGAAAAGAAAAAGAAATGAAATAGGATTCACGCACAAAAAGTCATATTTAACCAACCTTACTTAAAACAGAAGAGAATTCTGAAACACTCCACGGTATGGGGAAAGTTGAAGGCTAATGCGCGTGAAACAATCCCACACCAATTACGATTGAAAAGGGTACTTATTTTTGGGGGTAAAACTCACAAAGCACCAACCGTCAGGAAAGGAGCCTAGTTGCCGGAGCAGGAGTGGCCGGAACCAAGAGAGTGGGCCCGAGGCTTGCCTCTCTTTTTTAAAGATAAATAGACCACGCCCCAGTGGGCTCGTACTTCAGCTTCTATTGGCTGAAGGAACGGAAGGTCCTCCCGCAGCAGAAGGCCTCTTGCTGATAAAGTAAGCCAGCCACAGAGACAAACGCTGTGCCATTCCATCTGTCCAGAGACTAAATCTCTAAAATATATACAGAGCAGTGATCGCTGCTAGGTGAGAGACAAGAGGGGGAAGAGCTGCTTGGCTGATCACGTTTTCATTTCATAAGGTGGAAAGAGTAATAGAGAATCGCAAGAATAACAGCGAATTCCATACTGGAAGGTGGCTAAGTGTAACCAACTCTACACATTGAACCAAATAGCACAGTGAATTATGTTTTAGTCCAGTGTCTGTACAGAAAAGAAAGAATTATGTTTTAGGTAAATAAGCTCCTTACACGAGGCAGAAGCATATCATGCTATTTGTCCATTAAATACAACAATGAACCATAGATTATAAAACTGTAAGCCGCAGCTTATTCTTTGTTTTACCCTTGGTTAAAGGGAATCTCCTCTCCCCAAACCATTTGCAGGGAAGGAAATAATAGAACATGACAGAAATGGCTATCTTGAGAACGGCTCTTTCAGAAATTGTTAGCTACCCATTTGTATCAGGCGCTTCTCCTCAGGAGTTCAGTTGAAATATTTTGCAAGGTCACTTTCCTGAATAATCTTCTACACAGACCACACAGGGCATAGGAAGCAGAACAGCGCTCAGTCAGGAATTATAGGTCTGTGGGTCAACTGCACAGGACAACCTGTGACCTAAGGCATGATCTGTGGTGGCTCATATGATCTGTCATGAGTCCCTAGCCATTTCAGGGACAGAGGCAGGTATGTGTCACTAGGGACACGACTTCATATGACCACTGTCTTTGGTCTTGGGCAAGCTGACATGGCCTGAACTGCGGGTAATTAGAATATGACTCCATATCCTGGCCATAAACTGTCATCTGCATGGGAGTGTGCAGATATCAAGTTCTCAGTGAACACCGTGTGAGAAAATGACAACTGCTTTGATTGGGGAGGGAAATGGAGCTGAAGATTTTGATCAGCAGAGCAGTCTATGACAGTGACCAGTTCTGTTGGGACAAAGCAGATTTCCCCATGAGGACTGATGGAGAAGTGTGGCTTTTCCCTGTGGATTAAACCTTGGGGATTTTCTCTCTGAATCTTGTGTCATCTGCCCCACCCCAGTCTCCAAGGAAAATATGCATCTCTAAGATGCTGCCTCCCTTCTGCAACAGAAGGACACCTGTGCCTCTGCTTCCACACAGCAGCTGGAGCCATGGTAGGCTGCAACCTCTAGATTTATGTTCACGATATTTGGATGCAAAAACTGTGCGTGCATGTACGCACACACATGTGTGTGTGCGTGTGTGTGTGTGTGTGTGTGTGTGTGTGTGTGTGCAGTCTGCAGTGTGCTTCAGAGGGATAACCCCACACCCACCACACTTCAGGGCAGGGATGATTAGCTCACAGGTGGAAAGATGCCCACAAACACTGAACATGGAAAAGGAGAGTATTGCAAAACGAGAGAATGGTGGAGCTAGATGTGTTTGTTGGCTTGGCCGTGCACATGAAAACATTCCCATCAAGAAAAATAAGAACCTCGCGGGTCAATAGGAGAAGATTCTTCTGGCCAGCTCTCATGCCCCTCCCACTGTATGTGTTCTTCGTAAATTGATATAGGACAGCGGGGGTGGTGGGGACCAAGGAAACCTGGAAACAGCCAAATACACAAAGTAAAGCACACATTTCCTTCCAATCTACCCTGATGAAATATCTATATTTTCATGTGCTGCGGGCCTGCAAATGTGCAGCTATATTTTATTATTATGGTGAGGGTTCTTTTTATTCTGATGTGCGCCTACATTTTCACGTCCTACTTTTTCACTTAACATTATATGAACGCCCTCCCGGCGCAAAGTGGTTTTAATGTGGGCATTAACTTTTATTGATGTGTGATAGTACAGCCTTTCAATTTGCATTACCCTCGACCGTTGGATTCTACTGTTGGCTACTAACATGATGAGCCCAAGAAGGTGTCTTTGTGGTGGACCGCTAAGAGAAAAACCACTGGAGACAGCTCAGCAACTTAATAGAGGGTCCTCCATGTGCTATCCAATTAACTGGATATGCCTAAGACACCCTCATCCCTGACTTCTTGTCTTCAGAGATAATTATAATCTCCTTTTAGACTGAAACTTATTTAAAAGAGCCAACAAGCTATACTAAACATTGGCAAGAAATGAGCATAAGCCAGGGGAGCCTGTTTTTACTCATAAAGCTTGTACATTGAAAGACCTGAATCTCAGAGAGTGTGGCTGCCTGTTGTCATAGCCCATGATGCCTCATAATTCTTCCATGGCTCTGGAGTCATGGCATCCCCTCTCAAAGTGAGGTTTTCCAGCAGCAATGGGGAAGAGCTGAATCACACTCTTTGGAAAGATTAAAGCATCTCTCCCTGTGCATGTTCCCTGGCTCCCTGAGGATTCATACCCCAAGACTCAACTGTGTTTGCCTATGACAGATCATAGTGTATCATGTCATAGAGGAAGGGGGCACTAACATTCAACATCGCAAACATAAGGGAGGGAAGAAAGAGCCAAGTGATACCTGTGATGTTCTCTTCTAAGGACATGGGTTGTTTAGTGTAAATTTTACATGGTGCTCAGGTTGATCTCCAACTCCAAAGGTAAAGCAATTTTTCACCTGAGTCACTAGAGTTGGAGTAGCTGGGTCTACTAACTAAGCTGTTTTTTATCTAGTTTGATTTTGATAGTCCTGAAAGGTAATTATCAAATATGGGTGCTCAAACTGGTCCAAGTTCTCTCTCTCTCTCTCTCTCTCTCTCTCTCACACACACACACACACACACACACACACACACACACACACACACACACAGCTTATCAGTATTTGGTGTGGCTGCTTCATGTGGAACATCTCCCTAAGAAGCAGGAGAAAGGTAGACCTCACCTGGACCAGAACATCCATGAACACAGCCATGTTATCATCCTGCCCTCAGGTGTTACACTAGGTCAGGAAGCATCTACAGAAACCAAGCAGGACTTTCTCATGCAACAACAGCGCCTGACACACAGTAAGACTCCACTCATCATCCCTGTGTCCCTTTGTGTTGGAAGTGACAGACAGAAGGACTTTTCCAAGGCAGGGACAGCTCCTCTTTTGCTGACCAGCATCACTTACTTGCTGGTAGGATTCAGTTACCCCGACATTGATAACGGGATATGGAGATGTGGTTGGAGTCAGGGTGTTTTCAGTAATATTTGTTGTCTAGATTTAATGCGTCAATTGACTCATTCTCTATCACAGAGGATGACCAGGTAGCAAAGGGCAGCTGAAGGAGCCGGCAGCGTGAGGTGTAGTTTGACTCACTGACAAAGTACTTCTAAATACTAAATCCTTGGTGCATTCAGGTCACAAATACAGAAAAATAAAGTATAAAATGTATTGTGAAAAAAAATAAATGAATTTTTAAGTAGAAAGAGGAAAAATGGGTTAAAGTTGATTTGCAGCTTTGGAAAAGACAAGCGGTACATACAAGAAATGTCCTCCAGACAACCTCTTAACAGAGACTTGGCAATCTGCTGCCTCCGTGCCGACACAGGCAACACGGTTGTCTCTCTGCGATCTGACTCTCTGTTTCTAATCTGCTCGCCAGCAAAGCCATCCTCTTGCCAATCAATCCGAATTTCTCACACGACCCGATCCATTAAATGACTCATGCCCTCACCTCACCCATCTAAGTCCCAAGCCAAGGAGCTAACACTGAGCTTGGCATGAAGTCAGTGTGGCCATGGGGTTAAATTGATGCTGGCTGAACCAGGAAGGGAGATGCAGAAAATGGGAACACAGAACCAGAGGGCGTCTCCAAACAACCAATGGGATGGTACCGTGGAGACCAATGTCTTTGACAGGTAAACAGCCCGAAGAAAAGCTTTCAAAGTGCCCCTGCATCTAATACACACAACAGTCACAGAAGATGGGCTCTCTTAGCAAGTCCAGCTCCTCCTCCTCCCGTCACATCAACATTCTAGAAAGACCCCAGCGCCGCCCTGTGACCACCAACGGCCTCCCTTGCCTGCATGGTTCCTGCTTTCCACTGCTCACAGGATGACTCCCAATGTATTGGTGAAGGAAATTTATCAGACAGGAGGTTTGCACATAGCAGTGACGGCTAGTAGTGGTTCAGCTTTATCCAGACAGCCTGTACTCACTCCCGCTGCCCCAGCCCAGCACTAACAATGCCCTCTTTCATTCCAACATCTCATTGTACAAGCGATAAGCTACGAGGAATCTTTTTAAGTTCCCTATCACACATAGATGCATGCTTGGAACTACCGGGAAGACAGAGCTAACAGGATAGCCCACAGCCAAGGCAAAGAACAGACTGCAGATCTGAATTTCAGGTGGAAAAACAAAATAGTAGGTGTTTCCGTTTCTTCGCCCACAAAACGAGCTGAGAACAATAACACTTTCCCCCACAGAGCTGAGGAAACAGTGTGTATGTCCCTGCGTGTGCACATGGGCCACGAACATCATAAATGAGTACCAACCACAGAGAAAGCTGCAGAGACTTTGTCTTGTTACCTGACATCCTTAGCCTTATTTGTGGTAGCACAAAGACCAGAGGCAGAACGGAACAACTGAGCGTCCTCATCTCCAATAGAGAAAAAGCGAAATAAACACGTAAACACTCCATCTGGCCCAAGCGATGGCAGCAAACCCTGAGAAGCCCGAGATGTACAGTGGTCTCTGTACTGAATCTCTACCACCATTAAAGAAAAGTGCTTCATCGGAGTAGCAGAAGCAATATGGATGCTAAGGCTCCCTGGCACATTCCACAAGAATCAACCATAGTGCAAATTTATGGCGAATATCCTACCTGGCCACGCCCAGCTTCATACACACTCTTACCAAGCCTACATTCATACGCTGAGAACGGTGTTGCTCATGCCTGCAGACGGCACCACGTGGATGCAGACACCTTGTCCTTCCAACAGCTGCACAACGCTCACGTTTGTAGATGTGCCCACGAGCACCTCAGCTGCTCTCTCACCATGGGGCATCTGGGTACTTCCCAGTCTCTCATCATTCCAAACAATGGCTCAGTTACCATCCTGGCAACAACTGCACCAAGATTTTTAGAGTAAAATCCACTGGCCACAATTTCTGGCCTACAAAGATACAGCTTTTAAATGTTCCTTTAGGTCACGCAGACTCAGGCCTTTAGAGATGCCTGCCTGCAGATGGTCTTCAAAAGCGTGTTTTCCTACACAGGCTTGGCAAGGCTGGATGCAGAGTGCACGCCTTTCTGCTTTTACTTGTGTCTCTCTAGGCAACCTGCAGCTACAGGCTGCTACTCCGGCACCACCATCCGGGTCTCCTCTGTGGTTCGTCTGCTATGCCCACGAGTCTTTTTTACCACATCTTTGCCCTGATAATGTCAATTCTCTACTAGTTTTAAATTTAGCTCTTTTCTTTATGTTGGTGTTTTGTTAAAATATGAGCAGGAGAGGAACGGTGTAGGAAGATGGGAGGTGGTGGTGGCCTGGAACCCCAGCACTTGGGAGATTGAGCTCATCGTTTTGCAGTGAGCTCCAGGACAGTCAAGCATGGAAAGGAAGTGAAGGGCTGCGTCAACATGTCTAGTCCCACAATAGCACACACTCAAACCCAACTGGGTTCTCCTGTATTTTCTTCAATTCTTTTAAAAATGCTCAAGCCTTTGCCCCATTTGATGTTTTATGCAAGAACGAGAAAACTAAAACCCTAATGTTTTCACCTAAAACCTAGATTGTTCTTGTCCCTCAAACTTTTAAACATCATCTCACCAAGCTCAGCCCTAAGCAGGGGCATCTGTATCACCCCCTTGACCCCCAAACATAGAAAAAAAGAGGTGGACGAGAAAGGACATGTGAGCAGGAGGAACACTACAAAATGGGGTCTCTGGATGTAACAGGGCTGCTAGACTCATGAGCTCTTAGCAGCTTTGGTCACGTACACAAGACCTATAAAATTCCAGGCCGATCAATAATTCCAGCCTGTACGAGGAGGAACCCGTGAGGAACCACATTTAGCTAAGGTGCGATTTGCAATTAATACCTGCTGTGGGGGGCGGGGTATCATTTTTCTTCAGAAATGTAGCAACTGATAAAAGTTTTCCATGATACAGTAAACACACACACACCATGCACATACAAACAAACCCTAATGAAATTCAGTGGGTTATTTATTTTTTAAAATGCACAGTAGTAGAAAAAAGATCTACTGGGAAGAGAGGCTCTAGGGGGCTGGAAGGGTAAGTTGGGAGAGCAGGGAATGAACGTGATCGAAACACATGCCTGAGATTGCCAAAGAATAAACACAAAATTATTTTTAAATGAAGCTAGGCCTCCAGGGAGGACTACATATGTCAGCTGGGGGTGGTGCCCACCAGGCAACAATAAGCCTTCCCACCCCGCCAGCACACTGGCATGTGTTCTCACAAGCCTCTCGGTTCTCAGATGGGGAGATTTCAGATCTGGATTCCAGCTGGTTCCAGAAAACCCATGTGGTGTGGGGCACTGAACTCCAAGTCTTTGAGCTGCCCTGAGTCAGAAGCCGCTGCCTGTGACTGGCGTGGACTGTTACAAATTCTTTCCCAACTCAGAACGAGGCAGAGTACAACTAGCTGTCCCCATACAGAGTTAATTCACTAGCAACCACCCGTGCCAGAGCAACAAAGACCTAAAATGTGGAAGAAAATGAACACCATATTAGCCTCTCTGTTTTGCTACTGAGAAAAATTCAGAAGGATAGCCTCATTGGAAAGAGAGAAAGAAAACAAAGTAAGCTTCCAGGTACTGAAGGGCTTCTATTCCTCATCGTGCAGCTGAGGCCTATTGATGAATATTTACCACATCCTAGATTGATCTCTATCCAACAAGAAACTGAGTCAAAGTTATGATCAAGTTGATCCCCAGGGATGAACATAGGCGTGCAAACAGCACCAGCAACCCTGCACTTGTGGCGGTCACCAGGCATTTTCCAGGAATCTCGGAAACAAACTGCCTTTGCAGTCTCCCCGGCTAGTAAAGCAGAGCGAAGTGAGAGCAGGGGAGCTGGAGGCCGGCACGCCCCCTCACTGGAACACAAGGTCCAAGGTCCTGAATTGCCCTACCACTGTACTCAGGCTCAGCACAACCTTAAAAGAAACCACTTCCCTGTGGGAAATCCAAGGCCCTCCTGGCTCCATCCAGGTCGACTTCCCACAGGGCAGGGCATCCTGACTTCTCTTAGGACTGGAGAAGGAGGGGCACGGGGAGAGGTAGGGAAATGGGAAGAGGGGAGGAGGTGAAAATTGTTAATGAACAAATAAAAAAAAAAACCCACTTCACACAGTGTTGAGGCCTCTGAATGAGGCACATAAAAAGAACAGAGTCTACCTGAGGCTATTCATCAGACTGATCATGAATCCAGCCTAAAACTGACTAGCGATAGTCAACACTAAAATAAAGCACAGAAATTCTCAAAGATTTCCCCCGGAAGACTAGAGACTGGCTTCATGGTGATGGCTGAATTTTGTGATTATTCATGTGTTCCAGATCCAAATCCTTCATGAAGAACGGGATCACAGATATTTTCTATGAGTAGAGAGCTCATCCCTTCAACTGTCTTCATAGAGTCTTGTAATTCGCAGTCCTGTCTCCTAATTTTCTTTTTTTTTTTTTTTTTTTAGTTTTTTGAGACAGGGTTTCTCTGTAGCTTTGGAGCCTGTCCTGGAACTAGCTCTTGTAGACCTGGCTGGACTGGAACTCACAGAGTTCCGCCTGCCTCTGCCTCCCGAGTGCTGGGATTAAAGGCATGCGCCACCACTGCCCGGCCCTGTCTCCTAATTTTCATTTTACGACCTAGGCTTGGGGTGTTAGTGCTGGGAGCTCCCCTTCTAGCCTCAGGCTGTCAAGACACTTTCATTTCGCACCCATTTTGTGGGAGGTCTGTGTGGGAGTCCAGGCTTTGATTGACAGTGCTTTGCTTCACTACTGAATTGCTTTCAATCTTTTGTTAAAAGCTGGTTGAACTCTACCACAAGCCTGCTGGGAAGCTGCTCCCAGACTGTCAGTGCTGAGGCTGCCTCCCAGTTGCATCAGAGGTACCAAGATTGCCTGCCTTTTTGTTCTTCCTCCTAAATGCCAAAAAATAGCTTCCTTGAATTTCTAAAATACTAATTCATTAATTAATTATAAAGGAGAACATAAATCGGGAAAGAGATATGATTGGGGAGGAATCCCAGCATTGACTTGGGGTTGGGAGTGAGGGGTAGATATAACCAAGACACATTATATACCTGTATGCAATTCTCAAAGAGATAAAACTAATATTTTAATTAAAAGATTAAGCAAAAGTTTAGAAAAAATAATACTGGTTGAATTCTTGGGTAGACCCATCTTTAAATTTTCTGTTCCCATCCAGAGAGTCTGCATCCCTGTCTTTTGGTTGGTAGTGTCTTGCCACAGTTGTCCAGGCTCTACAGTATTCTACAGAATTGCACAGGCACCATGCCAAGTTTTCCTCTTCAGGGATACCAGGCGTTCTTGCTCTTGTACCTTTGCAAATCAATATGAGACCACGCCTACAAGAAATAAATAAATATATGCCTTTTCTGGGACTTTACAGGGATTTCATAACACCAGTAAGCCAACTGGAAGAGACTTGATGCTTACTGTGGCAGGTTTTCCAACTTAAGAAAACACAAAGTTTCCCACTTAACCAGGCTCGTACACACATTCTGTGCTGTTTTCCTAAGCATATATCTAAGGATTTTCTTTTCTTCGAGTGGCCAAATGTTCTGTATTTCTACTCTGATTGCCACAAATTCCTTATCAGCATACGGACACAATTTTCTATGGTATGGACATGATTTTCTATGTGGTTTTTGGATATTGCCATCCTGCGGAATTCATTTATTGGCTCCAGGAGGTTTTATGTAAAGTCCTTGGGATTTTTCTGGAGACAGCCAGAGCCCAGACAGAGAGGGCTTGTTTTCCTTCTCTCTCCCCTTGGCATGCCTTTTGCTCTCAGTGCTCACTCTGGGGGCTGGGAGAGAAAAGGTCTGATGATAAAGCTCACGTTTTCTGGGAGGAAAGCGGCCGCTGGAAGCAGATTCTTTTTTTTTTTAATTAATTAATTTATTTATTAAGGATTTCTGCCTCCTCCCCGCCACCGCCTCCCATTTCCCTCCTCCCCCTCCCCGATCAAGTCCCTCTCCCTCATCAGCTTGAAGAGCAATCAGGGTTCCCTGACCTGTGGGAAGTACAAGGACCACCCACCTCCATCCAGGTTTAGTAAGTTGAGCATCCAAACTGCCTAGGCTCCCCCAGAGCCAGTATGTGCAGTAGGATCAAAAACCCATTGCCATTGTTCTTGAGTTCTCAGTAGTCCTCATTGTCCGCTATGTTCAGCAAGTCCGGTTTTATCCCATGCTTTTTCAGACCCAGTCCAGCTGGCCTTGGTGAATTCCCGATAGAACATCCCCATTGTCTCAGTGTATGGGTGTACACCTCACGGTCCTGAGTTCCTTGCTCATGCTCCCTCTCCTTCTGCTCCTGATTTGGACTTTGAGATTTCTGTCTGGTGCTCCAATGTGGGTCTCTGTCTCTGTCTCCTTTCATCATCTGATGAAGGTTAATATTCAGGAGGATGCCTATATGTTTGTCTTTGGATTCACCTTCTTATTTAGCTTCTCTAGGATCGCGAATTATAAGCTCACTGTCTTTATTTATGACTAGAAACCAAATATGAGTGAGTACATCCAAATGTTCCTCTTTTTTTCTATCACCATGCACAAAACTCAAGTCCAAATGGATTAAAGACCTCAATATCAGTCCGAACACACTGAACCTGATAGAAGAGAAAGTGGGAAGTACTCTACAACACATGGGCACAGGAGACCACTTCCTACGTATAACCCCAGCAGCACAGACATTAAGGACCTCATTGAATAAATGGGACCTCCTGAGACTGAGAAGCTTCTGTAAAGCAAAGGACACTGTCATTAAGACAAAAAGGCAACCCACTGACTGGGAGAAGATCTTCACCAACCCCGCAACTGACAAAGGTCTGATCTCCAAAATATATAAAGAACTCAAGAAACTAGATCGTAAAAGGCTAATCAACCCAATTATAAAATGGGGCACTGAGCTGAACAGAGAATTCTCAACAGAAGAAGTTCAAATGGCCAAAAGACACTTAAGGTCATGCTCAACTTCCTTAGCGATCAGGGAAATGCAAATCAAGACAACTTTAAGATACCATCTCACACCTGTCAGAATGGCTAAAATGAAAAACACCAATGATAGCCTTTGCTGGAGAGGGTGTGGAGAAAGGGGTACACTCATCCATTGCTGGTGGGAATGCAAACTTGTGCAACCACTCTGGAAAGCAGTGTGGCAGTTCCTCAGGAAATTCGGGATCAACCTACCCCTGGACCCAGCAATACCACTCTTGGGAATATACCCAAGAGAGGCCCTATCATACAACAAAAGTATATGCTCAACTATGTTCATAGCAGCATTGTTTGTAATAGCCAGAACCTGGAAACAACCTAGATGCCCATCAATGGAAGAATGGATGAAGAAAGTATGGAATATATACATATTAGAGTATTACTCAGCAGTAAAAAACAAGGACTTCTTGAATTTTGCATACAAATGGATGGAAATAGAAAACACTATCCTGAGTGAGGTAAGCCAGACCCAAAAAGTGGAAGCAGATTCTTGTGAAACAGAAGGCGTGGGCTGAGAATGTTTTCACAAATGGCTACGGCACTTCTCCAGTATATTTTACGTCCGTCATTTCTCGCCTTTAGCCTATCGACGCGCGGGTATTGACTGCCATTCATTGTACACCTAGAAAAGGTCATGCTGGATCAGAGTCCATAGTTCATCAACA
Source organism: Microtus ochrogaster (assembly GCF_000317375.1). Lineage (NCBI taxonomy): Eukaryota > Metazoa > Chordata > Mammalia > Rodentia > Cricetidae > Microtus > Microtus ochrogaster. Next base: position 30,855,157 of record NC_022023.1, on the reverse strand, counting down.
TCTTGATGGACATGATTTGGGAATATTTTATTTGGGTCTTTCATGCCAACCTTGAGAGTGTGTTCCTCATTTCCCTGTGGGTACTGAACACTGGCTTCATAAAAAGGCTAGAAAATGGTTGTTTTCTCTTCCATTCTTTTATTTTCTAGAAAAGATTGCATGTAATCAGTGTTAATTCTTTAAATGAACTTTAGAATTCTCAATGAAATTACCTGGGTCCAGAGATTTCTTCTTCTTCGTTTTTCTAGTACTTTTAATTACAAGTTTATGTTCTTCAGTCATTATTAGATCACTCAGATTATCAGTTTCATCTTCAAATTTTAGTCATTTATATTTCCCCCTGTTTAGGATGTATGTGCATGCGAGAGAGAGCAAGAGCGAGAGCGAGAGAGAGAGAGAGAGAGAGCTGGAATTCACTTCATACAAATCACCTTCTGTTTTGAGACAGGGTCTCTCATGGGTTTGAATATGAACAGGTATCTGGGCTAGCTGGCCCATCTGGGTCTCATATCTCCACCACCAAAGATTTCCCTCTTCTGTTCTCAAAGATCTCCCTCTTTTCTGTTCGAAATGGGGTCTCCCATGGCCCAGCCTGGTCTACAACGTCATATGCACTCACTGATGACCTTTCACCTCTGCCTTTCTCTCCTGCCTTTGCTTCCTGAGATGCCACCGTCTCCTGCATGTGAGCATGAGTCCCCCAGCCCCTGTACCTGTGTGCTGTAGGAACGGGAGACCAGGGATCCAGGCATGCCAGACGAACACTCCACCAACCAAACTCCTAACTGGTGGATGTTCAGTACTTGAATCTATTGTTTTTTAGGTACTGAGTATGAAGATGTGTAAAGCGGTCACAGCATTCTAAATCCTCAATCACCTCCAGAACGTGCAGGTCACTTCCAGAGCTTCTGATGCCTGCACTGCCCCTTTCTCTTCTGCCTGAAGTTTGTGGGCTATTTGTCCTTTTTTTTTTTTTAAGCCAAAATTATATTTGGTCAACATTCTCTGCTTTGGTTGTAGCTTTCAGTTTCAATTGTTCTTGGCTTGGGTTGTGCGGTTGGTTTGGGTACCTTGGATGGAACTCGGAGTCTCAGACACAGGCTAGTGGATTGCTCTGCCACTGAGCTGTGTGCCTTGGCCTTCAGTCCATTTACTCCCGTTTGTATCTTGACTTCCAACTGCTTCATTCAGCTAGGCATTGCTCCTGCATTGCCAAAGAGGAAGACTTAGGCTGCAAGCTTTCCCTTCAAGCACCTAGTGCCGTAACTCTCTCTTTTCAACTGTCCCCAGCTGTGATGTGTTCACGTCCATACAGTACTCCAGGTCCATTATTCCCCTTGAAATTCCCCTGTGCACCTAAGGATCATATATATAAGAAAACACACACACACACA
>NC_022023.1:30813379-30853488 GCF_000317375.1 Microtus ochrogaster | reverse complement strand
AGAGAGAGAGAGAGAGAGAGAAGTTGGAGGTGAAGTTTAAATTCACTTTAGTTCAGTCCATTTCCCACTTCCCAGAGTGCTGGAAGATGGTCTGTGAGGGCAAATTGGGACCTTCTGGGAACTGCTTACTAAGATGAAGTACTCCCTGACTTCGGCTTGTTTATGATCCCTTCACCTCTAGACCCAGTCCTTCCAGTGCTTTCCAGATAGGCCAGCTCGACACAGATAAGGCTTCAGTGCTCAAACCAGGGAGCTGCAGCGCAACATCGCCTCAACTTTTTTGTTGTAAAAATAAGTGTAGGTTGGTGAGAACGATGCTAGCTTCGAGTCTGTGGTCCCCACATAACGGTGAGTATTCCTACGGCAGAAAAATGGAGGCAGAGATAGGAGAAGCCCCTGAAGCCCAAGGGCCAGTAGTTTAGCATAAACCAACCTCAACATGTGGACAGCAGCACATATGGAGCGCACGCGCGCGCGCGCGCGCACACACACACACACACACACACACACACACACGTTGTGATTTAAAAAATCCCTTTTCTTTGTGTTAAGCAATAGACCCGGCAAGTGTGCTGACATCATTAGACCTTAGTTAAATAAATGACAACCAGGCTACACAGAGAGCAGCAAATCAAGATTAATAAAATACGTACATACATAAACATACACACACACAAAGCTTAACTTCAACAACTAAAGGAATAGAATCACTGAGTTTGAGACAGAGCGAGTGAAGGTACATAGGAGGGACTACATGGAGGAAAGGAAATTGCCGGAAATGACCTAATACTATTTTCAGGTCCAAGGTTTTTTCAAAATTTTAAGAGAAAAACATGGTTGCATTAAATGTAAACAAGCTACTTCTATGACAAGGACCAGCTTGTTTATGGTCTGAGGGTTCTAATAACACGAAAAGACAACTTTAAAGTGAGCCTTAACACAGCAGTGTCCTCCAAGAGAGAAGCTTCAGAAACTGCCCATCTCATAAACATCACAGAAGTGTGAGAAACTCGGGCCCATCTGAAGCACAAGCCCCTAAAAGCGAGCTCTTTCGAACTCTACCCCAGGCAGGAAATTAGAATAACACACTGTACTTTTGTCAATAACTCACTAGAAGTCAGAAACTTTAGGAATCAGTTATTTGTTTCCAAATTTCATTTCTCTCCAAATGTCATTGGGTTATAATCTTATTTTTCTTTAAGGCATTTTTTAAAAATGCCAGATTTGGCATATTTTCAACCCAACTTTCTACCATATTTTCATCCTCACTACCACCACCATAAGAAAAAAATAGACTCTTAATTTGTCTGATTTTGTTTTATTTAAGACAGGCTCCTGCTATGTGGCCCAGGTTGGCCTTGAACTCTTGATCCTTTCTCAGATGTCGGTCACACACCCAGCTTTAGTTAGGTTCTGTAATCCTCCTAGGTTATGAAACACTCAAGAACTATAGTTGAAACTCACAGACTCTATGCTGTCCAGAATGAGCCAAAGTAAGCACCTCTGCAGACTTCACCTGAGGAAGCTGGGGAAGAAGTGTTTCCTATGACAAAGTTCTCCAGAATTCAAAGGATCCCTCTTTTTAACAAAGTACAGTACATTTTACAATTCACTTTAATCAAATATTAATAACAAAATAACCCTTTGAATGTCAACTGGAAAAAAATATTCAGCGGGGAGATCAAAGCAGAGGTGAGAGGCAACGTGTGACGCCAACTGCGGACAGATGCTCAGAGGGCCCAACACTCTGAGCTCAGAGTCTTGGAAAATGGCCCAGGATCGGAGTGTCAGGAGCCACCCTCCCTCCTGCTGAAGCTGCACTCTCTAGACAGGTTTCCTGAGACCTGGATTCTTACCAACAACTCTCATCCTCCTCGTGTGTAGGTGGACATTTGGCTTCTACTTTTCCTCACACCCCGATATTTTCAAAACACCTTGGGGAAAAGCCGATGACAAATCCAAGTGACTTTTCCTGAGAGCCTTGTGCCGTGCCGAGATGGGAGCCTACTGCCTGAATCTGGGGAGTCTTTCTTCTCCGGGTGTCCTATGGTCCAGTTAACTTCTTTTTGTGCTGATTGCAGGTTGGCTGGTGTGATCTGAATGAAAATGGTTCCCACAGGCACAAAGGTTTGAATGCTTGGTCTCTAGCTAGGAGAATCATTTTGGGGAAAGATTAGGAGGTCTAGCCTTGTTGAAGGAGGTGTGTCATTAGGGGTAGGCTTTAAGGTTTCAAAAGCCCAGGCTAGGCCCAGTCTCTCTCTCCACCTGCTGTTTGTGGATCAGATGTAAGCTCTCGGCCACAGCTCCAGTGCTGTAGATCCTGCGTGTCTACTGCCATGCTTCCTACCACAATGGTCAGGGCCCACCTTCTGAAATTGCAAGCAAGCCTCCAATTAAATGCTTTCAGTTATAAGTTGCCTTGCTCACGGTGTCTTCTCACAGCCACGCAAAAGTAATTAAGACAGTTGGTTTGTTTATAGGAAGAAAAACTAGGCACTTGGATCCTGTTCAGTAAGCTTAGAATGCTGATTTATACCCCTAATTCCCAGGTACTCTACACAATTGTTAATAGATGTCTGACAAGAAGAGAAAGATAAATATTAAATGTAGGCCTCTAGGTGAGGTGGTCCCCTGGTCCCTCCCAACAAGTAAGCTATTCTATACTTTTTGTTGTTGTATTGTTTTGGTTTCTGTTTTTAAGACAAGGTCATGCTGTGTAGCCTTGGCTGTCTTGGAACTTGCTGATGTGGGAGTCCTCTCTGTGTGCTATGATTACCATTAATGAATAAAAAAAAACTGCTTTGGACCTATAGCAAGGCAGAACTTAGGTAGGCAGGGAAAGCTAGGCTGAATGCTGGGAGAAAGAAGGGTGGAGTCAGGGAGATGCCATGGAGCCTCCGCCAGAGTCAGACATGCTGAAACTCTGCCCGTAAGCCACTGCCACATGGCAAAACACAGATTAATGGAGATGGGTTGAATTAATGTGTTAATTAATATGTTAGCCAATAAGAAGCTAGAGCTAATAGGCCAAGCAGTGATTTAAATAATATGGTTTCTGTGATTATTTTCCGTCTAAGCTAGCCGGGCAGCCAGGAACCAACAGGCGGCCTCCTCCTACAAGTTGCCATGTAGACTGGGTTGGCCCTGAACTCATAGAACTGAACTCTCTGCTTCCCAAATACTGGGATTGAAGCCACCATGCCTGGCTGTCCTATACTTTTTTAAAAGCACCATTTGATATACATATTTTCCGTTCAACCACTCAATGTTGCTTGCCAGGCAGAGGAGCAGTCCTTTCTCCTGGGTTCATGCTAACCATGTCTGTACCTGGGTGACAGTGTTGGCAAGAGGAGGAGAGGCCTATAGCCACCTTCTAGACAGTTCACCTGCTACCTTTCTCTCTCACCATGAGCCTTTTTTTTTAAACATGTACAGTTTTAATTGACAAGTAAAAATTGCTTATAAAGTAATTCCTCGGTATCTATTGATTCTAGGAGGTTCTTTAAAAAGACCTACACATGTTCACTTCCTTTCTAGAAGATAGTATAATACACACAAACTACTCAAACCCTCCTAACTACTTCAGGTCACTTCCAGATAACTTCTTAAATTATGCAATCAATGTAAATGATAAAGAATTGTTGTTATGGTGTGCTGCATTTTCTTAAAAATCTCTTCTTTTGTATTGGTATGTTATTGACTTCTTTTATTTCAGTGCACATTTGTTTGAGTTCATGGAAGTAGAGTTCCCATATAAGAGGACCAACTGTGTTTATGATATACAGCATGGTATTTGCATACATACACTCTGTGAGACAATTCAATCACACTAATGAGCACACCTGTTATCTCATCGCCATCTCTATATGACAGCCTTTCAAATTAGCCTAGCCACCATGCAGAGCCATGCTTGGTCCCTAGTTGGCAGAACAGTTTTGGAGGATTTCCAGAACATTCGTCCCCTGTAACTGAAATGTTGCCCCCTTGGACGAATATCTGGCTCCATGTTCATTCTGGTGACTTGGTGACTCTCGGTGTTGGCATGGAGATTTTGTTTTGGTGTGGTTTGGGTTTTTGGCTCTGGCCATGTCATCCTCAATCGAAATTCTAACACTCCTGTTTAAAGTGTCTCTTGTTTCTTCCTTGCTCTCGAATTTTCTCTGAAAGAAGCTCAGTCGTGTATTAAGCAAAAGGTAGAAGCTCCATGCCCAGTGAGAACCTCCAGGCTTCCTGCTCTGCCATCTGGTACTCGGTGCTGCTGCAAGCATCAAGGGCTGATCAGATGTTCTCTCCCCAGGTTTTGGGTACCCATCCCTGGACTGCTGAGGTAGTCCTTCTCCCTGCTTCCTGGCACTCCTCAGTACTACTTCAGTCAGTCAGTTCTGCCAGGTCTGGGCAGTCAGGCTGTGAGCGAGTTCACATCTTAAAAACAGCGGAAGGAAGGAAGTGGTGACATTGGGTACACAGAACCAGTGTACAGGAAACTACAGATGCTTACACTAAATTAGCAGGCAAGCCACTATATTATATTGGTGCAAAGAGGACAGAGATGCAATTTCATTTTCTTAGGACTAAATGACAGGGTAAGGACCAGCGTGGGCAGGCTAGGCAACAAAAGGGCCCAGATCAGGCCATACATTGATACTGGTTCAGAAACAGTACCCAGAAATCTAAGGCCAAGGAAGGAGACCTATAAAAAGAAGTCAGTCGGTGACAGTGGGTGAACAAAGGGTTTGTTCCACCTCTTTTGTAAAGGTATTTGTTACCCCCAAGCATGGTGCAGGAAAGCAGACGAGGAGGATGGGTAGAAGAAAGGCAGACTCACAGGCAGAAGGAAGAAATCCTTACAGGGATGAGGAAGAGGAGAGGCTGAGAACTCCCTGAGGCTAGGCGGGGCAGGGAGGTGGAAGAGTAAACTGCTAACGCTCTCAATCTTTTGGGAAAAAAGAAATTTGCTTTCAACTCTAAGGAAGGAGAGCAGGCAAAGGAGGCTTTAAATACAAAGGCTATTCTGACTGCTGAAGACAATGGCCATAAAGTCATAAGCGTGTTTCCTGGGGGACACTTGTGCTGAGAAACATTCTTCTCTAGCATGGAGATTGGATTTGTGAGGATTCTCTGAGTGCCTTTTGCTTTTTCTTCTGAAGGTTGGTCTAGTCAAGGCCATACAAGTCCATGGTTTCAAGAACAACAAAAACTTGAGATAGTTTCCTCTGTCTACAGCTGAGGCAGGGCCTGGGCTTAAGGACAAGTTGGACTAAAGTTTTCTTTCTTTCTTTCTTTCTTTCTTTCTTTCTTTCTTTCTTTCTTTCTTTCTTCCTTCCTTCCTTCCTTCCTTCCTTCCTTCCTTTCTTTCCTTCTTCCTTCCTTCCTTCCTTTCTTCCTTCCCTCCTTCCTTCCTCCTTCTCTCCCTTTCTCCTTCCTCCCTTTCTTCCTTCCTTCCATTCTCTCTTTCTTTTCATTGTTAGACAGGGTCTCATTCTGTGAACCAAGCTGGCCTTAAAGTCATGATCCTCCTGTCTAAGCTACAAAGAGCTGGGACTACAGGCATATACCACTTTGCCCAACTATCAACCTAAAACTTCTAAAAGAGCAGAAGGAACAGTAAGGATGGGAAACAGAGAAAGAGTTCGGAAGACTGTAATAAAGGGTCTTCTACGAAACAAAAGAGAGCCTTGGTCAAATGTGGAACCTTGATGCCCGTAGGCCACAAGAAAAACAAAAAGAAAAAAAGAAAGAAAACCAAAACCAAAACAAAAGAGATAAGGGGCTCTTTTTCCTGGGCAAGGTGAAGGATTGATATCTAAGTCGGAAGGAAAAAATGGTTAAGTCCAAGCCCATCCAAATTCCCTTTCCAATTAAATGTTAATAGCGTCTTAGCAATTTTTTTCTGCATCAGTAGACCAAACTTTGAATCATATTAAGGGATGTCTGACTTTTTATTTTCTCATTAACTACATGGAAATGTGTCTCTCAAAATGTTACTTGCATAGGTAAAGTACACTAATGGGTCATTGAGTAACTCCCCGAAATAACCAGGTGGCTGTGGCTGACTGCAGGTGACATCTCTGTGCTTCTGACAGGGAGCAAGGCACTGACACTCACCAGGCTTTTCTCCCGGGTGGCTTATGCGATAAGATACTTCTCTGGTACTACAATGACTCTGCCCTCAGTTTCACTGCATCTTCTCCACCAGCCCAAAGGACCAAAACTCTACTCAGCTTCTGAGATTAAACCTGCGATTTAACGGAGATCCCAGTGTCCTGGTGGAACCTGGTCCTCCAAATGAAAATAGTCAATTGCAGCTTCTGATTGCAAAGCATGATTTCAGAGAAAATTGCTATTTTCTTGTGCAAAATTTATTTGGGGGAAAATAGACCTTGATTCCAATTCATTCCAAGCGACAAGGTTAAACTGTGCTCTCTATTGCTTTTATATCTCTCAGAATACCGAACATAAAATTCAGATAAAATTAATTTAAATATAAGACTAAGTTATATGTGCTTTATTGCTACTAGTGGGACTCCATCTGAATTTAAATAATGGTAAAATTAAGACTAGTTTGAGGATGGAATTTAATTTTGGCTTTAAATCCCATAATTTTAACAGAATACTGTCCTCTTTCTATTCCAAAACAGAAATTTATTCTAAAATAATAGAATACTCTTAGGCAATTCAACAGGAGCCCAAATGGGGAGCTCTGGTATGAAAAGCTTTTTAGTTACATATATTTAAAAAAAAACCCTAAAAACTGATTTGATTCAGTAATTCTTTAGGATAAAATACATTCAAAGAAAATGATTCACAATACAATAAGTGATGTTTGTCCGACCTATATCTCCAACAATGGGAGACTCCTCAAGATGGTGGGTACAGGCAATTGCTGCCAAGCCTGAGGCCTAAGTTCTAGATCTGGGACTCACACAGTGCAAGGGAGAAAACAGCTCCGACTGGCTATCCTCTGATCTCCGTGTGCACAACAAACAAAACCCCATGCCAGTAAATAAGTGGATATCATTTAAAAGAGCACAAACAATTAAAATATGTCACTGAGATATGCAAGGGAATGGTATCTAACAGTTAAACGATTCACAAAAATATTTAGAAGTCCCAAATTATTTATAGCATTAAAAGAATGAATGATGGTGCCCACAATAGATATGTTTAGCAGTGATAGGCATTTGTTAAATGTCCATAAAAAATTTAATGCATGCAATTATATTTTTCTAGATATTCAAATTCTTTTCTTTGTGAGACAAGGCTCTTTCGGCTTTGGAAAATAATAAGAATGATTTTGTAAAGGCAGTACATGTACGGTAAGTATGAACTCCTAATGGAGAGGCATTTTGTCTAAATATGTGAGTTCCCCGTGAAAACCGAGGACACCTTACAGGGACTAGAACCCTTGCATGAGGTGCAGGTGTGTGCCAGTCATCCCAGACCTCAGAAGACTGAGGTAGGAGGACCAGGAGTTGGAGGACAATCTGGGCTCTCATAACAACTCTGTCTCCAAAACAGGAAAAACAAAAGACAAAAGCAACAAAGAAATATGAAATTCATTATAATATTCTGTATGGCACGCACCAAAACCCGTGTGAGCGCTCAGCTCAGCAAAGTTTCACCCCAGATAAGAGAGAGGCAGTGCCCGCCCTTTGACCTTACCCAGTCCTTCCAGCTTTCCTCCAGCTGGCATGTGCCAGGGGTGTCACCCAGCCTTACAGCACAGGCGTCTTTGGGGTTGCCGCTCTCCTGGAGATCATGTACCCTAATTAGCTGCTGATAGGACAGCAAGAGGAAGATGGCAACAGCACACTCATGGTTCCAGTATTGTCAAGGATGAAACCAGGAAGAACAGAAATAAACAGAGTTTAACTGTGTAGTATAAATGAGCCCACCCTCTGGAACCATGGGGTTTGCTTCTGTGGATCGCGCACACCATGGACAGAAAACTACTTAGGAAAAAACAAAACAAAACACATCTTCACCTGTCACCAAATATGTAGTAGACTCTTCTTCCTGTCATTGTATCCTGAACAATTCAGAGTAACAACCACACGGTAATACCATCTACAATGCATTCAGTATTATAAGAAATACAGACATGTTATTCCTGTGCTCTAGAAGACTTGGAGTTCCAGGCCAGGCCAGTCTGGAATAGACTACAAAACTGGGCATTGCATAAGTATGTGGCAAGAAAGGCACATGCCACCTGCATGTAATACAGCGTTCTGTAGGAAGGATTTGAGGATCCTAAACTCCAGAAGCTGTGGGGTTCCTTAAACTAATCCCTCATGGATACTAAAAGACAACTATAATTCTGTTTTCTAATTAAGTCTGGCAAGATAACCCAGTGATCTAAGTAATGAAATAAACAAAATCCCCGCCACAATGATTTTTGCTATCATTTTTCAATGTTTATTTCATCCGTAACTTCTTAAGTTAACTTAAGTCATTTCAGTACCCTTCCGGTCTTCTGGAAGTGAATACTATATCCTCTCTCCTCGAGTTTGTAGGTAGATACCTGGATCTCCAGATGCCAGTATTGGGCAGTGAGTTATTTTAAAGGTTTTAGGTCATGATGGCATTCCCCATGGTTGAGATCAACACAGCTCCAACCTTTAGACAGGTTCTAACCAGATAGTCCAGGCTAACTCAGATCTCATGAGGCTCCTACTGCAGCCTTACGAGTGTCAGGTTAGCACGTGCCCTTGCTACAGCCTTTTGAGATTGTGCCTTCCGAAGACACGGCTCTGGTCCCTCTGCCATGTGAGACCCCAGTCTCTCTACCTGTGAACTACAAACCCCTTACCAGGCCCTGCATCTGTCAGCACCTTGATCTCATACTTCCAGGCTACATATCTGTAAGAACACACATGTGTTTAAAAGCTGCTTGGCTTGTGGCCTTATCTATTTTTCACCAAGTCGCTTTGCAGAAATGCTATTGGTAACAGCTGACTATACACAGCTCAGTGCACACCATCCAGCACTGCAATCTTCTTCCACTCTCGACACCAGGGCCTTTGTCTCTCATGAATTAATCATGATCGACTCCTAAACTCACCAATCCTATATACTCACTCACTCCTGAGTTCACATGAGCACACTCTCGTGAATTTCTTCAGTAACTATCCTGGACCAGTAACATATCCTGGGCTCAGCTGTCTTGTACCTCTGAAGTGATATGGGAAAAGCCCACACGGGGACACTGAACTGGTCATAGACTACAAAACATGGACAATCGAAAGCTCTCTGTGTTTGTGTTGATGGCTCAGCGCCCGGACATGGGAATCAAGCCATCTTCCAAACCTCAAGTGTATTGAAATGAAGAAGAAAGGCAAGAAGACACAGGGCAGTAGCTGAACTAAGCCCCAGTCACACATGACACCATCACTAAGGGACGTTACCTACTTTGAAAGTTAAAACAGAAGAAGTTCACACTTTGCCTCTTCCCAGCTTGCTCTGGTGTGACCCACAAGACTTTGATAAGCCTGAACACTTGAAATCTGTGCAGAAAGCCCAGTTTGGATTATCCCGACAATGTCTAAGTTTGAAACATCACCGAGCACAAGCAGTCCCGTCCACTCCACTTTTCTACCTTTCCAGAAGGCCCTTGTCAGGATGGTGGAATTCGATTGCTAGGTTTAATATTTCAGGCTATCATTACATTCATTATCGGTTTTGGATTTTGGCTATAATGAAAATAGCAACTCAAGAAAAACTCCTTAAATGTGTCGTGCCCTAGAAACACTCCCACTAGTGTAATAATTCACACAAGAAACAGCTCTCACACGTGAGACTGCCCACAAGACCCTCCACTGGTCAAGTGATCCGCGTCACTAGCACTATAGGGTGGCACACCCCCAGGCTTCTATCTGCCCATTATTTCATAACCGATTTTGCACTGCAATGAACCTAAGTATCCATCAGGAAATAAGAGATTGGTTAATAAATGCTTGTTGTGCTGTGAGCCTTTGCTTGGAGAATTTCCTGTGTTCTCTTCTGGGGATATGGGAGAAGAGAAGATAACCTTTGTCAGATGTTTGGACCCCGAGAAGGGCGAAAGAAAAAAGATGCTGAAGGAAATCTTCTCAAGGTAGAGGTATTCAACTTGGAAAAAAAAAAAAAGAGGCTGGCAGATAACATTAATCACGGCTGATCTCTTAAAAAGAGATAACTGTCATCCAGGTTAACATTGGAGCAGCCATGCAGGACCTAGGCCACTTTAGCTGGCCCCTTTCCATGTATTCCCATAAGCCAGGCAGTGTCTGTGATCTGCACCTACCCAGGCTTTCAGAGCACTGCGAGTTCTCTGTCTAACTTAGGAAAAGGTGTTCAGACTTTTTTGGATGTCTGAACTTTGCAAGACAGCCAGAGAACAGGAGAGATGGGTCAACCAAGGGACAGCTTTAGGAGCAAGCACATGGGCTACCCGTGTAGAACAATGTCGTAGTGTCACATAGGAAAACCGCAAAGCTTCTCAGCTGACACCACAGTCCAGAGTTAGAAGGACTTCACATATGATGGGGGGGGGGAGGGCTTGACAATTTGAAATATTTAATTTGTTATGGTTTCTGTGGCATCAACAACAACTTCCAAAATGTGAGCCACACCATGCATTGATTTACATAATCTTAAATAGGGAGACTCTGAGTTACATAAGAATCTGCTCATCCGAATGTCTCCTTTTACAGAATTAAACGGCTTACAAAAGCCAACAGTTTTACTTACTGCTTTGCTTACCGTGCAGGGAAGTGAACATATTTATCTTTACTACAATTTACAAAGTGAGTTTTATGTATGTGAAATTCTTATGTATTGAGACCAGGAATCAGGCAAAACTAGAATAGGGTGAAACTTAATTGTATCTCTACAGATGACTAAATATAGGAATTTCATCTTTGAAATCTAAGCCTCCAGCTGTGGACCCAGAACGTCCTCTGCCCTAGCTCTGTCCCCTGCCTCTCAACTGCCTTCCTGACGTGCAGTCTCATCGGCTAGCATTTGGTTAACTACAATAGTCCATTTGAGAGTGGCCAAGCCTGTGCCCTCTTCTCTTCTGGTTTATTTTTGTGAAATCCATGCAAAAATTTATGAAACTGCCAAAATGCCACAAAACATCCCAATAGGAAACATTAGTTAAACATATGTCGATTATTAAACCTGAATGTGGACATTTTGCTGCTCTCAAAATTTAGCTATCTTAGATAAATAACAGAAAGATGTTTTGGCTACAGAAGATACATGCACAGCCCACTTGAAGATTTACAGCAAAGCCAGAGCCCTGCTTTCTGGTTGCCAAGGCAACGCGGCTCACAGCCCTGCCTTCAAGCCTTCTGCACCAGGAATGGCTAGACCCGAACTAAGGCAAACTAAACCCTTCTCTCTCTAAACTCTGTCTCGGGTATTTGCTCAAGCAACAAGCAAGATAATAAAGAGACATAAAGGATTTGTCGGTCCGAGTTCTCTCAAACCACTCTCTGTGGTCTAAATATTCTGACAGTTAACTTTTTCTACAGCACAGAGACTCTTACAAGTTAAACCTCCAATGACCTCTATGGGTTAACTTCCTTGTGGTGTTGAGAAAATTATCTATGCAATTAAACTCTCAGTTTATAAGCTAATTCCCAAGCATGGACAATCAGTTTTGAATCATAAAATAATCTTTTATGTACTATAATAGAGCACTAAGGCAAGTCATAGGAGGAAGATAGTTGCACTGAACCAATAACAGATAGACAGAGATATACGTCAGGTGGATAACAGATAGGCAGGTGAGTGGATAGACAAGTTAACAGACAGATAGGAGATAGATAGATAGATAGATAGATAGATAGATAGATAGATAGATAGATAGAAAAATAGATGATAGACATATAGATATGAAAATAGATAGATAAATAGATGATAGATAGATAGATAGATAGATAGATAGATAGATAGATAGATAGATAGATAGAAAAATAGATGATAGACAGAAAGATAGATATGAAAATAGATAAATAGATGATAGATAGATAGATAGATAGATAGATAGATAGATAGATAGATAGATAGACAGATAGGCACATGAGCACCGTCTTTGCAAAGTGAGAATCCTAGAGAGTGAGTGTGTGTGCCTGTGTGTAAGAGAGAGTGTGTCTTATGTGTATGCATATACATACATGTGTGTTGACACAAAGTGAATTTCTCCATTTCTCTCAACTTTAGCTTCTGAGAAAGAGCCTCTTGTTAAACTCAGAGCTTATCAATTAGCTAGGCTCACTATGCACTGCTCCAGGGAACATTGAACAAGGATCCTGACATCTCCAATCCCCCTCCCCATCCCTACTGCCCTCACCAGCTCTCAAGCTACAGACTTACACAGTCATGACTGGCTTTTACAGGAGAGCCATGGGTACAAACTCAGCCTTATGCCTGCATGGCCAACACCTTATTGATGGAGCATTCCCCCAGCCACAAATCTGCATTACTTATGAGAGAGAAAGAGAGACAGAGACAGAGTGGAGGGGGAGATGGATGGGAGGGAGGGAGGGAGGGAGGGAGGGAGGGAGGGAGGGAGGGAGGGAGGGAGGAAGGGAGGGAGATATGTTACCACATGGTGCTTGCATTTGAGTGTGACCACAAGAGCATTTGTGTGCACAAGCAGATGCGAGATAGATGTCATTAGGTGGGTATCTTCTGTTACTGGTCTGGTTGTCCTTAGACAGGGCCTTCCACTCTCCTGAAAGCTTGCTGTTTCAGCTAGGGTGGCTGCCAGTGAGCTCTCAGGAGTCACCTGTTTCCGCTTCTCAGTACAAGGTTACAGGCAAGAGGAGCCAAGCCCAGCTGTGCTGAGAACTCACAGAGGTCCTCAGGTTTACTGGGTAAGTGCCCCTACCCAGTGAGTCCACTCCATGGGCTCCTCAGTCTGGTTTAAGCCAGTTTTTTTGCGCTTCAAAATGGCACAAACAAACCCCATCAAAGTTAAACATTTGACTCACTGCATCTCTGGATCTACTTGGGTTTGCTCCCCTACTCACACCAGAATTTCAGAACTCCTAAGTCATACATAGGTCCCCCAAGGGACTTTCTAGCTAAAACAAGTGATACTTCCCCTCTATGGCACTACAACAATCTGAGGGACAGTGTGGAAATATACCTGCACTCTGAGCTATTTCCACTAACTATTCATGAACATGTACACCCAACTTAAAAAACTACACAAAATTGGTCACCTCGTGGAGGCAGGGTTTTTTTTTTCTTTTTTAAAACTCTCTCCCAGAGTTCTTTAATATTCTAGAATGCTTTATCCAGAAAGAATCATATTTTTCTGCAAAGATAACATGAGTTATAATGTTTTTATAGAGTCTAAGTCAAATGACAGAATGCCTGCGTCTAGGTAAGTTGTAAAGAAAATGAAGCTGTCTCCTCCAGGAGAGAAGGCTTGGAAATGTAAGGTGAAGTCAGTCACCTGCAGAGCCTTCTTGCTGCGTCATGGCAAAGAGGGCAGAAGGGGTCAAGTTCGCCCTTCAGGAACTCATACCAGTACAATGGCATTAATATTGATTCCTTCTTAAACGTGATCACATTTCAGCTGTTGCATTGGGTACAAAGCTCCCAAATACCTACATTTGGGGGATGCAGGCAAACCAAAGTGTGCACTATAAGATCTCCTTGAAAACATATAAATGTCAGATGGCTGGGTATAAAATGTAACATGTTTAAAGACAGAGGGGGACTTTTCTATGGGATTCAACATTGGGATCCACCTGTCCCCATGTTCAGCCCCAGTATTCTCTCTATTCTCTTGGGAAAACAGGCCAAGCCAGCAGTCACAGTAAGCCACGCTTTGCTCTCAAAACTAGTCTGTTGGGTGGCGGAGGCGGAAATCCTCAATAAATAAATAAATTAAGAAAAAATAAAATAAAATAAATTTTTTCAATGGAAAAAAAAAAAACTAGTCTGTTGGGCTAAGGTTGAAGTTCAGCATTGAGTGTTTGCTTCCCTGATAATGCTGTCTATGTTTTATCCCCAGCTCCACCACTACAACAATGATTATGTGTGGTGAGATTGGAGTCTTCTGAATCATTTATTTTTCAAAACACGCACGTTTACTAATGTGTAAACTGTTCCCTTGGCTCTCTCGAGAAAATACGGAGGTTTAAAAGTAACAACCATCCCTCTCATCATGAAAGCCTGTTTCTGTGGAGCAAAATCCTGTTCTGTTTGTTTTTTAACTTGGCCCATGAAGACAAATACCTAGGTTTTGTGTACAGAAAATGTCACCCATAACCATCAATGAACCATAAATGAATTCCTTTTCTTTAACATCTTTGCGAAATGCATAGCCCCTGATTCACAATGAAAAAAGATTTACTTTATTTTGTATGTACAGCGACAATGACAGTGGGCAATATATATATAATTTTAAATTTATATTTAACAACTATGTAGAAAGCACTAATTTCACTGTTCATTAAGTCTTTCAATATCACATTCTCTTTTAAAATTTAATTTTTAATTAGAAGGTAGATGTGGGGTAAAATAATGATGATGGAATCTATATCCTCTTTCAAATGAATAAAGAAGCGTAAATCAGAGATCTTCAATGGGTGTAGTTTTTCTCTCATCTGAATTTCATTCTTGTTCATCTGAATGTGAGAATCACTCATGCTGATGTTTTGATTGTGTTAAATGTTGCTGTGTGATGTTGGAGCTTCACGGAGAAATGCGGAGATACAACAGCCAGCTCTTAGTGATGGATTCTGCCTGGCACTACTGTCTTCTACAAAGCTACCCAGAAGGTCAATCTACACCCCAGCCCCAGAAGGCAAAGCTGTGCTCTGGTTTGAATCCGTGGCACAGCAAGTCTAAGGAAAAGGACCTGACTTTATCGTTTCTTCCAAATTCTGCAGACAGATGATTTTCTTAATGGACAACATGAATGATCCTAAAGTACATTGCCCTAAAAAAAAATCCGCAAGCAATTGAAAGCTACCACATCTCTGGATAACACTGTTGGGCGTGGGGGGGGGGGGACATGGCCTCAGGAGTCTCTATAAAAAGCACAAGCAATCTCAACTCCTCAGCTGTATGGAGAGGCTCATGTGCTTTCCAAGTAGAGACGAAAATTCTGTGTCACAACACGGTGAGTGGTTTAGAATTACCCACACCAACCCTTACACAGGCTGAATTCTGTGGGGCCAGTGCGAGTTCTCACTCTTCTTCTGCTTTGAAATCAACATAAAAGCTCCCCAGTGACAGAGGCAACAGCTACCGAAGGTTTTATTTGTAGCTTATGGTCTTATCCTGAGTACAATTATACACATTTCGGAATTATGTCTCCTGAAGTAAGAAACTGCATGCGTATCTGTCTGGAAGAGTCTTCACATGACCCCCAAATCGATAGATAGATAGATAGATTCCTGAAGTAAGAAACTGCATGCGTATCTGTCTGGAAGAGTCTTCACATGACCCCCAAATCTCCAGCTATAAAAATATTCTCTTGGAAATGTTCATACCTATTCATGCACTTGTATAAACATTCAACTTTTGCTTTCATTCATATCATTTTTTTCCCGGCAAATATGTAAGAAGCACCTCTCAAGTGTCAGGCATCAGGCAAGCACTCCTCATAGACACAGCACTGCCTCACAGAGTGTGGTCTAATAGAGAATCTAATGAAGAAGACTGGCCACGTGAAGCAGACCACCGAAGCTCAAAACTGTGACGTCAAAAGAAAGATAGAGTTTCTTTAAAAAAGCAGAAGGGAAAAACCCAGCTTGGGGTGACACTTCTCTGACCCCTGCATAGAGCATGGGTGTCACTCTATAGAATGTGAGCTGGGAAAGCCTTTAAAGCAGGACCTGGCCCCAGCCTTGCTGGAGAGCATAGTAGTGCTGGTGGTGTATCTCAAGCACATTTCCTCATCTGCACCTTTAAAACCTTGTCAAGCTGATCGCCACTCTTGAAGGCCAATGCGATGTGATATTTGAAGAATGCAAGATAAAAAGATAAAAAATAAACATACACAGTGATGTAAGCCTTTTACACTTCAAGAGATTTCAGCTGTCCCATGTGCCTCGCTTACTCCTCAAACTACAGTGATCAGCGCACACTATAAAACACAGACCCATGTGACAAACAAGAGAGGCGCTGCTACCTCTGCTGCCGCAGGCACCAGACTGTGGTAAGGCCAGTACTGAATCCACACTGCTTGACACGTGAAATCACAAAGTGGACAACCTGACAGAAGCCTTTCTTCCTCAGAGTCCTGTGTGCTCGTTCCCTGAACTCTGTGTGTATTTAATGAAAGGACGTGCCCTCTCTCTTAATGTCTAGGAGACAGACATTCTTCACTGAAACAATCACAAGATTTGACAAGAAGAGCAAACAGCAGCAGCCACTTTTCCAACTGTATTCACTTCCAGTCATTGAAGGAAACATGAGCGGAGGGTTTGCTCATGGAGGCTGAAGGCGGAAGCTAGCCATAAGTGTCGATAAACTGAATTTCAGGGAATTTCATGTAGAATTGTTCTTTAAGCAAGCATTGATTAAGACTAAATATTTACATATTTACACGCAAGGTATTATAAGCTCCCTGAGCAGGCTCACGAAGGAAGCCACTCACTTCAAGAAAATGAGGGTAAGATCCATTTAAAAAAAAAAAAAAAGATCCAACAATACAAGCTTTACAACCTCCCTAGGGGGAAAGACAAAAAGCATTTGCCTAGGGCTCCCTCCATCATCCATTCTAATATTAAACACAAGCCTCTCTACATCAAGCGTGTTATGTAAGGGACTGCTGTAATCTATTCCCTAAGTTCATTTGTGCTTTCTTATAAGTGCCTGGCATTGATGTCTGCTCATGACTTAGGCATGAAGTGGACCAGCAGTGAAAGGCAATGTCCAAAATGAACATTCATAGTTCTCTGCATGGCAGCCTGGACTCAAACACTGAGACACTCTGTGGACCTTCCTGAGAGGCCTTTCCTAGTAAGCAGTTTTCCAAGCCCCAACTGGGTCAGCAAAACACACTTTTCCTGGCTGAGTCATCCCCAGCTTTCCTCTGCACTGAGTGCCCTGGTCCACTCCCTACCTTTGGACTGCTAGAAGCGATTCGCACACAGTCTTGAATGTGGCTCATCCCGGTAGTGGAGAAACAGGCGACAGATGCCTTTCTGATATGGACTCCACAGTCTTGACTGAAGTTTTCTTTGCAGAACCCTCCCCCGCCCCCCGCAATAGAGTGTTGGTATCCATCTGTGCTCTTGGGTTCAGCGAGTCACCTGAGACCAGAGTTCACAGGTTTGGAAGTGAAACCATAGCTGCCAGGCCTAGATTCTTTCTAAGTACCCTAAAGGATTCTGGGCTTTAGCCTTCTGCTTGCAAACCAGCAGAGCACAGATTTGGAGTAAGCGCCCAATCAGCAATCAACAACAGAGCAACTCTGAAGTCAGAGAGTGGGTGTCAGACAATTCCCCAAACGCTTGATCCTAGCTTACTCTAGCCAGAATCTCTCTGCCTTTCTTCTCTCATCTGTGTGTGTGTGTGTGGGGGGGAGCGAGCCAAGAAAAATGAACTAAGTATAGGTTATGTGTGTATGTGCTTATTAGCATGGGTGAATATACTATGTGAACATATGTATATGAACATGTGTGAGTGTGTGAACACTGCATGTGAGTGTTAGTTTGTGCCCGTGTTGTTTTGCGTAAATACCTTCACCTAATGCTTTGCACCTGCTTTGTGCATGAATAAGAATGCATCTATTTAGTAGTTAAAAGGCTCCAAAAGAATTCCTGAAATGCACTCGGACTGTGTTCTTCTGCTCTATACTGTGTTTACACCTAGGTGTATATAAGTGGATGTATGGGAAAAAATAAAGCCCATGGCATATTAACACCGGAGAGCTAGAACTGTGACAATAAGCACTTTGTGTACTAGTTCATTTTGTCAACTTGACAAAAGCTAGGGTCAACTGGGAAGAACAAATCTTAATCAAGAAAATGTCCCCATGGTATTGGCCGGCATGCAAGCCTGTGGCGAATTTCCTTGATTAATGGCTGATAAGGGAGGATCCAACTCACTGTGGGGCTGGGGTGTGGGCACCCTTGGGTTGTTGGGTTCAGTTCAATGGGAAAGAAAGCTGAGTAAGCCGTAGAGAACACACCAGTAAGCAGCAGCCCTCGATGGCGATGGCTTCTGCATCAACTCCTGCCTCCAGGCTCCTGCCTTGAGTTTCTGAGCTCACTTCCTGCAGGAATAGCATGTGACCTAGGACATGTAAGCTGGAATAAACCCTTTCCTCCTTAAGTTAATTTTGGTGGGTGACTGTGTTTATCACAGCAATGGAGTCCCAACTAAGACTGTACCCGTGGATGCTTCCTAATGGCAATGAGGACAAGACACAGGGGTGAGGTTTCATATGTGCATGAAACCAGAAAAAAAATGATCTTGCAGCTATATTTCCTTAGGATTGAATTAATGATGATGGAATAATTAAATTGTAGACATAGTCCTAGAAGTGCTAGACTTCAGGTCTTACCTTATGCCCCTAATGCTTTTCAGTGAAAAAGGAAGATGTACAGTTTACGCTAACGAACAAACAAATCAATAGCTGTTTTAATAAACCAAAGTCTCATTTAAACATATTCCAGTGTTTTGTTATTTTTCAGCATTTCCTATCTTCGTTCATCTGTCCTTCTATCTAGTCAATATGATTCACACACAAAAACCACCGCTAAGCACCAAAAACGCAACATAAACATAATAATTTTAGGGTGACAATATCCCCACACATAGAAATCTCTCAGAAATCCATATACTAAATCTCAGTAATTACATCCACACTCATAATTTCCAGAATATTTGAAATTTTAAAGTAGGCAATAAGAGAAAGGAGACAAGTTATATCAAAGAAAATGATGTTGACTGATCACTGTCGGGGAAGCCGAATAAAAAGATGAGGGAAAGAAAAACTGGAAGACAAAAAAAAGTAGAATTTCTCCAGTATCCATATATCTGGCTATGAGAGAAACCAATGCTGTGTATGAAAGTACCCAAATCTATTCCTAACTACTTGCACAAAACTCCAAAAAAGAGTGGCCAGCTAGCACACCTATGCACATAATTTGCACATTTATTTATCCGAACCCAGATGCTCCTTGGGAGCATCGTCTTCACATCTTCCAGCAGGTACAGGCAGCACGTTACAGTTGCTTAAGGAGACGGACACAGCATTGCCGCTGTGCAGCAATTGCCTCCAACACTCCTAAACCCATAAGCAAGCACATTTTCATCTCTCCCACCTAGCTACATATGTGTTTCTAAACAATCTCACTCAAAGTATGTGTGAAGGTTTCTAATTCACTAGCTGTATGTTCTTAGAACTACGTCTATGGAGCTTCCAGTCACGGCAGCTCGCTGCTATAGTGCACGCCAATCAGGCACACGGTCCTAAGCCTGCTTCCGAGCACTGTAAACAAATGTTTGTGTGTGTGTGTGTGTGTGTCTATGTGTGTGTACATGTGACTGTGTGCATGTGTGTCTATGTGTATTTGTAGGTATATGTGTTTGTATGTGTTTATATGTACATGTGTCTGTAATATATGTGTGTACGCATGTATGTATATGGGTAGGAACTTCAGGAAAATTTACAACAAACACATGACTTTTTATAACCATTATCACTAATATTTTTAATTCTGCCATCCTTACTCCTTACCATTTTGCGCTGTCTGAATTTAAACTATTATCAAAATATCCTCTTTACAGTACATCTCAAATCTTGCCAATTTACAAACTTCCATGGATTACTTTGTGGAATCTCTGGTATCATGGAGGAGAGCCTAGGCAACTTGTGTTTCTTCTGTATTGAGTTTCACGTCTCTGGAGAGACACTCAACTCTGATCCTGCTCAAATGGCCTTTTTTACCTTTGCCAACCCGGTCTTCTACTGCTGATAGCAGCCAGAATCCATGCCCATGACCAGTTTTATTCTACATTCTTTCATGAAGCTTTCCACCTCAAAAATATCCCTCTCCAGCTACTTCCTCCTCTCTCTGCTCCTTCTTCTTACTCTGCATGCCAGTCATCTACCATAGTGGGGCTTACCATGTTGCTGATTTTTGTAAGAACCATTGTTCTTTCCAGTAGTTACAACCTTCTTAAAGCTAGACTACTTATTGTTTGGCAATTATTTCTTCATTCATAATTTGCAGTACTTGGTTTTGTGCAGTGACCACGCAAGCTCTTAACTGAATGAATTACTTAAAAAAATGATTGTGCAGTGTCTCAAGCCTTAAAAATACATATTATCTGTTGTCCCCTGCCAAGTGTGACTCCTAAAATAATAACCATTTCTACATATGAGGTTATTTTAATAATAGGCATGTGTCATAATTTCTATGTATATGTGTGTTCTGCAGTACAATGTTGACTAATCTGCTTCTTTGAAGAAGAAGACATTTCACACTGCTGTCAATCATATCTGTCCAAAAGCCCTAACTTATGTTCAAAATAAAGTTAGGTCTCTGAAGTCAGAAAAAGTACGTCCGTGAGAAAGCAAACTGAGGATGCATAAAAGAATATACCGTGGCTATGCTGATATTCTGTGGTCTGTACTTTCAACCTATCTGTCAATAAGTCTAGGGAAATCAAGGACACCTCTACTCAAAGACCATGAACCAAGACAAGTAAGTGACATTATGAGGCTTACCAACTGTGCGCATAACATCACAAGAGCTGGGTAACAAAGTCATACACTGTGCAGGGTCTGCACTACCACTGTCCCTCGTTCTTCTGACCATGTTTTGCTGTGTAGAATTCTGAGAGCACCATTCAACACAGTCTGCTCGTGTCTGACATCCAATACAATGATGTTCGACATAGTGACACACTAAACATTCATGCTGGCTTTCTCAAGATCTTGACATTACCAACTGAAATTTATCAGACAGCAGATTTTGAATATAGAAACTTGATACCATAAGGTCATAAAAACATTGCTTCTAGACAAGGAATATTGTAAAGATAGGAATAAGTGCATAACGTTTATTTTCCAGTGTGCGCTAAAGTCATGTCCCTCCTGTATTTCATGTTACGCTACCTGAATACAAAAATGTCCTGAGTGCTGTACTTTGGAGGAAATGAATGGAAAAACCAAACAGAAACACTGTTACTTCTCTTTCCGTTTTATGGCACTGGAGACGAGTGCTGTTGATCAGAGTATGGACTTGTGAATGTTAGTTAGGCAGATGTGCACTATGCTCCTGGATTACAAGTACCTCATGCCATTACTTTAATTTTTTAATTATAAAAATAAATTTAGTAGGATATTTTTCCTCCAATCCCCCAATTAACGTATATTTAAATATATATCTTCTGCAAGATTGCCCCTATAGTTTGCTACTACGTTTCTTCACAGACTAGTTACAAAACACCTGTTTCAAAATAATTTGAAGCACGGTTCTTATGAGTGAATACCCCAAGACTTCACTCGATCCCAGCCCTGCCAAAACTCCTTGGAGCGAGGCACTAGCGTGTATGAATTAAAAGCAAGTTTGCCCATGTGATTCCAATGTACAACACGTTAATAAGGAAAACATACCCACTCACAGTCTCAACATGGTATGTTCAGAAGAAAAGTTGCCAACTGACAGCTTCCAAAAAAATATTGTGTTCAAACACCCGTTCTTAGGATTTCTACAAGGCCACTAGACAGACAAATCAACAAACATGTTTTCCTCAGTTCAGGACATCACTTAGCTTCTTATTTCTTGGTGCATTAATGTAGGAGGGGGGTACCGTCTCCGCACCTGGGGATACTGACCTCCTCTTCCTACAGTTCAGAATACTGGATCTTGTCAGCTTAAGCCTGACCCTGGAATGCCAAACCTTCCAGAGTCCTGGCAAGGAGGGGAAGCCAAGAGCGCAGGGCAGGGCTCCGTCAGCACCTAGGACAGCGCCCGGCGGAGAAAACCGGGCCTCAAGCAGCAGAGACCTGGGACACCCACCCGAGAAGCCGCTAGACACAGACTACAGACACTTGCTCTTCTCTCCCGCAGTCAGCAGCTCTTTCCAAATGACAACAAAGGAAATCCTAAGTACCTTTCACCTAGGGATGCAAGCCGCCCCCACACCCAGTCTCCCTTCACAGTCTTCAGCGCCTGTTGCTAAGGGAGGGGAGACAGCGCTCTGGAAGCCTCGCGACCGGGTGACAGCCCTCCTGAGAAGCTGTCTGCCTCAGGCGGCGCTGAGGACCGGAACTCTGGGCCATCCTAGGACCCCGCGACATGCCTGGCGCCCACGAGCGTGCAGGGAGCGGGGCGGGCAAGAGCCCGGCGCCAGAGCGCGCGGCTTCCCCTGCGGACCAGGAAGCCCAGGCCGGCTGAGGCCTCCAGCCCAGCACGGGAAACATAGAAGGGCCCAAGCGGCCTGGTAGGGCCAGGGACAGCTTGGGGAAGCGCAGGCACTCACCATGTTGACTTCAGAAACCATGTCGATGCTGGCGATGTCGATGTTCATCCCCACGCAGACTGGGGGACCTGCGGGAAGCGCAGCACATCGTGATCAGCCAGGCTTCAACAGGGGGGTACGGGTGGCTCTGGGGATGGGAAGGCTCGCAAAGGACCACCCATCCCACCCCGCTGCAGCTCCTCAGAGGCCGCCCCCGCCTCCCTCTCCACCCAGGCCGCCAACACGGAGGATCGCGCTTCCCGCAGCGGCCGCGCGCATCCCACTTACCCCCGAAGTCGGGTCTCAGACGAATGTCGTAGCCTTTCAACAGCTTGTCGACGGTCTCCTTCACAAAGGACATGTTCCCGGGGTCGTTGACGCTGAAAGGGGGGCACGGGGCACAGAGAACAGGGTCAGGCAGCGGCTCGCTCGCCAGCGCCCGGCGCGCACACAGCGCGCCAGCCCGCGCCCGGCCCGCTTCCCGTCAACCCATCAGCGACCCTACCTCTGGGCGCAGCAAACCACCGCCACCAGCACCGGGGCCGAGAAGATGCCGAAAAGCCTTCCTCCCGCAAAGCCCCACATCCCTTCGCCGCGCCCCGGCACGGGGGAGGGGGCGCCCCGTCGCCGTCGCGACCCGCAGCCGGGGCTGCTGCTGCTGCTGCCACCACCGCCGCCGCGCTGGCCCGGAGCAGAGGAGGCGGAGGGGGAGGGGGAGGAGGAGAGCAGGGGGAGGAGCGGGCCGGGAGGGAGGAGCCCCGGCGCGGGAGCGCTGGGCGGGCGGAGGCGGGGGCGGAGCCGGCCAAGAGCAGCACCCGCCCCCTACGAGTCCGCGGTCACGGCGGGGCTCCGGGCACCCTCTCCAGCCGCGGTAGCGGCCGCTCGGGAGGTGCGGGGAGGGGCCGGCATGCGGCCGCAGATCCGCTCTGGCCACTGCGGGCGAGGGCCACGACTGCGTGGCGCCTGGCAAGGCGGGGGATGGGCCACAGAGCCAGCTCCTCTGAGCTCCCTACAGCCGGACAAGGGAGAGATGGTACCCTGAGATGCAACGGGAGGGCCGCAGAGGCGTGGGAAATGCTCCGCATTCCCCCCCCCCCAGCCCTATCCACCCTCCACCTCCAACCTCGCCCTGCTCTGCCGGAGACCCACTGGGCTCTGCACAGAGGCTCGGCGAGCTGCCTGGTCAGGAGCCTTGCGGCAGAGCTGTGAAGAAGCCCCATTCTCACCTGCTGGGCTCAGATCCGCGGATCCCCAGTGTCCAGGAAAGCCAGATTGACAGCAGCAGGGCCTGGAGCCCGGAGCACATGGCGTTACTCCTCTAGCCTAACCTGAGTGGGATCTGCTCCACTCCACCGTCACTGAGCTAGGAACCAACGGCGACGTGGGGATCCCCGCCTCCCTCCGCCCCTACTCCCACCCCTGGGCTTTCCCGCCTGACCCATCCTCCAGCCCCTTGCATGGCGGCCCGATTATCTATTTATCAAATATGACTATGTAAAACAGGCTCCTTAAGCTGCACCTCTCCCCGTGTCTCCTGCCCAACCATGTGAGCACTGAATCTTTCCTGCTCACATAAAAGCATTCATAATTAACTGTTAAGTGAAATCTCATCGATAAACTGCAGTCCAAACAAGACTTAAGAGACCCTGGCCTCTCGCTATAATGGTGGGAAGTAACGAGCCTTTTCTGGGCACACCAGAAACATCCACACGTATTTTAAGGTAAAGGTCTTTGTTTTCCTTGTGCCTGGCTACCATCCTTTGGTGGTCATTAGATAACTGCTCAAATATTGGTCAAAAACAAGAACTGGTGTACCCCGATTTTTGTGTGTGTAACCACTGTATACCCGCTGGTGCCCATTCCACCTGTATGGCAATAGAATACTCCCATTGCTGCCTAACCCGCCGTATGTATCACCACAGTACACCAAAGGGTGCCAACTCGCCTGTCGCCACAGGTTTCCTGTTTATCTGTAGTGACTGATAATCTTCAATAAAGTTTCCCGGTTCCTGGGCTCCGAGCACTGAGGAAGATGGCTCCACCACCCTAGTACAGTCAAGCGGGAGAACCACAGATCAAGTCAGCTTCTAGTTTCTTTAGGCTGGTTCAGGCGTCCAGGCTGTGACGAGTGCTTAATAACATAACCACTTTTCAGTATTGACTCAGTTTTTTCTTTCTCTTCTCTTTTTGATGATCAAGATTTATGTCGGTAAATATCTAAATCTAGACATTCACTCTCAAGCCAGCGTATTTCTGTGCATTCATCTTAAATACCATTTCTTTTCTAAAAATCAGCAGTTTTATTTTTAGGACTGTATTGTGGCTGAATTACCTGGAAGGTTCAGAGATAAATATAGCTCCCTAATTATTTTCTGGAAAAGTCCATTCACGAGTGCTTTGTATTCTGTGCCCTGTTCGCGTGCACTAGAATTATCTGCAAAGTGGCACCTTCGTTATGACACACATTCGTGATTAGCCCGTGTCTCCTGTTCATGTGCACTAGCTGTAGTGATAGATCCTGCTGGGAACGTGGTTCTGCGAAGGTTATGACAATCAAAGGAACGTGAGAATGAACCAGCAGTAACCCAGGGCTGTCCTCCTCCCTGCTGGTCTAGATGTCCGAAGATTGGAAGAAACACATTACCAGTCAGTTGTGAGTACCCTAGATCCCTGACTCCATCTCTCTTTGGAGTTCTTGGCCTTGCCAGTCACCAGCGGTTACTCCAGCACCTGCTTCTGCGACACTTCTGATACCCCTTATAACGGGAACAATCTCTTACTGTCATCTCATTGTCTTGTCTGCCTCCTCAACTGAGGGAGAGAGAGGATCAAATGCATCCTGCTCCAAATGGCCCTACTCAAAATCCAAAATTCCAGCAAGTCAGAGGTCCTAGGATGGACCTTCGGCCAATGGAAAGAAGCAGGGAGTGTATACACACTTCTTAGTGCCTCTCAAAGCTGACCCTATGAGCCAGACCTCTCAGCTCCCCCGGTTCAGTCACAGCCTGTTCGCCGGCCAACCCTCCAGGGTTCTCTTTCCAAGTCTCGAGATCTTTTTCCTTTCACTACTGTTTGAATTGCTGCTGCACACCTTCATAAAGGAATATCACTTACATTTTGCCTCAGGAAATGTTTTCTGGGGAATCCAGACTAAGCCTGGAACCACCTGGCAAGTCATTAAAAATATCACTTTAAATACAATCACCAAGCCGGGCGATGGTGGCGCACGCCTTTAATCCCAGCACTCGGGAGGCAGAGGCGGGTGGATCTCTGTGAGTTCGAGATCAGCCTGGTCTACAGAGCTAGTTCCAGGACAGGCACCAAAGCTACAGAGAAACCCTGTCTCGAAAAAGCAAAAAAAAAAAAAAAAAAAAAAAAAAAAAAAAAAAATACAATCACCATAAAACAGGCAAGAAGCGTTTAAGGGGACACACTCGTGTAACCACTGCCATCCAGTTGCCTGTAGCAACCATGTGCTCATCCTCCAGGTCATCACAGCCACTTCGCGCTGTCCTCAGCCTTCTTTAGTAGGTACGCCAAAAGGCTGCGTGGACACTGAGCACTTCACCCCATGTTCTTCTCCCTAGTGACAACGTGTTGGCAAGTTCAAAAGAAGGACCAGTCTTAGTTAGCCCAGAGGCGTGGTCATTTTTCTAAGTTGTATATTATAGGAAACAAAATGGGGAACGTCAGATTGCATGCAAAGGATTATGGGAGGCTTGACACCGCACAGACTGGAAGTGAGGAAACCAAATTAATTCCACCTCTGCTGTATTAACAAATCATTTCCTTGCTCTGTCGCGCATTTTTCTTGTTTCTGGGCTAGAACAACGCTCATTCATGATAAAAAAAAAAAAGATACTATTTTTTAAATCCTTATGTACCAACTGTACAAAAACAGTGAATTTTTTTAAATCCTTATGTACCAACAGTACAAAAACAGTGAATTTGATTTTGATATTATATTGCTTTCATTTGCTTTTGACAGACAGACTTTTGCAGTCCGTGGTGGATAAATATTTACGACATAAGAAAAAGGAGGCAAATGGCATTTGGTTCACAGCTAGGCAGCTTTGAGCAGGCTAGGATTCCTTGGTATCTAAGTTCTCAGGTGGAGTGGTGGGATTTTCTAGACATTTTTGGCATACAAGATTTGTAGGGAGCTAGTGTACCCTGTTTGAAGGAGCACTCATGACATGAGCTTGGCTAGGTCAAAGGCCCCAGTGACTAGTGCCTCAGACTCGGGAGAGGCCAGGCCTTCCCTAAATCAGACTCAGGGAATAGCAAGGCCTTCCCTGGTCCCAGTACAGACATCGCCAGCATGCATAGAAAACATCAACCACAACTTCCTTCCCCTGGATGACTAAAGCCATAGACTGTTCCTATGTAGAGAGCCACTATCTACCTAGGTGAGTTAACCCAACTGCTCATCCAGCTGACTCTGATAAACTTGCTGAGCTTCTGGGCTTCTGGTGCATCTCCATCAGGGTGCACATCAATCACCCAATCCCAGATTTTCTGTGTGTGCTTCTCTTGTTTCTTCCTTCCCTGCCACCCAGCCAGTTCAGTCTTAAAGACATGTAGACCATGGCAACGTTTTCATCATTTTTTTTTTGTTTTTTTTTTTGTTTTTGTTGTTGTTGTTGTTTACTGGTTCTCTGGATTTCCTTAGCCTTCTTTCACTACAGTTTTTACTAACTTGGGTCTTTGATTACCTGTGGGGTTGTTCTTTCAGTCTTCATTCATGCCTGCAGTGAACTCCACGATTTCTCTCTATTCACTGCCTTTTCTGTTTGGCTTGTTCTTGTTTGCCCAAGGCCTCGATGCATATCATTAGGGTATATATCTGAGATCTGCCTATCTATCAGAAGCACTCACAGTGAGAGCCGCTTTTCCTGTGATTCTCATGTTATCAATCTGTACTTTTGTTCCACTGCGATCTGATGGGACACAGGGAACTGTTTCTATTGTTTCATATGTGGTGATATTTGTTTTATCTTGCCGGAAACGTCATCTCTTTTAGAGAAAGTTCCTTGGGCTGCCAAGAGGATGTGTATGCTTTGGATGCTAGAAGGAGTAGCCTGTAAATCTCTGTTAAATGAATTTAATCTATTATGCGGATATATTCTGAGCTTTATTGATTTTTAGTCTGTCTAACCAATTTGCTGATAAGAGTGGAGAGTTAAAATATTCTACTATTGCTGTATCAGTACCTACCTCTTCCTTCATTTCCATTATTATTTGTTTAGATAACCTTGGGGGCCCTAAGAGTCGATGTCTATGTGATTCAATTGCTAGTCTTCTTCATGGAGTCTTCCCGTTGTTCAAATGTGGTGGCCTTCTTTAATTCTTCTAATTGCTTCGATTTCAAATGACTTAGTCTGATTTTCACTGTTACACCAGCTTACTTGGGCATCTCTCTGCTTCATGAATTCTCGGCCATCCTTTCATTTCCAGCTCGTGTCTCACCGACTGAGGTAATTTCTTAGGGACAAAAGAGAGTTGGATCTTATCTTTTAAATGTAATCATCGGGTCTGTGACTTTAAATTGTGGCGTGAAGGCTGTTTAAATTTGGGGTTATTGAGGGCTTTGCTGATTCTCGCAATTTTCTCTCTGATTGGATTATTATTTGGTGTTTTGTCTTCTCCATCTATAGGAAGGTTTTTGCTGATTTAGTGTGTTGGACATGATTAATTCTTTCTTCATTTTTTTTTTGTTCATCTTTCACTCCCAAGAAATTCATTCTTTGCTGCTTCCCTGGGTTGACTTTCTTTCCGTGACTTACTGAACGTCTTCTGTGATGTTGCCTTAGTGATTATGGATGGCTTTAGCTTGCTCTTGAAGTGTCCCTCTGCTCTGTCAAACTTGAAAGATAACTTTACTGAATGCAGTAAATTTTGGTTGAAGGTTATGCAATTTCAAGCCTGAAGATCTATATTTTCTTAGATTTTAAAGAATTTTAAAGATTTAGTTTTAGTTATGTGTCTGTCATGTGAATATGTGCAGGTATGCAGGCGCCCATGACAAGATCCTCTGGAGCTAGCTAGGACTTGGGCGATTGTGAGCCACACTACGTGTGTGCCAAGAAGCGAACTCTAGACTTGTGTTCCTGGCTTTCAGATGTTTTAGGAGCTCTGATGGGATTTTTAAACATTTCTTTTTATGATTTTGTAACTACGTGAGAGGGGTCAGAGGTATTGGATCGCCTTGAATCTGGATAGAGGAAGCTATGATCTACCTGATGAGGGTGTTGGGGGCCTCCTGATATGGGGGCTGGGACCAAACTCAGGTTCTCTTCAAGAGCAGTGTGAGATCCTAGCTTCTCAGCCATCTCGCTGGCCCCAAGTATTCTGAAATGTTTAGTATAATAACTGGAATGGCGGTTTTCTCCTAGAGAAAATACTGTTTCCCTGTTGTATCTGATATATTTTTGACATCTTGACTATGATGTATCACAAAATGGCTCTTCTCTGGGCATGTCCTATTTCAAGTTCTAAATGTCCCTCTAGCGTGTTATGGAAGTCCATTTATCTCCCTAGATTTGGAGCATATTCTGGCATAATTTTGTCGGATAGGTTTTCTGAGACTTTAGTGTTTAATCTCAGCTATCTACTCTATTTCATATTTTGGGGGGATAGCATGTAGCCAAGGATGACCACAAACTTGATATTCTACTGCCTCTGTCATCCAAGGAACCGAGATCACACCCGTACTCCGCCACACCCTGGTTACCTACACAAATTCTTATGCCCTGTCACTTGATAATCTCATAGTACTCTTGAAAGCTATAACCATGTTGGTTTTTCTTTATTGACAACAGAGTGGTGTGTTTTCAATTTTGTTCTCGATCCCTGGTTCTACTTTCTTTGGCTTGATTTAGTGAACAGTGTTATGTCCTGCTCTTTTTTTATTTGAATTTATATCTTTATTTCCAACATTTCTTGTTTGTTTTCTTTTTCAAATTTAAATTCCCTTGCTGAATTTTCCATGCTTGTTGCTGACTTCCTCGTCCATTCTCTTATCTGTGTCATTTGTTTACTCAATCTTTGGAGCTCCTGATCGCTGTTCCAAAGGAAACTTTTAAATGGTTCACCTGCCCGTTTTGGTAGCTTTGAGCCGGTAGTTGAGGATTCAAACACATTTGAGTGAGTTTTGCTGCCTGACTTTTTGTGTTCCTCTGGTTTTTTTCTTGCTACTTGAAGAACTGTTGGCTTTAGATCTCTTCCTTTTGTGTCCGAGGATCTTCCTAATGAACAGCAGGCTCTTAGGAGCCCAGCCCCTACTACTGCTGATCCAACTGCTCCCTTGATAAGGAAGGATCCTTCCTTCTTCAACCTCTGGGTAGCCCCTGTGGCTGGAGCTGTAAGGCTCCTTCCTTGTTGGCACTCAGCTTCCTGTTTCTCCAGTTTTCAGCTATCCCGCCGTTCATTTAGTAAATGTCCCCTGCCCCTCCTCTCTTTCTAACTTTGGAAAGCTGTCTGTTCTTTCTCACGCTATCCTTCCCTTCTCAGTAGCACATAGAGGCAGCTTCTTATCCCTTGGGATGTCTTTACTTTGGTGTTTATGTGGAAGCCGGGTTAAATCTAGAGATCTGGTCCTGCTTAGCCTGAACTTTACTGAGGGTCTGAACCAGCATCATTTTAATCTGCATTTATTTATTTTTGTGGTGCAATCAAAAAAATGTTACAAATATATTTCAGTTATTTTTAATTTGTTGGTTTGTAACAACTATAAACAAGTGTAAATTTCTCATGAGAATGTAGAGTCCAATTTTTTCAATGGTTTTGTACTATCAGAGTTAATATATTTTGACAAAATTTACTGATTATATGATTCTAATATTTTGAAACTGCATTTCTTTGGTGTACTTGCTTAGGAATTTGAGAAAAGTCTTGGAAGTTTTTAGAACCAGAATATATTATCATCCTCTTTTTCTTTTATCCTGAGTCCTATCCTGTTGTTCCTTTGCAAGTGAGGTGAAACCATACCCGAGGCACTGTTGACCAAAGCCTTGGTGTTGTTATCTGCCTTTTTCCTAGTATTTGGGCCAGAAAAGCAGTTCTTTGTTGCTGCTCCACCCCTTCATTACGCCCCACTCCACCCCACTCCCACTTGCATCAAGTAATAGTTCCTTGTTTCTGACTTGTATAGGACCCCGCTACAAACACATGTGACAAAAGGGGATCCCAGGAAACTCCCCAAAGTGTGATTTTCTGTCAGATTTGTGATGTCACCCACAGTGTCTCTTGTTTTGTGCACATGACCTGGTCCTCTGACCTCTGGTTAAAAATAGGAAATAGGACAGGCACATGGGGAGTTCCACAGCTCTCAGTGGTTTCTGCCAAATCTGGGAACCAATGGTGTGGCCAGACGTGACCCCAGATTAACCCCCACGTACAGAGCAGCTCCAGCCAAAGCTGCTGAACCCGATGTAGAACTGTCCTGAAGCTAGGCATAGCCAGCTCAGGGAGTTTGGGGAGTTCCACGTCTTGCAAAATGTGGGATGAGGTTGTGGACTCAGGGTGGGAACCCGAACTTAACTCCAGATGAGACCTATGAGTCCCCCCCCCCAAAGTACATGGGGAAATCACCTGGTCCTTAGCAGGAAGTTTCATCCCTATCTTTCATAGTGCTCGAAGTTTCTAAACACACTACCAGGGAAGGAAGATCATGAACAGTCTTCCATGGCTGTGACATTGGGAGCTCAAATGATAACCAGCCTGGCAAGATCCCTGCACTGGGGCAATGGTGTCAGAAGAGCTATGACAATAAAACACCATTTTCTGGCTGGATTTAAAGCATTTTCCACAAAATAAAACCCATGCCCAGTATGGTTAACTGAACCTAGTTCATAGGCTCTAAGGGGGAGCCTAGTATTAATATTCTACTAAATGGATAAAGTAACAAACTGCCCCCTAAGTTCTCATCTTTATACCTATAAATTAATGAATCTCTTGATTCTCATCAGAAAAGCGTTTTTTTTTCCCCGTAGATGGTAATTAATACCGAAATTCGCAAGTTGTCAGTGTGCAGAGAATATGAGACTTTGGAGTGCTAAGCTCTACACTCCACCTAACCAAAGTTTAGATATCATCTTGAAAGAGAGGAGAAAATGATTTTAAGGGAAGAAGGGGGTGGGTGTCTGCAGCAAAATAGTACTTCCTGGACATGACAGCACCATCGCTCACAGAAACTTATGGCGCCTAGGGCTACTTGTACAAGACCTACACACGTGCAAGCCAGACAAAATCCTGGCATGGATGGGTCATGGAATCCACCTTGAGCTGAGAGCTACTAACACCGGATGGCTTCTTAGAGAGGGATAGTAATTTTCCTCCAGTGATAGGTCCTCCAAGGCAACCCATGATGCAGTGGGTGGCCCACACACATTCAGGGAGTTCTAGGCAGATTCACTAGTATAAAAACAATAAAGGAGGAGGAAGACATGAAATTGGAATGGGATAGATGGAGGGAATAGAAGAAAAATCATAATGAAGTCAATGGGCATGGATTTATTGAAACACATTATATGCTTATATGAATAATAAAATATTTAAATAAAGAATGGGAAATCATACATTTGTTTCACCTTAAATAATACATTTACTTCTTATGCTTGGTCTTTCTGCCCAATATTTTAAAAATATTTCTGCCATTTCGGCTATTAAAAGAAGACAATCAAGAAGAAAGATAAATGCCGGTATTTAATCTTCCACGTTTAACTCTTAGCTCCATTAATACACTTGCTAATATTAGATCACTCTCGCATTCCTGAAATAAACCATAACTGTCTATCCTATGTCACTCTGCTCTAATTTATGTAGGTCTGCCAATATAACTTACATTACTACTTCCTTCCCAGCGCATACTTTTGAAATTAGAGGGGCATTTAACAGTTCTACTGAGCTTGTGGTCTTTCCGAGTTTTCTCTCATTTTTTTTTTCTCAAAAGATTTCTCGCTTCTTTTCTTTTCTCTTTTTGGTGAGACTTTCCCAGCAGAAAGCTCATCAATTTCTATGAATTTGGAAATGGGGTTGATTTTGTTTTACCGCAGAACATTACTTTGTAAGCAGACTTCCCAGTTGGCTATTGTTTCTCCTGGCAGTGTAATGACAGAGGCTCAGGCCTTGTCTTAGCTTTCATGAAACTGATGGAATTCTCATTGTGCTTTCGCTGTGCCTTTCTTTGGATTTCCTTAGCCTTATCTCACTTAGAATTTTCTCAGATTCATGGGAATGTTTCATTCCCATGGCTGCTTTTATGATTTATCTCTCAAGCATCTTCCCAGGTACCCTAGAATGTCATGAACTATCCATTCTGCAGAAGCTCTGCGTATGCTTCAGGGAGGACTTCGGAAGGCAACACCCATGGGAAAATGATCTGTTCTCTCCTCACAGAGTTGTACTAGCGGTTGGTCTTTTAAGAATGGGCTCGGGGCTGGAGAGATGGCTCAGAGGTTAAGAGCACTGACTGCTCTTCCAAAGGTCCTGAGTTCAATTCCCAGCAACCACATGGTGGCTCACAACCATCTGTAATGAGGTCTGGTGCCCTCTTCTGGCCTGCAGTCATACACACAGACAGAATATTGCATACATATTAAATAAATATTAAAAAAAAAGAATCGGCTCCTCCTCAAGGAAACTGTCTGCATAAATAAAACTCATCCAGACCCACAGATGGGCAAATCACAAGACAGAAACACGAGGCGTGAAAACTCAAGGCAATCTGAGTCCTCTTGATAACTCCTCAACTATGAAACTCACACATGCTGAGGTAGATAGAACAACAGAAGATTTCAAATGTTGTCTAGTAAAAGATAATCAGTGACCTGAAAAAAATAAACACACAAAAAAAACCAAAAGACAAAAATAGATGAATTCAACCCAGGATTAGGAGCAGAAAACAAGCAACATCAAAAAGTCAGAGAGGTAGGTGAGAAAATAAGTAATATCGTTGAAATAGCGACCTGTGAGAGAAACTCGGGAAGGCAATCCAGATTTTAAATAGAAGAAGAAAAGACATGTTAGAAATGAAAAGATCAATGAACTAATTAAGAAGATAGAAAGTGTCACCAAAAGACATGACCAAGCATAAGGAAAACACATAGATGAATGTGCCAGTCAAACAAGGGTAGACAATGAATAAGCATAACTATAATATTCAAGAACTTTTGGTTATGATCAAGATACTGAAACCAAGAATCTATGAAAGGAAAGGCAAAGAGACTCTATTCAATGACATCGTAGCAGAATTTTTCCTAAATCTGGAGAAATTAGCATTAAAATATAAGAGGCACTTGGAACCCCAAATACATACGAAGAATTTACCAGTTGTCCATTAGAGTCAAGACAGCAAAAATAAAAAGCAAGGAAACAATACTACAATCTGTAAGGAGAGGCGAGAATATAACTTCTCAGGTAAAGACACTTGCTTCCAATCCTGACAGCTGAGCTTAATCTCTAGAAAGAAAACTGACTTTTGTAAGTTGATCTCTGACCTCCAAGAATTTACCCACCCATACACAAAGAGGTACAGATGAAAAGAAACAATATTAAAAGCTATAAGAAAAAAAAAGACAAATTACCTGCAAAGGCAGAAAAGCAGTATAACATATCTCTTGCTAGTAATGTTAAAAGTAAAGAAATAAAAAGAATATGTTACAAACCATGAAAATAAATAGCTCCCAACCAAGGTTGCTAGATCCATCTTTAAAAGTAGTTACAGAGAAAAAGATACTTCTAGGCAAGCATAAACAAAGGCAATTGATGACTACCAAGTCAATGCTGCCCATATTTAAAGAAATAATGTACACAAAAGAGAAAGAAAGCATTATTAACCAGAACAGAGTGGGAATAAATGAATTTTAGGAGAAGACTCCACGAACGAAGGAGAACCAGAAAGGCATCTCCTGTATTCCACACAGTAAGTCAGCATAAGTCCTGATAACAATAGATGGAACACCAAAGAAAACATCACTCAAACTTAAAAACAGCCCCAAATTATCATCTTAATAATAATTTTAAATGTAAATAGCCTCAACTTACCAATAAAGAGATGAGGACCTACTGACTGACTAGATTAAAAACAATCTGTCTGTTGTCTCTGAGAAATACCCCTTCCTGGTAAAGTCACCCCAGAGTGAGAGACAAAGAAGGGAAGGCAGCCTCATAAAAGACAGCATTAACTGAGGGCTTTCTTAAAGTCCATGACCATCATGACCGTAGCATGACAATAGATAGGGAGGCATGATGCTGGAGCAGAGTACTGAGATCTTACATTTGATCCACAAGTCCGAGAGACAGAGAGAGACAGAGAGAGACAGAGACAGAGAGACAGAGACAGAGAGTCAGAGAGAGAGAGAGAGAGAGAGAGAGAGAGAGAGAGAGAGAGAGAGAGAGAGATGTAGCCTGGCCTTGGCTTTTGAAACCTTGAAGACCACAGCTAGGGGACAAGTATTCAAAAATAGAAGCCTATGTGGGCCATTCTTATTCAAAGTATCACTGTGATTAAGTTGTTAAGGGGCAGGGGATGGATTGTAAATTGTTAGAATCAAATAATATAAGAACCAAGAATCAAAACCTTCAGGATCCAGTTTAAAGGAGTAAAGTCTGTATATATGAGTGTTTACATGTTAAAAAATCAGAGTGATCTCAACCAAATACCTAACCAAATACATCATGGTTCTAGGAATAAGGAACAACTCAAACACTAAAGAAAGATAAAGATTGGAACAAAGATTAATGAAATAAAGATGGAAAGTTTAATATAGAAAACCAATCAAAGTATTACTTAAAAAATACCCAAATTAAAGAAACTCGACAAAAAGCAGGCTCAGATTAACTAAATAAGGGATGGGAAGGAGGAAGTAACTACAGATTATGATAAAATTCATTAAAACATTAGGATTACTTTGAAAACATATATATATCAAAACAACTGGAAAACATAGGTGAAATGGATAAATTCCTACACACATATGACTTTACCAGAAAATAAACCAACAGGTCTCTCACAATCAGGACTGAAACTACAATTTCAAAAACTTCTCAACAAAGAAGAGCCCAGAATCTTATGCATCAACTGCCAAATTTTCCCAACTCTGTAAAGAACCTGATGCCAATGTTCCTCACACTGTCCCATGAAACAGAAAGGGAAGAGGTGAGGGTGCTGTCACCCCCTAAATCCAGCATTGTCCTGAGAAGCATGCAGCAACCAGAAAGAAACCACAAACCAGTTTCCTGGATGAACAAGGATACAAAAATTTTTGTATAGAGTCCCGGGAAAGGGAATTCAAGAACACTAAGAAAATGCCATTCAATAACCAAATTGGTAGCATTCCAAGGGGGCAAATCAAGCAGGGTAGTGCAGCTCCTACGGATACTTAAGGATGGAGATTACAGTGTTCATCTCGATTGATGTAGAAAGACGATGCTCAAGTTCAACAACCCTTCACAATAAAAATCCCTAAATCAACTGGGGACAGAGGAAACATAAACTCAAGAGAACTCAGCAAATGTATAGCTAGCATTTTACTAAATTGGAGGAAAGTGACGCTATTTCTCTAAGATATGAATTGAGAAAGACATGCTCTCAGTCTCTGATCATACAGTGTCTGAAACCTTAGCTGGACCAATCAGATAAAGAAACGAAACAAAATGCACACAA
This sequence comes from Microtus ochrogaster, assembly GCF_000317375.1. Taxonomy (NCBI): domain Eukaryota; kingdom Metazoa; phylum Chordata; class Mammalia; order Rodentia; family Cricetidae; genus Microtus; species Microtus ochrogaster. The sequence goes on along the minus strand of NC_022023.1, from coordinate 30,817,388 downwards.
ATCGTAAAGGAGCAAGTGAACTAGCCTTCACTTGAAGATGACATGACTCTCAATGAAAAGGCATCGAAGACTTCACCAGAACAATCGATGTTATTTATAGAGATTGTTAAAACAATTATTATTTAGGATAACAATCAGTGCTTTCTGCAGACTGGTAGGATACAAAGTCAGCATGGAAAAATAAGTAGCAATGTGTATCAGGACTTCTTCTAGATTTGTGCACTGATCAGAAGTACTGGATCAGAGAACCGAGAGAAATCAAAGTCACAATTCAGCATCAGAGACGTAAATGGCCCTGGAAGATGTTTAACCATTAGTAAGGAACCGTTTCACTTAAAGCAAGATCTCAAAAAACTAGAATTTTCAGTATATCCTTGGATTCACAAATAAAACAAAGCTTTAGAAAAGACTAACATATAATATGAAATACTTTCATAAGTAGGAAGAAATTGATATTTTCAGATTGAGTAATTTGTGGTAACAAAACCCAAATCCATAGTCCCTAAACCCAGGAATGAAAATAAGAAATCTTTATTTTTGCTGGCATATATTCAAAGACTAAGTGTTTGGTAGTCTTAATATTCGTTCATTTAATAACTGGTAACATCTTTTTGGTATATGCGGTGCCTTCGCTAGAGACACGATTGTATGTGACTTCTAAGCCAACAGAGATGGAAAAGTAAGAGCATTCAGGTATCCACTGCCAAATGCATGAAGCAGAGAACAGTAATGAAGGGGAAAGAATGTAGCCATGATGACCGACAGGCAGTCAGAAGATCATTTGAGCCAAGACTAACAAATAGCAAGAATTCCTCTTCTGGAGGTGGGGGGAAGGTAGATAATTAGACAAAAGAATCCATAGACTAATGTTTATCAAGGTATATCACACACAGTGGACAGCCATTGTGATGTCTGACCATTGCCATGTGTGGCCTAAATGACCTTGGGAATTATATTTAACATACCCGGTTCACAGAGCTTTACATGTAAGGCAAGAATGACGGTCTCAATGTATCTTACAACATGATACAAGCATGGCCATGGATTGTGGTGCCAAATCTCACATAGGGTATTTGCTGAATACAATTCTTTCTCCATGTCACTACAATGCAAAACTGACCTCAAGTTGAAAAACAGATTTTCCTTTGAGGTGTGGTGTTCTGTCTGTCTCCCATGGACAGTCTGGGTGTGGCTTGCCTTTATTCTTCATTCTGTGAGTATTTAGACTGAGATACCATGCCTAAAGTATATTGTAGAAAACATATCATTGATGTCACTGTCAACATTTTGGTCCTCGGATCTCTGTTAGGATATATCTTGGATATAAGGTCTTAGATTAATAATTTTGTAGTTTTGTTGGCTATGAAACTATCATGCTTTTATTTCATTTTCTCTCTGTACAGACTCTGAAGTGATTTTCTTGGTTTTATCTCCAGGACAACAACTCTGTCTTCATATATTTAGATTCTGAATTTTAATGTAACCACAGAATTTCTCAGTTTAGCAAACTATGTATTTCCTTTTTTGAAACCCCCCTTGGTCATTTATTGTATTTCTTATTGGCATTTCTTCCTTCAATATTATGTATATCTTAAAATACTCCAACATTTCTTATTTGTGTGGTATACGTGTGTATGTGTGTCCTTGTTTACATGCACATACATGCAGAGGCCAGAGGTCAGTGCTAATTGTCTTTCTTATTGTTCTTCACCTTACTTTTGAGCTTTCTCACTGAAGCTAGAGCTTGTTGCTCAAGACAGATTGGGTAGCCATTGAGTGCCTAGGATTTGCCTTTCTCTTTCTCACAGTGCCATTGCCATATGTGTGGACTATAGTGTCTCCAAGGAACTCAGGCCCTCATGCTTGGACAGCAAGCACTTGGCCTACCAGCCACATCACCAGCCCCTGGAATCAGTTTTTATCGGGGTTGACCTCATATACCAAGACCACGCTGTGTAATTTAGTAGAAAAAAATGAACCAAATATATGCCCTGGCAATGCTGAAGCATGAGGGGCAGCCCGTATATGGCTGTTCTGTTAAACTTGTCCATATTGGGTTCCATGGTCTAAGCTGATGAGGACAACTGACCAGGTCTCTTTCTCAATAAGGCACCAGATCTTATCACAGATGGCTGTGAGCCACCATGTGGTTGCTGGGAATTGAACTCAGGACCTTTGGAAGTGCAAGCAATGCTCTTAACTGCAGTGCCCTCTCTCCAGCACCTATGTTGTAAAGCAGTCACTGTTTTATCAAACATCTGTCTACTCCTGAGTTCACCTTTTACTCTTTGTTTCTTGATATGTTACAAATGAAGCTGCATTTTGGCTTCCAGCTAAGTTGGTGTAACAAGAATCTGATTCACTTACTTGTTTGAAATAATAAGAGAAGACTATTCTGATCCATTGGAAACAATAGTTTCCACAGTGTGTATAACTGTATTCTCAGTGTCTAAGAGTCTGATTCCATCTGCAAAGCAAGGCCAGTTCTTCCACACTTGGTGTGCAGCTCAGAGGCAGACCACTGGATTAGCAAAACGAAAGCCCCAGGTTCCATCATCAGTGCAGAGAGTGGGGGATGCACTTCGGCTCAGATTGACAAAGGTGTCCATTATCTTATTCATTTGGTTCTTGTATTTAATTAAAAACTTAATAATGAAACATGTGACCTATATGTGTTTCTGTGGCATTTGCAGCACTAGGCGCTATTCTCATGAGCTGCGGAACTGGTGTGGGCTCCGTATTACCGCACAGACCTAATGAGATGTCTTTTCTGCACTTGAGTCCTAATTGTAAGAACCTAGCTATCACTAGTGTTTTCCAGACATGTTGTCCTGGATTCTCTAGGCAAAGATGCTTGCCTTCTGCAGTCAATGGCTGCTCAGCAAACAGTGGCAGCGTTTAGACCCACAGGTTTCATTTTCTCTCCCTCTTCTCTTTCTTCCTTACTCCTCCCTGCCCTCATCCTCCAATGAGTTGGGTAAAGGAGTGTTTGGCAAAGAAGCAGAGCGAAGTGTCTACGAAGTTCATTGATAATGCCACTCTAAATTATTTCATTACCAAAAGATCGTGTGGTTACAGCAGCTGCTTCAAAACTGACTTTGTTAAAAACGAACCCAGAAGAAGGAAAACACTTGTTTTTTAGTGATAAACATCGATGGGTTCTTCCAACCTACAAGGATTCTACAGACAGGATACAACCAGGGACTGCTTCTTTCATTTGCTTTATATATACTTGAACAGTTGCCAATCTCTGTAGTATCCTATGTCTGCTTCCGAACCGAAGCTTCTTCAAGGAATGGTAAAAGATACATTTGTCTTTGGGTAAAAGTATTAGAATACCGTTAGAAGTTACAATGTGTCTTAGGGCTTCTCTTGTTACAAAGAGACACCTTGACCATGGAAGTTCTTATAAAGGAAAACACTTAATTGGAGGGGACTTATAGTTTCAGAGGTTTAGTCCATTGTCATCATGACAAAGGCATGGCAGCATGGAGGCAGAGATGGTACTGGGTCAAGATCTACATCTTTATCCACAGCCATCAGAAAGTGAACTGTCACACTGAATATACACATGAGATCTCAATGCCCACCTCCATCATGATATACTTCCTCCAACAAGGCCACACCTGCTACAACAAGGGCACACTCCTAATAGTGCTGTTACTGCTACCTATGGGTCAAGCATTCAAACACTGAGTCTGGGGTGGGGCATACCTATCCAAACCACCACACATTAGGAAAATGGCAGTAGTAAGTTCTCATCTAGGGTTACAACCTCTCCAGCCAAGGATACTGAGCGTGTTTACTATGCTGGAAATGAGTTCCCTCCTACTGAGTTGGCCGTAAGTCCAAGTAGACAACTGTTGGTTAGCCCTGAGACAAACGTGCTACTACGGCACCCTTGAGAATATCTTGCCACGTTAGTCGTTGTTGTGACTTACAAGCTTCACAATTGGGTAAGAATATCTATTACTGGGGGCTGGAGAGATAGCTCAGTGGTTAAGAGCAT
>NC_022023.1:30811932-30813279 GCF_000317375.1 Microtus ochrogaster | reverse complement strand
ATATAAAAAATGATAAAAAAGAATATCTATTACTTTTCTCTTATGGGAGCTTGCGTAGCAGCTCCTGAAACTCTGAGACCGAGACACCAAGAAACAGACTTCCTCTAAGTTTTGCGTTAGAAATGTGTGGTGTGTTCAGCAATAGGGCGCTACTTTCAATTTCTGGAAGGCAACCAAAAACAATAACAATAATCTATATTGATTTGGGGGTCTCTAGGACACCCTTAATCAACAGCTTGAATGGAGGGATCCCTTTCTTGCTTGGCACTGGGGTTTTCTGTCTATGGTATTAGGAAGGGGAGCAGATTCACTTCATGTGATATAATTCCATTTAAAACATGTTTATATAAGTATGTAATGTGTATTTTTAGAAGGATTATAAAGTTGTGCATCTCACTGTGGTCTTTTCAAATATCCTTAGTGTTATTTGTCCTTTCTCAGTATTATTCTCCTTCTGTGTTACGATCCTCCCTCCCCAGGGAAGCCCCACTGGTTTTTCCCCTTTACCCCATTATACCAACCTTGTTCTACTATGTTCCTCCCGAAAGTTCCTTTTCCCTCACCCTCCCACCATAGGCTTTTCTTCCTTTCCTGTCTTTTGTGGTTACTTCAGGTTTAGTACTCAAGTCTAAGAATTTGGAACTAGGATCCACAAATAAGAAAGAACGTGCAACAATGTATATAGTGATAATTAATTTGTATTTCCATAAATAAAGCTTGCCTGAAGATCAGAGAGTAAAACAGCTGCCCTAGTCAGCCTTACAGACCAGGCAGTGGTGACACACACCTTTCATCCCAGTAGCCACACTAAGTTGCCATAGAAACCTGGTGGTAGTTGTACACGCCTTTAAGCCCAGAATTGGAGAGGAATATAAGACGGCTCTCAGTCTCAGTCTCATTCTGAGATTCCTGGAGGCAGGATCGCCATTGCAGACTGAGGTAGAGGTAAGAGCCAGCGGCTGGCTGTTTTGCTTTTCTGACCTTCAGGTTGAACCCCAAGATCTGTCTCTGGGTTTTTCCTCAATCATGTCACAAGTGTATTTCTGGCTCAGGTTACCTCAGCAAAACACTTTCCAGTCTCATTTATGATCTGAATGTTTCACTTCTCGTTACGGTTGAGGAAAAGAATCCCACAGTGTCTGTGCCCACCTTTTCATAATCTCCTCCGTTGAAATCTTCCTCTTCCTGGGTACTGTGAGCAGAGCAGCAGTGAGTGTGAACAAGTACGCACCTCTGTCATAGGCTACTCCATCATCTGTCCGGATGCCAAGGAGTGGCACAGCTGGTTCATAGGGCAGATCAACATCCAGCGCCCTGAGGAGTCTCCACACAGATCTCCATTGAGGC
>NC_022023.1:30784432-30809432 GCF_000317375.1 Microtus ochrogaster | reverse complement strand
CCTCCCCCTTGAGAACAGTGGAGTACTTCCAGAAGGGAAATCCAGAAACCCGTGGGCTGTCTTCCAAGACTGAGTGCCCCAGGATTCTCAAGCCCTCAAGCTAGTCTTCCGGCAGTTCTTTCAAACGTGATGGAAGTGTTCCAAGAGTCTATCGCTGTGATGCCAGACAAAAAGAAGGAATCTTTGAAGAGAAGGGATGCCTTCCACTCCAGGACTCTGCTGGCATCTCCTGTACCCGAGAGTCAACAATGTCACCGGAGCTAACAAAATCAAGGTCCTCTGCAGATACAATACTCCCTTCTCTAGTGACACCTCCATAACCAGCACAACGACTGTGCTTGCTTAGGGCCAAAAAGATACCTGACCCTTCAGCTGACCAACCCCCAGTACTGTTCTTTCAGTCTCTAAACCTGAACATCCTACTTCACAAACAACCTTCAATGTCCACAATGAAAGAAAATCCCTGATAGCAGAAGAGTAAGTTAATCCATTTGGGTTTTGACTTGAATTTTAAACGGTGTCCTCATTGAAGCTGCTTATGCGTGACAGTCTCTGAGCAGCATAGCTCAAAAGGCTAGAAATCACTAACTGACCCTTAAGACAATTGGTCACTGGTGGTTTGAAAGAAAACAGTCCCCATACTAGGAGGCATGGCTTTGTGGGAGTAGGCGTGACCTTGTCTGAGGAATTGTGTCACTGTTGGGGACGGGTTTCGAGTTCTCCTATGCTCAGGCTAAGCTCAGTGTGGCCCACAGCTGCTTCCTGTTGTCTGTGGATCAAGATGGAGACCCTTCAGCTGCTTCTCTAGTACCGTGTCTGCCCGCATGCTGCCCTGCTTCTCACCATGACGATCATGGACTAAACCTCTGAAACAGGATGTTAGCGTCACTTAAATATTCTTCTTTATAAGAGTTACCATGGTCATGGTGTCTCATCACAGCACTAGAAGCCCCTTCTCCATCCACTTAAATCACGGCATGTAGTATTATCCCCTGTCTCTGTGTAGTAACATAATTCTGCTGCATCCTTACTTAGCCTCAATTTGTTTTTTTTTTGTTGTTGTTGTTGTTTTTTTTTTTTGCAACCTAGGTGAGTTCTTCGCTTCACCTGGGTAGAGGTCCCTGACCGAAGACTCAGATAACGTGTAGGCTGCAGCACCCGTGCTCCCCCTGACAGCTCTGAGCACCCTGTAGTATATGAGCCCCATCAAGCAGACCTCCACACGTTGTGAACCTCAGCATCATCTCTGGGTTTCTCGAAGTGGTTTTCCCTGTGGCCACAGGGGTATGATAGCCTCCCCCCATCCAGAAGCTGGTAATATTAGCAGGTTCAGATTTTTGTTGGTGGCCAGAGCAGCAATTCTGTCCAAGTTCCTTTATGCTTCATTGCCCAAATCAGAAGAATTATATTGCTTAATTAAAACCAATCTGTAAATTGGCTATATGCTCTTAAAATAACTTCTATACATTTTGCATCTTAGTGTAAACTCAGGTTGAGCTCATAATTAAAATTTTAATATAAGGGCTGGGAAAACAGCACAGTCAGTAAAATACTTGCTGGTCAAGTAAGAAGGCATGAGCTTAATCCTCTTTACCTACATTTAAAACACAAGTTAAGCTTGGTGCTGTGCTAGGCTAAGCCTAGTTCTGGGAAGAGGAGTCAGGTGGACCACTAGAGCTTGTCTCGTCTGCCAGCCTAGCCTACCTGGCGACTTCCAGACCAGGGGAAGTCTCTCCCTTTCTCAACATCAATCATCATAGATAAACAAATGAATGAAATAAGGTGGGCAGGACCTGAAGATCGGCATCCAAGATCCACATCTGGGCTTTCCAAACACATGCATGTGCTTGGCTCCCCCACTCACTCCTATCATGTATCCACACAAACACACACAAACACATACTCACACTGCAAAGTGTGGGGGGGGGCATGCGCACATATGTGCATGAGTGCACTTGCACATATATATATATGTGCATGTGAAGGCCAAAGTTAACATTAGATGTCTTCCCTAGTCATTCTCTGTCTTGTTTACTGAAGCTGGGTCCCTTAGAAAGCTCAGCCCTCACAATTCAGCTGGTTGAGCAAGCTCCCCACAAGGTTGGCTCTCCTGTTTCTGCCTCCTAGCCATGTGAAACATGCTGAATAAGCCTTCCTGACTGGCTTTTCCACAGTCACCAGGCTCAGAGCCCAGGCCGTTACCATCCGATACGCCAATGTGGGGCTCTCTGAACCATCTCTTCCGCTGCCAATGTTTTGTGTAATGAAACGTGGACTTGCTGAGAGCTACTATAATGTTTGGGGTGTAATAATAAAAAAAAGAGCTTTTGAAAATACTCTATGTCAACCTGATTATTTAAAATTACTGCAGTATTCTTAGTTTTGCATCCCAGTGAGTTAAGCATGATCAAACTTTAAAGAATATATCATTTATTATAATCGAAAGGCAGAAACTATAGTACAAAATATTATATATTAAAATATTATATACAAATATTAAGCATGCATATATTGCCCCTTCTCATATAGTCTTGCTATTGTTAATCATTTCTGAACTATAGGATAATAACTTCATTGTAGCAAGATAAGTGTGTAATTGCCCTCATGTTTAACAGAAACAAGTACTTTTATTATGGCAATTATTATTTTTTTTGTAATGTACACTTTCATACAACTTTTTGTGTGACAGTTATTTTTAGACAGGGTCCCAGGTAACACAGACTGTCTTCACACTTGTTATATAGAGAAAGATGATGCTGAATTCAAGATCTTCCTGCCTCTGCCTCTCTACTACCAGGCTTAAGGCTTGCATTGCTATGCCTGATCAAACTATTCTTAATAAAATGGGATATTATGAGGAACTGACAATATAGAATTTATGAACTCTTGTCATAGCAAACTAAGCAATATATTAATACTAATTTCCAAAAATTAACACACCTCAAAATTATCATCGGTACTTAAATAGCAATTTACATATACTCTATTTTGATTGATCTATAATCTACTCTCATTGTTGGCTATATAATTAATTCATATTTTCTGCTACCACCAGCACACCAAGATGCTTGTTTTTGCTGTTGTTGTTTGTGTGTTGAGCATGGGCCCCCTGTGTGGCTCTGGTTGGCCTCGAAGTCCTGGCTTAAGGGACGGGCACCACCCTGGCGTCTCCAGTTGTCAAGCAGCCCTTCTGTCTCATGTACTCCTTTCCTTAGGGCGAGGTTCTGAAACTGGATGGTGAGTTCAGGCAGCCGTGGCATGCCTCTTTCTGAGGTTCCCAGAGTAAAGCTTCCGGGAGAACTTGACAGTGTCTTTTCTTCAAGCACCAACATGTGTGTTTGCTCATGCTGGCATGGAGAAGGCATCCATATCCAGTCAATACATATCCCCATAGGATTCGATTGCCATTTTATTGACTCTGTTTTATTTTTACTCTGTTGAAGCAGAGTCTCACTGTAAGTCCAATGCTGACCATAAATGTCTGGTGTCCTGCCTCTATGGCCTACGTCCCGACATCATAGGCAGGTGCCACCATACCCTACCAATCATCATTTTAATATGGTTTTCACTGCCAAGTTTTTAATACTTATTTATTATTACTTGTTTGTTTTATGACATGTACATGCTCCTCATATTTGACTCTTGTCTCATTTGTTATTTGCTATTCATTTGCTCATGTTTCTATGAGACATTTGTGTTCCTTTTTATTGCTTTGTAAGAACCTTTTTATTAAAAACAAGTAAATATGTGTCATAACCATTTAAAATTATTTATGGAGTATGCATTCGCATTTATCACACGGGTCTTGTGTCTCTAGCACTCCAATTGTCTTTCTCCACATGCCGCCTCACCCCACTGCATGAAGGACTTGCAGTGGCCACGCATTGAGGACCCCAATGTTTCAGGAGGCAAGCAGTACTGGAGGGAGCACTGGGTGGCCAGTCTGCCTCTCTTCCTCATGGAGTCTCAGGCATTTCTCCGAAACCGAGAATCTTAAATGTTTATATCCCTGTCCTTGCAATTCTGCTTGCCAGAAGAATTCAATTATAACTATTTGGGCTTTCATCTTGGGAATTTTGTCTAACCTAAAATGCGTGTGTGTTTGTGTGTATGTGTGTGGTGTGTATAAAATTCTTTATGTGACCATTGTATGAGTTCTTTGCTTGTCATCTTAATTATTCTTTAATATTTGAATAATTGTGGGCCTTATTTCTAAGATCAATAATTGTATAACAATGTAGATACCTTACTAGTGAGCAATATTCAGCATTTTGTTTTATGTTCTGATTCCTGATTTATTTCTCTGGTGATGATAATAAGATGTCACACTGTAAATAACAAAGATCAACAGTAAAGGAAGATGAGTTTCACAAATTCACAAAACCATTGATAGACATTACTATAATTCTCGAGAATAAATGAAAATATATCTGAGTCTCCATGCAAGTGACATGCGTGGGGTTTAAAGAGGAGTTTCGCATTCAGACAAGTCATAGACGCTGGCAGGACTGTGCCGGAAGGAACATTTGCACAACCGGTTAAGTGTGGAAAACAGCTGGCAGTGACTGGTGCACACAGCCCATTAACTACAAAGGATGCTGAAATAGTTCCTCATCACCAAGATGAAATACAAACGCTAAGTATTGCTAGAAAAAAAGAAGGAAGGAGGGCTCATGGACTGGAGAGACGGCTCAGCGGTTAAGAGCACTGGTTGCTCTTCCAGAGGTCCTGAGTTGAATTCCCAGCAACCACATAGTGGCTCACAACCATCTATGAGACCGGGTGCCCTCTTCTGTCGGGCAGGCAGAACATTGTATATGTAATAAATAAATAATAAAAAAAGAAGGAAGGAAAACAGAAAAATTGTTCCTCAAATGACCCTTATTTATATAAAATCTGTTGCCTTCGATCAGTTTATTAAGCCATAACAAATGATAAACTTTAGAAAATATTCAAATCGGTACATCAGAAATCCAAAACTATTAAAATTTAAGAGGAAGGAAGGAAAATGTGTGAAGGTCATACCCAGTTTATTTAGTTTTTGAGTATATACCTGCTCACGCATGTCCTAGTGTACATATGCACACATGTAAGCAGAGTTCCCAACCCTAAATATTTGCTTTTGAATGTATAGGTATGTTCTGCATGCGCTAGTACACACATACATATTTGCAAGTGGTGGTCAGATCCCATTTATTTTTGTGTGTCTGTGTATGTTCGTGAATTCCGCCACACATGTGGAGGTCAGAGGACAACCTTGGGCATTATTCCTCAGGTTCTGTCCATCTTTAAATTTGTTTTTTATTATTTTATCATTTGTTTTAGACAAGGCCTCCCATTAGAGGCCGAGAGCACAAGAGCGCAAACTATTTATCCCACGACCTGCCTGTCTCTGCTCCCGGTACTGAGTCCTTCAGTGCTCGCGTTATATGACTGATTATATGGGTTGTGGGGCTCACGTTGAACATTTCCTTGTCTCTGCAAAGCAAGCCTTGGCTCACTGAGCCATCACCCCGCCCCTTGGTCATCTACCATGTATTTCCCTTTAAACTTCCTGGTTTCCTTACATAAGAAAGTTTTGACTCGGGGTATTTTATTGTATTTTATTATGCTTCTTTCTAATTATCGCTTTTAAATAGTGATGAAATAAATGCCCGACACAAGCATCTTCATGAGGGAAAATTAGGCTATAAAGAGAACTGCTGACTTTGCACATTGTCAGATTGCTACTCTTTGTGCAAATTACGTCCCGAAGCACCCGTGCCCTGCCCAACCACACAGTCTCAACTCCTTCAACCCGCTAGCAGACGACTTACTCTCGCGTACGTCAGTGAAGCTGTCTCTCTTCCCCACCTCATCTCATTACCTGGCTCTCATGCTTGGCATCATCAGAGTTACTACTTTTACAAGCCAGTAACATACCCGTTCAGTGTTACTCTATCCGTTTTTAATGTGATAGCTTTGATGTATTTACAAGTTACTAGGATTCTTTCCATTTTAGAACAACATTCATATTTGATTTTTTGCCCATTTTAGCCCAAAAGGAGATTGTGTGTGCTTGCAAGCATGCGTGATTACATGGGTATCTCTGTGTGTTCACGGCTGTCTCAGTGTGTGCTTGCAAGCATGCGTGATTACATGGGTATCTCTGTGTGTTCACGGCTGTCTCACCAAAGGCTACGAGGTTTACCTAGTTTCACGTTTTTTACACAGTAAGTTTTGCTGTAGTCAACTCTTCCCTTTGCTGTCTTCCGAGGTGGCCTTTTTTGTGTGCTGTTGGATGAGCTCGCCTCTGGCAGGACGGCCATCAATCTGTCCATCTTCGTGCTATGTTCTTGTTCCACAGTGCATTTCCTCCCGTTACATCTTGACCCTGTCTGCTGATTCTGTGTGGGTGTGGGGAGCTTCAGAAGTGCTGCTCCTCATCTGTAGCCCATTGTCACAGCAACAGGCATCGGCCAGTCCAAGGGGCTCGTCTGGAAACCCTACCCCTTTCTGACATGGCCAAGGATCCCCAACACTTCGCTCTTAGTATCTCTACCCCGGTCCCTCATCTTCTGAATTTTTACCTATCTCAGTTCTGATACAGCACCTCAAACTTGGCAGAGGGGCCTCTCCTTCCTGCCTCTCCCTATGTCTTCTCTTAATTCTGTTTCCTTACTATAACTTCCCATCTCTAAGGAGCCCTGATAAGTCTGTGGAGTTGAATTTACATTTATTTTTTAGAAGAAATACCACTTGTATGATAATTTACTTAGGTCTACAATTTACCATTTTAAAAGTGTGTGTGTGTGTGTGTGTGTGTGTGTGTGTGTGTGTGTATGTGTGTGTACTTGCATACACAAGTGCATGTCTGTAGATGCCAACGGGAGATAACTGGGGTCTTTCTCAGTTGCTCTCCATCTTATCCTTTGACACTGGGTCCCTCACAGAACCTGTCTCATCAACTGGCTAGATGAGTTAGCTCAGGGACCTGTCTGCCCTGTCTCACTTGAGCTGGGATTATAGGTACCATCACCGTGAATGTGCACAGTTTGTCTAATAAAAACAAAGTGGGTTCTGGAGATCTAAACAGAGGTTTGGATCTTCTTTGGATGATACTTACCTGGCAGCACTGGACTGGTGGAGAGATCCCCCCAATCCACTCTTCCCTTCTAGGAAAATTTTAGTCTTTAGCTCAAGGGTTCAATTATAGTCTTCAGTTGTACAAAGGACCCTTGTAATGTAATCCTTGGTGGGGTTTGGGTTTTGATAAACCATGGTTGTTTTGTATTATATCCTTGGCTTAACTGTCTGTACAGGATTTGGCACTCTAGATTCCTGCCCTGAACACTGGTGCCTCTCTCCTTGCTGGGTGACATCCTAGAGAAACACAGCCTGAGTCCACTTCTTCATCTTACATCCTTTCTCTTTAACGTCTTCCCACCATCTTCCCACTCCAACTACAGCAGCAGGATTTGGGAACTTAAAGGCAACAAATTTACTATTTCCTGTCAACTGTGTGTGTGGAGGAGCTATAGCGGGGTTCTAGAGTTTGAACAGACATCTATCTTCTACTGATGAATTGATAGGTGGATTTTTTTTGCCTTTTAATAAGTAAGCATATTGCACACACACATACACACATACACACACACACACACACACGCACACCACACCACATGCTTAGTGCCAGCACTAAGACTATGGTATTGCGCACTCCAAATAAGGACATATCCCACCACTGAGATATAATCTGAGCCTCTTAGAGTTTAACATTTTTAAATGAAATTTGACATTAATTGAGTTATACTTTACAGTGGCAAGTCACAGATTGTGAACTCTGTGAGGGGTTCACATTGCCTGTTTTTTTTTTTTTGTGGGGGTGGCTATCCAAAGTTTGAACCTAGAGCATCACACTTGCTAAGCGTGCCCTACCTCTGAGCTAGTCTACCCACCAATTTTACCTTCTGAGACGTGGCTTGGATGTGTTCAAAGTGCATTTTGTGGCCATGATTGATGCTTTTGAATGTTGTTTCAGGCTCTTTTTTTCTCTCACAGAGCTGGGGGATTTCTTTCCAGTGTTAACTTAGCTCCTATGAAATCCTCTTTGCAGAGTCCACTGAATACTGGACAGTTTCAAGTTTTCTCTACCAGGAATGTTACAGTTGCCAATAGTGGACGCATTATTTTTTCTTATCAATTCCCCTGTTTGTTTTCCTTATTCAAAGTTTTCTTTGCCTTGCCATACCGAGCTTTATCCAATGTAAATACAGACTTAAATTCAGATACATAAAGCCTGCGCCGAGCCCCATATCCGAATCTTCTGGTCTGTAAACAGGGTCTGGTAAACTGCCATTCCCACCTCCCTCCGAACCTCCATTCCCGTGCTCAATGTCATGATGCTGCTGCTTTCCCTGCCCCTGCCTCTCAGTCTGGTTGGTCCTAGGCTCCTGGTCCCTCCCTCTGAACTACTGGGCCCTGAAGCTGTTTCATTTCTTCCTCCAGGAAGCTCTTGAGATCCACCAATTTCTGCCAGACCTTTTAGCAAAGCATTTCCATCAAGGGCACTAGTGTAGACACTGTACCCTAAGGTCAGATAATCCTGGTCCCTCCCATTATACAACTCCACCCTATGATGCAGCTAGTCTGTGCCTTTGGCCAGGAAGTGACCTTAGGACAGAAATTTCTGTGGCCTCAGGGTTCATGGGGCTGGCTTGAATTCCAGAGAACACAGTTCAGTGCCCATCAAAGCCCTCGACGGAGGGGTGGCTGCCAGGCTGCTCAGCAGAGCCCCGACTTCAATGTGTTCCATCACAATTTTTTCCTGAGGAAGGATCCGATATCACAAAGCGACCCAAGATAGAACGTCCAAGCATTTTGTGTTTGGGGAATATTCTTGGTATCCTTAAGTGTTTGGTCTAGGGAGAACTCTTACTTTCATACTTCCAACACAAAATGTACAGTTGGGCAAGAAGTGGGGGGAAATAAAGATGCCAAAGTTGTTCTAATCATGATTCTTTTAGCTAATCTAGAAACGTATGCACACATACTGGGAAGTGGGGATGGGGGACACACACCTCTCCGAGAAAGAACACTCTCTGTGGGTAGTGTCATAATGTGTCAGACCTACACAGCTACTAAGGGAGCACAGAGCACAGTCTCAAGACTCAGCGTTCTGTTTGGGCTTGATCATGGATTTTCTCATCCAGGGTCTCAGAGCGGCCAAGCTGCGGGAGGTTGACATTAACCAGAAAGTGCCAATAATGAAGGTAAGGCAGAAGGTACCAGATGCTGCCCATTTCCCTGAACAGAGTCAAGCAGAAGTGGCAGGGGGCTTTGCTAGGTATCGCATACATGTGGATATTGAAAAGAAACATTGGCTCTGTTTCCTCCTACAAGAGACAGTGTGTTGGGTTCTGCCTGTGGTCCATAAGAGTCCAACTGCTATGGCCTTTCAGAGTGTAAGGATGGTCACTGTTGCCACTAGGCCTAGATGACACAAGACGAACTGGACAGGAGCAGCACCAATATGAAGCTGCTCTGAGAATGTGTTAGGAGGATTTGTAAGTATCCTGCATGGGTTTATTTTTCCTCTCAATTTAACACAAGCAGCCAGAGCCAATATTAGATTTTGACTCATTTAGCACAGCCATTGTCAGATAAAAATTCTGTGGACTTCATTTCTGCTGTCAGTATCATTAGATAGGATTATATCCCGATAAATACAGAGGACACATTTGTGCCCTTAGGTGTCGGACAACTGATAAGCCTGTCTGCAGAGTCAAAGACGTGCTGTCCTGCCTGAGGTTTAGAAGGCGGAGAAATCCAGCACAGGAGAGGAGGCTCCGTCTCCTCTGCTCACTACACTCATCTCCAAACAACCCACTTCAGGTCAAAGCAGCTCACTGCTCTGCTGAGTTAAGCACCTCTGAAAGTCCCTCCTGTCCTCAGGGATGGCAGCTCCACCTGTCCTGAAGAGCTGCTGCCCACACTGGTCTCTTCCGCGGTACTCACATTATTGCTGCCGTTGCGATCTCTTCTACTAGCGGTGCCCTTCGGGTCACTGACGCTGGCTGGCTTCCCTTCTTTGGATTGTTCTTTCCACGTGAATTCCACAGAGTGGTCCCCTGCAGGGAGGGAACCGGAATGCTCCCCTGATATTAAAACTTTAAATCCTATCTGCATGAATGTCTTCAGGAAGAAAAGACTACACGATGGAGTTATCACGGTCAGAAATACATGGTGACATCTGGGTCGTCAAATCCCTTTTCTGGAGCTCACGTCATCCTAAGAATGCCTCCTTGCTGAAGTCTACAGAAGGTGCTATCCCTCCTCAGTTTACTCCACTGCTGTGTACATTCTGAGCTCCCACTGACAGCCCAGCTAGAAGCTGCAGGAAAGCTAAGTGGGGCATTTGGGGGACTCCTGGGAAAATGCATATAGACACCTCTCACTCAGATGCTTCAGCACAGATGTACGTACTGACATCAACATCTGTGCCAAAGAGGGAAACTGAGCTCACAGCAAGTTGGGCACCAGGATCTTCCAATAGGCCACTACGTCCTGCTGGAGTCCAAGCCAAGAACATGGAAAGTCTGCAGGGGTAAGTAAACAGTTCAGCCCAGGCCAGACCATCTTGTTGGCACACTGCATCTTGTCCTCAAAGCTGCTCCTGCAGTGAGCATCTGCTGGCCAAGAGCTGCTCTCTTTCTTCAGCTTCTCATTTGAAAAAAAAATCACAGCCAATGTGGCATCTCAGATCTGGACTTCTAGTGTGCAAGAGACTGAGGCAGGAGGATTGCTGTGAGTTCCAAACTAACCATGACTTGCATAGTGATTTCCCAGGCAGCCAGAGCTACCCTCTTTCTCTGAAAATATAAAATAACACTTTTCCTCTCAAAATATAAAATAAAGTAAAAATAAAAAGAAACAGAAATGAAAACTGAAACAAATTGGGAGACCCTTCACTGAAAAGAGCACACACTAAACAGGAAGCAAGTTTGTAGCAAATGCGTGCCTGTCAAAAATTGCTTATGGTCTCCCAAAACGTCTAAATTTAACTGGAACTAACTGAATAACAGCTATCTAAATTTCAAATCAATAAAGTGATATTTTGGTGTCCAGACACATAAATCATTCAGTAAATTACTTTTAGAATCTAGAGTATAATGATCTAAATTTCTGCTGTCAGCTATGGCTGACAAGCTTTCTGGGGGGCAGGGAGCAATCTTCCTGCTTAGAATGTGTGTGTGCAGTATGGGAGGCTGCAGGGAGACATGAAGATATTTAGGGCTATCATCCTGGAAAGCAGGCAGGCTCCCTGTGGGGAATGCCACTTTCCATGCTAGGCTTGCTCTGCTCCAACTTCCAGGTCCACATTCTACTGAAGCAGACTTGAAGCAGCCAGCCTGTGATACCAGCTGTCTAACACAGACCGATGTGGAAGTCCCCTCTGTGTGTTGTCATTACCATTAATGAATAATAATAAAAAAAAACTGCGTTGGCCTGTTGATAGGGTAGAACTTAGGTAGGCAGGAAAGACAGAACTGAATGCTGGGAGAAAGAAGGGCGGAGCCAGAGGGCTGCCATGGATCCATTGCCAGTGACAGATGTGCTGGAACTTTGTTGGTAGGCCACAACCTCATGGTGATATGCAGATTAGTAGAAATGCGTTAAATGAATATAAGAGTTAGCCAATAAGAAGCTAGAGCTAATGGGCTAAGCAGTGTTTTAATGAATATGATTTCTGTGTGATTATTTTGGTTCTGGGCAGCCGGGACAAACAAGCAGCCTTCCTTTTACATAAAGTGGTAGGAACATAGTCAGTTGCTGTTAGTGGAAGCAGATTCTATGCAGGGTGAGGGCACATGGAACACCAGCCATGCTTTTCTACCTTGAAAATTGATATGAAAATATAATTAATTAATATAGTTAATGCCACAATTACAGAGCTTGATGCATCTTAAGGGTATGTTTGTACCAGTTCTCTATCAGAGGACTCAGGTCCAGGTGCTACTACAGTAACTATCCTAATGATAAAACTTTTACTAGCTCCTTGCCCTTCTCTGTCCTGTCTCCCCGTGCCATACCACACTGGCCCCTGGCATCCCCCCAAAAATACATTTTTTCGTGGTATTTATCTTAAGGTCTGTGCTAAGGTGACCCTGCTGATGATATCAGCATAGTGTGGGCAGGGGAAGAACAGAAGGTAGCTGGTAAGGGGCAGAGAGGCTGGGAGACACATTTTAACATCTCACAGGACTGACCGGCTAGCTGCAAACTGAGGTCCAGACCAGCAGTCAGTATCTGAGAGGTCAGGGTTCTCGAGAATGGAACTGCACACAAAAATGAGTCTAGACGTTTGTCCACGATTCATTTGCCCATTGCTAAGGTGCATGGGTCATGGGGCCGGAATGCTATGTACACAGTGGACAATAACAGGTCTAAGACTAAGTAGTGAAAGCTCTCAAGAGATGACCGTTATCTTTATAAATACACTGAGTTTTAATTTGCAATCCTGGGAGGATAAAAATTAAGAGAAAGATGAAACAGAAGAAGAAGAGAACACTTTTCATGCTGACAGCATCAAAATGAGCTCCTGCTTGGCTGCTTGCTAAGAGCTTAGAACCAAAAGAAAGCAAGGAGACCTACATTAATAAAATGAGACATATACAGGAAAAGACGGCTCAGAGACACTAGAGAAATGCAGAAAATCATTAGGGAATACTTTAAAAACCAGTAAGTTGAGAAAGCTAAAAGAAATGGATGCATTTGGGGATACATCCAAACCGCCAAAATTAAACCAAGAAGAGCCAACCTCTTAAACAGACCCATAATAAATAAAGAGATTGAAACTAGGGGTTAGGGGGTGGCTTCTGACTAAAAACTGCCGAGACCCAGAGAGATTCAGAGCAGGAATCTACCAAACATGCAAAAATAGTACTGCAACCAATTCTGCTCAGACAGGCTCTTCCAAATTCTTACAAAGCCGGTATCACTTTAATAACAAATGTGGGTAAGGATACAACCAAAAGAGAGAATGATAGGCCAGTATTCCTGGTGGCCATGGATCCAAAGGTTGTCGATAGAATGCTTGCAAACCTAAGGCAGGCATGTATCAAAAAGATCATCTGCCACCATACGGTTGACTTTAGCCTGCCCAAGCAGGGTTGTTACAATATTCATAACTTGATAAATGTAATAAATCATATAAATGTACATAAAGACAAAAAAATATAATTAGCTTAGTAGCTGCATGCAAGGACCCTGAGAAATCCCAAATATCCATCTTCTGTTGAAACTACTGTTAAATGCACATTTGTATTGTTCTAATACGAAATTCTCAAAAATTTTCAAAGCACAGTATGATTTTTGTAGGAGTAATAGATAAAGACATAGGAAACAGAATAGGATCTCTCAATTAGGACAATAAAATGTGCGTTTTTAAATAGTAGTCAGTACATCTTTAGAGAGGGAGCAAAGAAGATTCAAGGATGAAAAGACTTCAACAGAAGATGCTAAAGCAATTGGTATCCAAAACAGAAAGGATGCTAAACCCAAACAGAAAGGATGCTAAACCCAAGCAGAGGTCTTACTCTTTTCCAAATATGTCTCAAAATGGATTGTAGAGCTACACATAAAACAAAATGCATAAACCCAGAATATATTATTTAGAAAAATATATATGACTTTGAACCTGGTGTTGACATCTTAGAAATCACACAAAAAAAGCATGAGCTAAGAAAGAAATAATTTCTGCAGTGGGTTTCATTAAAATTAAAAGATTTTTGTCCTATAAAAAAGTTAATAAAATTTAAAAAGATACAAACTAGAGCCCACGCCTTTACACAGATGTGTCTGATAATAGAGCCCATGCCTTTATACAGATGTGTCTGATAATAGTATTACTGGAAATATCCCAAATGGTTCTTTAAGCTTAAGGGCAAGGAAACAACCCCAACTGAAACAATCACAAGTCTGTGTGTGCCTAGAATGGGCAGACCCACATGAAAGGGCCCTAGGAAAGTTTCTGTATTGCTATTATGGGATGGCCCACACAGGAAGATCTTCAATGACATCCTGGGATATAGATCTACAGGAGCTCCCCCTGCTCCTTGCTGATTCAAACCATTAAACAAGGCACTTTGATTTTTTTTTTTGTAAGCTAAACACTCAACTGTTAAATCCAATCACTGTGATTTGTAGCACTTGATGATCTAACATTATGTCTATGTAATGTCTGTACTAAAATATTTATAGGAGGTTCAACTGTAATTGTCAAAACTTAAGAACAGATGAAAGTTACTTCTGCACATAGTCATAAACTCTTATGCATCCACCCAATGGAAGACTGTTCAGACAAGTAAAGGGATGAACTATTAAGTCAAAAAGAGGCGGAATGTGAACATGGCGGCACAAGCCTTTAATCCCATTGCGTGGGAGTGTGAGGCAGATGGGTGTTTCCTGAGCCTCAGGTCAGTCTACTGTGTGGCAAGACCCTGTCTCAAAAACCACACCAGCATAGCACAGACCTTAAGTTCATCCTGATAAACCCATCATTCACGGTGAAAAGGCTCTCTCATGTAAAAGTCCAGAGGAAGACATGCGACCACCTCTGAAGAGGTAAAATGATGGAAACATACAAGGTGGAGTAGGGGGAAGAAGAGAGCTGTGGTGGGGAGACCAGAGAGGCTTCTCCGCAAGGTACTTCCGTGCTATCTGTAGCTTTAATGCTGATGTGCCTTTGCCAAAGGACATGGAATGTGCAGCCTAAGGAGCAAACGTTAGCGGAGGCGAAGGACTTTAGGAATGAGCAACACGAAACATAGAAATAAAACTGGGCAGGGCTGACTGAAGAGGCACCAGCTAAGTGACCCACGGAGGAAGGCAATGCTTGCGGCATTAATAAAAAGCAAGCACCATTAAATAATGAAATGAGGGCTCTAAAACTTACCTGGTTTCATAAATGGCATAAAGCTTTCCATGTTCTTTAACTGCGTTCCTGAAAAAAAAAAACACAAAGAGGGATGTGGTATAATTTTTTGTTGTTGTTTTGTTTTGTTTTTGTTGTGGTTTTTCAAGATAGGGTTTCTCTGTAGCTTTGGAGCCTGTTCTGGAACTCACTCTTGTAGACCAGGCTGGCCTTGAACTCACAGAGATCCGCCTGTCTCTGCCTCCTGAGTGCTGGAATTAAAGGTGTGTACCACCACCGCACAGCTATGATGTAGATTTTATACTCTAAGTTCAAGAATTTCTCTCAACAGACATGTCTCAGTTTGCCACTACTTGGTGAAATATTCCGACGGGCTTCTTGCAAAATTTGAAAAATACCATTAAAAGGAACTATGTGCATACTTAAAGTGGCATCCACATAGGCTCAGGTTAGCTCAAGGTGGGGAGGATGCACACCACTGTCGAAACTCTGTGGAAGAGAAAAGGAACAAGGAAAGTTTTCTAAATGTGGTAGGTCTAGTTATAAAAATTAAAGACAGCAAGATAACCGAAAGTTCCTTGAGAGAAGTCAGCTAAACAGATATAAAAATGCATCATAAATAAAATATTTCAGTTGACGCCTGAGCTGTGGAAGAAGCCAACACTGAGACATATAGGAATAATAGGCAACAGAGAATTTAGCCCTCTGAAAGCAAGAACGTACCAGGCAACACTTGATGTTATCCTATGATTGCGTACATTGGTTGCCATGGACAGGCACTGAATCTCTTATGCTGGAATACTACGAATGTGTTTAAAGTAAACCAATGGAATAAATGCCCGTAATTGACGGCAACGGAGTCATAAATGACAGTGGACCGTCTCTATGTGAAGACCTGATCATATCGAGTGAAGTAACCCATCATGGATGACAATACTGCTTGGAGTCACTCACTGGAGGCCCCTAGCTTCATATCTTCAGACATGAATACATGCCGTGTAGTAACTATAGAAACCAAGGAATATGCCACCATTGCCAGGATGTGAGGAGCAACAGAGAGAGGAGTAGCAGGGGCTCACCAAAATAGGAAAGGGCAGCTCTTGAGGGACACAAAAGGAGGTGAACACAGACGAAGCTTGGAGAAAAGTAAAGGGGAGCTTAAGGGGTACCAGTGACCTCACAGGAAAGAAGGGGCCCTTTAGGTAGTAGGGATAGAGGCAAATACAAAAGAAAGAGGGAGCAGGTAAAATAACAACATTGATAACTGAGAAAGTCACAAGGAAATCATAACTATTTACCAAAAAATAAGTAAACAAATAACCCCCCTCTAACACATGTACTCCTCTGTATAAATATCCATACACAGTTTTAATGAACTTTTCACATCTGGGCTGAAGGTGCTCTTTCTAAGAGTCAAAGGCCACCGAACAAAAACCCGACATGAGAAACATTCTAAGTTGTTGGCCAGGGCCATCTAAAAGATTCCCCAAACATACAACCTATTACAGTGGCCCTTGGTTACCCCTGAAAGATGGAAGGTAAGTCCCTATTGCCAGAGACATCATTTACTTCAGAAGCAGGACCTTGGGAACCCTAAGCCAACCCTTCCCTGAAAATTAGCATTCATGGTACCAGAAGGCACCATCCAAGCTAAAGAGGAGGGAGGCAACACATAGTCTTGTTCTGCTATGACACCTATGAACCATATCTATGACCAGGATGGCACAATAACCCTATGGGCATGGTCATGGCACACATACCTTGGCAGTAACCAGTAATTCTGTAATTGGACTTAAGGCCCACTCAGTAAGAGCAACACCATGCCTGGTACTGCAAACCTAGCTAAATGCTCAGTGCTAGTAAAGTCATAGTTTCTAGAGGAGAATCTACAACCTCTAATTTACTAAAACAGCATAGTCCTCACCCCGCATCAAGAACCTTCTATTTGCAATACATGGAGATCACTACTGAAAACCGCAACCCATCAAAACTCAAAGTGTGAGCCCAAGACTTAACGGGGAAAATCTACAAAACATGTTCCACATCTCAGGGTCAGAGAGCATTGCAGAAGGGGAGGAAGAAAGATAGGAAGAGCCAGAGATCGGAGAATTTTCTGTGAGACTGTGTCTCCCAGTAACATGAGGAGCTGTGTCCTCTATGTCTCAACTTGACTTCCCACGCGTGAGCTGAACAGTGATAACACCCGTGGACGTGTGGGACTGAAGGGGGAAACCCCCGCAGGGCCTCAGTTCCAACACAATTATTACAGAGGGCTGAGTAACACTGAGAGCAGAAGATATGGTCCTCCCCGGTGAAGAACACACCAAGTGGTTGACCAGTGCCTAACAGCCAGCCCGGAAAACATGCATGCAAGGAATAGATGGGCTGAATGGGCTGAGTAAGTTATATTTAGGAATGTATATGTACACACATACACACGCACACACACTCTCTTTCTCTCTCTCTTCTCTTTCTCTCTCTCTTCTCTCTCTCTCTCTCCCCCCCCTCTCTCTCTCTCTTACACACACACACACACACACACACACACACACGAAGAATGAGCCCATGAATTTGAAGGAAGGTGGGGAAGGGTCTGTGGAAGGTTTTGGAGGGAGGAGAATAAAGGGTGAAATATTGTAATTATATTATCAATCTCAAGAAAGAGAATGTAGATGTGTGGGTGTGCTTTTTTATTTATGAGGAATAAAGTTCAATGATTTACAAGAAAATAGCTGCAAATTAAACTGGTCATAGACAAGTATCTTTCCTTCCTTTGTAGTTACTATATTTTACTTAGACACAGAAAACATCCATGCTACATGACATTAAAGCAGAAGTGTACAGAGGGGAAGGAGAGGCAGGAGGGGGAATGGGAAGGTGTGGAGGAAGGAAGGCAATGTGCCTGATAGGTAAGGTATTTTTGCATACAAATTATAATAAGGATATTTCTGGCTCATCTAAGAAGAGACAGAGCCTTTGACACATAGTCTTTGGGATTAGATGTATCACTCATTGTTTTACCTATGACCATGACTATGGTACACACAGATGTATACCTTTACTTCTGTCGCTCTTGTCTTATTGGTGTCCTTAGAGTTTCCAGTACAGAATCACACCATCTCAAAGAGGGAAGCCCCAGGTTGCTTTGGTGGTGATACGGAGCTGGTACCCCACTTCTGCCGACAATCCAATGAAGGCATCCCACACCTCTCCCTTGCCGTCCCTTCCTGGAGCTGGTACCCCTCCTGCTCACATCCACTGAAGGCAGCCTGCATCTCTCTCTCCCTTGCCGTCCCTCCCCATCATCTTTGGATCCTCGCTCCATCTCAGTGCAGGTCAGTCTCTGTCCATCTGCTGTCCATCTCCATCCCCTGTCCGTTCTGCTGCAGACTGCACCGTGTTCACACAGCCTTTCTCCAACCCCTCTAGGAGGGTTGCAGCATTAGAGTAACAGGCGGTTACCCTATTCTGTTTCTTTGTTTTCTCAGACTGCTTTTCTTATGCCCTCTTTAGTGACACTTAGATATTCTGTAGAATAACTGCACAGAGGTAAATAACTTTTATTCTGGGAGGGGTACAGCCTCGTTTTCTGGGGCTTTACTCT
This sequence comes from Microtus ochrogaster, assembly GCF_000317375.1. Taxonomy (NCBI): domain Eukaryota; kingdom Metazoa; phylum Chordata; class Mammalia; order Rodentia; family Cricetidae; genus Microtus; species Microtus ochrogaster. The sequence continues at coordinate 30,790,914 of NC_022023.1, read as the reverse complement.
AATCTGAGTCACCTAGATAGGCACTAAGCTGAACGACAATTTGTGTGGTTTATGTCTGTGAATGAAACCAAGAGATGCTACCATTTGAATGTTTCTTCAAAACCTCATGTCCAAATTCCCTTCCTGCCAGGACAGCAGTTGAGACTAAGGTGTGTCCAGCTGTGAGGGCTGTCCCCTTGCAACTGGACCATCACCTCTACCCTGTGGTAAGTTTCACAGGAGCAGGTTTTTCTCCTTCTTGCTCCCTTCTCTCCCCCTTTGCCCTTGGCCATGCAATACCCTTGTGCCCAGCAACGATACTGCCTGAGGCTCTCACTACTTGTTGGCCTTGGGTTACCAGCCTCCAAAATTGTGAGGAACATCATGGGCTGTGGTCACCTATTATAGTAACAGAAAATGGACCAAGCCAATCTTTAATTTCACCTAGGATATCTAGTTGGGGTTTGGGCTACACAGATAAGCTCCCCAACCTCCTGTCCCCTCCTCCCAGTGCCTTGGTAAAGGCACCTTCTATACTGGGCCATAGCAAGGACCTGCCTTTTTCAAGTTGCTTATTAGAGATGCATATTTTCTTGAGTTGAAGAGGAAGGGGTTCTCAGTTGTTCTGCTTAAAGATGATTGTTTATTCTTGTGTATTTGTAGTATACTTCAAGTGGCTTCTTTAACCTTTTCCCCCAGTTGCTGGTCCATAACTATCACCAGCCTTCAGTGCATCAGCTTTTGGAAAGACGTTCAGTCTCTGTTACCTGTGTCCTTGACTGGAATCATCCCTCCCCACCAGTCCTCTCTGAGATTCACTGGTCATTTTTTCCTCTGGCACATGGCTACACATTCTGGACTGTGACAGGCAATGCTCTATGTATATGTGGGCTCCTGTTGTCACTTTTGGTGGACTCTGATGCATCACCCCGACATCTCTAACTGCTTCTGCTATAAATTCCCAAGCTTTGTGGCCTGCAGAATGGCCAATTTTAGCAAACTCGTATTTATGCTTTAAACAAATCTATAGCTGGTATTTGTGTCTGTCCGTTTCCGTCAGAATGGTGTTCTGCCTCTATGCCTCTATAAAGCAAAAAAATAAAAAAAAGTGTCGTTTTGGACCACTTCGTGATCACTCTGCAGATCTCTCAATTTCTATGCTGGGCCTCCTGACTTCCTGTAATTCAAGATTTCCTCTCTGAGATGGTCATTGGGCTTTCTTGGCATGCTCTGAGAAACAGACCTTCTAGGAGCCAAGCCACGCTCTGTCATTAAGGCCTCTGGCTTGCTCAGCAAGGAGTTAACAATTCACAAAACATCAGAGGAGCAGAGCACAGCTCTAAATTGGTTGATTGGCAGTTCGCTTGATCAACTGTTGGCCCCTAGCCATTTGGGAAAATTCTTCCTATAGCCACAAGATGGAGCAATGAGATGGAGCCATTACCTTCCAGGAAGAACAGGGCCATTTTGCACCTCAGGTGGAGCTGGAATGAGGAACAGATGCAGTGGTGGCTGGAGATGGAGAGATGGAGATGGGGAGGTTGCCAAGACGGCGGCAGACAGGCTAGATGATGTCATTTCATTTTATTCTCTGTGTGAGGGAGAATAATTGCTTTGATTTTGAAAAGTGTGTATTGGATTCTCCAAGGAGGAGAGATCGGGAGTGGACTAGTTAGCCAGGTGATGAGGAAACCTAGGGGGGCCCAGGACCACGTTAGGACCGGCTGTTCTCATCCTCTCAGTGTAGCTAAATTACAATACAGGAAGTTAATTCACCCTTGAGAAGAACAATGAGAAGAAGAAATTCTACGGGAATGTTCTCCTACCTGCCTTCCTTCTTAGGTTGTTGCAAAGAACGGCAAAAAGCAGGAAACAGTATAAAGACACGCTTATGTGTGTTTATACACACTCTTAGTGCCGCGACTGGACATTTCAGCATACAGCAAATTAAAGGCAGCTCTCTTCCTCCAAGGAATGACATATTTAATGTGAAGTACATGACTCCACGCGGGTACAGCACACCAGGCATGCTGCAAGAACTATGGCGCCCTTAGCCAGTGCCCGCTCTTCCATTTGGACACAGCAGAATAGAAGTTATGAAAATTTTTGATATAACCTAATATTTTTCCTCCATAAAAAAAAAACATGCCATTTCTTCTTTCATTTGGTTCTTTTCTTATACCATCCAACAAAATTCTGTGATCTCATTCACGAAGATTCTTAAGCTTTTTGAGACAGGGGCTTACTCAAGCTCAAGCTGGCCCTGACATCATACCAATCCTCCTGCCTCAGCCTCCACAGTTCAAGATTAGAAAGTTAGGTCATAGGTATATTTTCACCTTGACAGACTCATCAGTGTTTCCCTTGGAACACACACTTATGAAGTATCTAGATACTTCATTGCAGTGTTTATGCTTGTAAGTTGATTCAAGCAAATTCCAGTGTTTTTTTTTTCAGTTTATTCTTTAGGGCTTTCTATAACTATAACTACAGCATTTAAAATAGGTAGCTATACTACGTAAAAATACAATTCTCATTTGAGAGAAGTGAGCCACTTTCTCTTCTTCCCTTTCTTGACTGACTGTCTTGGAGGTAGTATTAACTTTTATACTAAAAAAAAGGTGGTTGTATTTTTAATAGGAATATGTGAAAAGGAAATTGCATATGCCTCTGTTTTAAATGCAAATTTTGCATGATGCGTAGTAACAGTTCACGCGGAATAAAGCCATTTCCATATTGATTTTTTAAAACATAAATACAAATTTCAACCATATGGTATCTATACAAGATTCACTGATTTCCAACGCGGATCCTCTTTCACCAATATAAACATCACTATTTGGTCATCACGCGATGTACACATTTTAAAACACCACACTATACCCCATAAGTATCCAAAATTATATATCAATTAAAAATAAAGCAAAAATTTCAAAGTGGAAATTTCATTTTTAAAAAAAATCCATGAAAATAAACAGGGAATTACTGAGGATGTGGAAGGAGAAAATAAGAGGGGGGAATATGAACGAAATTAATCAAATGTATAAGACATAATTAAATAATTACTTCACTCAATGACTATTTGTCAATAAAAAGAAAAGGTGTCAACATCAAACACAAACTAACTCAGCAGCAAGGTTGAAGTCACAAACACGGATAGCTGTGTCACCTTTAACCACAAGAACTTACATGGGCATATTTGAATCACACTGAACAAATTAAGGCTGATACCCATAGCAAAGAAATATTTGAAAAAGCAAAATCATCTAATTGACTGTAAAGAAACTACTTGGAAATTTACTTTCTTAAAGCAGTGTGAGTTAAAATACACAAAGCAAGCTTTTGCAGAAACAGGAAAAGAGGTTTATATGTGATAATACTCATAGAGCCTCTACACCTTCTCCATAGCTATCCACAGAAGCAGACAGATTGGCTAAGGACTACAGGAAATTTGATACGGTGATGAGAAGAGCTTATTTCACACAAGACACAGAATACAGGAATACAGGACACACTCACTGCAGAGGCACACCGAAGATCTATTGACTTGATCTTACACTGTCAGCCGGAATTCATCTCAACCAGTTTCCAGCAAGGACACCAGATACACTTTCCCCCCTCCAAGATGCAATTCATTTCAAAATCACTGGCAAAAGGCACAGGAAAATTCCAATCTGATGAGAAATTAACCCATGGATCAAAGAAGAAATGTGGCCTTACAAATCAGGAAATACACACACACACACACACACACACACACACACACACACACTCACACACATGATTAAGCTTTGGGAATGCGGTTGAAATCATTAGAAAATGTATGGCCACACATTTATATTGGAGAAAAAAAAACTAACTAAAAAAGATGAACTGAATATAATCTAAGTGAAACCAGACCCAAAAGTATTTTTCAAAGGAGCCAAGAATAAGAAGTAAATATAACAGCAAATATCGGGTAAATATAATCAAAACATAAAATTGAAAGTAACAGAGCCAAAATTTGGTTCCTTTGTGAGACAAAAATGGAGCCGTTTCTGGCAAGATTCTCGCAAGGCTAAGATAAAATAATTAAATTGTAGCCATGCACACGGGGCTGGCAAAACTATCAAGAAGAACTCTGAGGAGCTGTGCCCTAATAGTCTGTGAATTTCTGGAACAAAAGAAACCGTAGGAAAGCAGCCCTAGAATGAACAGGGAAGAACGTGACTGGTGACTTCATCTGTTTATCCTCCTCCTTTTACGTCCCCTTCTGCATTTGACATCCCTAAGGACAGCCAGGAAAGGCAGAGCAACACAGAGGGTGCAGGGAAGCTATGGGGGTGTGCACCAAGGCTGCAGAAGGACCTGATCCTACCTGTAGGGCTGTAGACCTGGGACCAACAGTCGCTCAGGACAGGCAAAATTAAGTTCACTTACAAAATGTCCGTTGTCACGGAGCAGACACAACCTTCTAAGTTTTCTTACCCGCTAACCCCACAAAGAAAACTGCAATGAGCCAAACCGAATAATTGTCTGAAAACACATGCCACTCAGGAAAGCCCCAGAAAGCTCTAAGTTATGGGAAGTGTGATTGATGGGACCCATCAATGGGGACAACATCCTGAAAAGACCAAGGAAGCATTTCCTTTGCCTAGGCTACAGGTTCACCCCAGGGATAAAGACTCCCCCAAGGCTTGAGGGAGCTCTTGGGCATAGCGCAATGCTTGGTCCCCAGGGACAGAGGGACAAGCACCTCAGTCACACACCTCTGACACACAAGGAGCACTTCAGCTTCCTGACAGAAAGGGGCCTGGTGAAGATTTGCATGCGCTAAATAGCGTTCAACAGAGGACACAGCCACCTGGGGAAACACAGTAAGGAAAAGCATTGCTCCTGGGAATTCCAATGCACACCTGTGATCTCCTGTCACGTGGGTGCTGCTGGGCCCTGTGATTGCTCCACTCCTGGGAGTGGGAGTAACTGGATAACCCTGTCACTTCCCCTATCTCTTTTTTAACACCCTCCCCCTTCAAAAGAACCCTGGATGCACCTTGGCTTGCCATTAGCTTCTCTAGATAAATCGTTGCAAGTTGAAAGCATTATTAGTCAAGGAGCGTGGAAGCACCCTTGGCCGCAGGGGGGAGGGGTGCAATCCGTCTAGGACACGCCCCACTGGAGGATGCTGATGTAGCCAACCGAGGAAGATGCAGGAATTCAAAGTGTGCTGCAGCCTGGGGAACAGTGTTGCAGAGTGCACGGGTCAGGGCCCTAAGAAACCGTGGTCCATCATTTCAACTCAAACAAACACAATTCTAATAGTATCTGAGAGTGTTTCAGAAGGAGAAACCATGTACCCGGTAGACGCTGTGGAGAACACTGGGGAAGGAAGAGTGTCAGTGGACAGAGGGTAGGAAGCACAGGAGACGATGATTACAAACTGTTTGTGGTGGATAGGCTCCTCAAATTTCCAAGGAAGACCAAGGAAACATGCATGCAGCCCAGGTACTTCAGTCTCCTTGTTGAAAACACGCTGTAGCACAATTAATAAAATCCCAGAGACAGACAGACAGTGGGGCTCAACCTGAAGACAAGAAAAGTCAAACAGCCAGGCACTGGCTCTTACCCCTACTCAACCCGAAATGACGATCAGGAATCTCAGACTGAGTCTGAGAGCTGTCTCCTCCCACTTTATATTCTTCTCTAGTTCTGGGATTAAAGGCGTGCACCACTACTGCCTAGTTTCTATGGCAAATTTTTATGGCTACTGGGATTAAAGGTGTGTGTCCTCACTGCCTGGTCTATAAAGCTGACCAGTGCAGCTGTTTAACTCTCTAATCTTTGGGCAAGCTTTATTTATTAAAATGCAAATGAAATATCATTACAACACACTGCATACCTCAAAGAAACCAGTCTGGAAGGCTCGACATTACTCCATCGTTGTGGCATTGTGGAAAGGCAGACTATGGAGACCCCACAAAGGTGAGCAGTTGCCAAGGACTGGGAGGTGGAGGAGGGCAATAATTTGTAACTAAAGCACAGGAGACTTTAGGTCGATGAGACTGTTTGGCATGTGGTTTCAATGGCGTGCAGCTGACATTTACCAGTAGTCAGGATGCCTACCTCGCGTCAGCTGCTAGCAATGGGGAAGCCATGACTGGGGAACCAGCACGGGTGATCCATTTTCCTCAGTGGTCTTAAAAACACGTCGTGACTCTTAAAGGTTGGAAGAGTTGGAATTTTGGTACCAGGGCCTGTATACAGTCTAATAAAAAGTACCGAAAGAGACAATGAAGATCATTTTGGTATAAAAGGCTCCGTTCCTCCAAGAAATAAAGTAGCTATTTGTATTGGTGCACCGATTCAAGTAAAATTGTCCAGCACTGAAAGTTCCAGGTCCTCGTGTTAATAGAAACGGACTCTGGACACATTAACACATCATACTTAGGCAAAACCAGAATAAAAACCATGACAGTAGTTAAGATAGAGACTGTGGGCTGGAGGAATGGCTCAGTGCTGCGCTT
>NC_022023.1:30783470-30784158 GCF_000317375.1 Microtus ochrogaster | reverse complement strand
ACAGCTGACTTTCACTTTTAAAACGTCTTCCCTGAATGAACAATTCAGAGAACTCTGTTTTCTAGCTACAGATAAAAGCTACACTGTAGGGGTTAGACGTTGTAAACAACATACAGGGCTGCTAGGTTGAAATAGCTGGCTCTGAGTGATGGTTTCACTAGTTCAAGTGTCTTTCTCTTCCTTCCTCTCTCCCTCCCTCTCTCCCTCTCTCTCTCCCTCCCTCCCTCCTTCCCTTCCTTCTTTTCCTTTCTTCCTTCCTTTCTTTTCTTTTTTCTTACAGAAATATAGATACTGAGATGAGACTCTTGTAGCTCTGCAGCAAGGGACATTGCATTTTAGGTTCATTTAAAGATTACATGCTTTGGGAGATGGCGGCATGAATTTTTCGTTGCAGCTCAACACGTAACCCTCTCCCTCTATGTTTAGATGGATTGGATATCTAGATGAGCCTGAAGCACCAAGCAATAGAAGGGTGGCCCGTGAGGTGGAGAGGTTCAGCAGCAAACCAAAGGTGTTGCACCTGTGTGGACTTGAGATAAGGTCTTCAGAAGTCAAATCAAGGCAGTTGGGAAAGCACAACCAGGGTTCATTCCTTCAGCAAGGGAGGAGGTGGTAGAAGCTGAGCAGCCTGGCATGTTCAGCAGGGAACAGAAGACTTAGTCTTTTTTTTTTTTTTTTTTTGGTTTTT
>NC_022023.1:30781248-30783201 GCF_000317375.1 Microtus ochrogaster | reverse complement strand
ATGCACATATGCACACACATACACACATGCACACAAGAACACATGCGCACACACATACACAATGTGTGCATGCATACACACATGCACACATGCATACACATATGCACACGCATACACACATACACACATGTACACAAGAACACATGCACATACACATGCACACATGCACGCACGCACACAGGCACACACACATACACACACACACAGAAGGGAGACAGAGACAGAGTGAGGCAGTCATTGCAGCAATTAGCGCTAACCATCAAATCGGTCACGGGACCACACTCTCTCTACACCTATCATTTCCTCCTCACCTCTCCCAGGAGGTTCCCATCACCAACCATGTAGATAAATTCACAAGGCCCGAGTCACCTGTCTGTCACTAGGCTACCAAGATAAGTGGCAGTGTCAGCCCCTGGCCTCGAACCATTCTAACACCAAACCCATCTCATGTTCTTCTCCATGGCTGAGTCAATCCAGTTTCTCCAGGAGCACACACTCCCTCTCCAGGAGTTTGGGTTCCGAGGGTGTTATCCTAGGCATGGCGAGGCAATTTCATATGGAAGATTTTTCAAGGCTTCTTTACTGGAGTTAAGAGAAACCATGGTTTCTTTGTGACGGCTGGGTCTTTGGTGTTAATTTCTTCTAAGCACTTAAGTACCTTAATTTACGTTCCAATTAGCAGAGCCATATTTCCAAAGATTGCAGTAATTCAGAATTCTGAAGCCTGGAAGACGTGCTATCTAAGCAGACTGGTAAGCACACAGAGGTACCGCTGCTGTGTGGTACCTTTACTCTGCAGGCACACAGACTCCACAGACTCCCTCCCATCTGAAAAGGGAAGATTTTAGCATCTAGCAACTATGGTGATAGAGCCTGAGAGTGAAGGTGGTAACTAAGAACAAGGGAGTTTGGTGAGGGACCATGCTCTTGGGAATTTGACATATATGCTGCCTAGCCCAGCCAGTTTAGAGCCGAGCTAAATTTACATCCTAACACATGGCTGCCTAGGATGATCAAGCACCAGATCTTTCTTTGATCAAAGAAACTCTATTTTTTCAATGTCACAGACTAGGATAGAGAGATGTCTCCGTGGTTAAAGAACTCGCTGGGCAATCAGGAGGACCTGAGTTCAAATTCTGAGCTCCCAGGTAAATATGATCCCAGCTTCAGAAGGCACAGAAAAAAGATCCCCATGGTGACATGGTTAGCTCTAACTATGTGGGATTAAGAGACTCCTCACATCAGTGTGTAAGAGGAAAGAGTCATCGAGGATGGTTTACAGCATCCACCTCTGTCTGCACCATACATGTGCAACCGCACCCACCCTTACATGCTTCTAAAAATGGAAAGGAAAGAGATGCCATAGATAGACCTTGGGTACCATCCAGTGTCTTGTGCCTGTGACGTAACAGCTCATGTGTCTTATCCCATTTTCTCTAAAAAAAAAACACAAATCGTTCCAAATTTTCTGGTAGTTTTCTTCTTTAAAAACATGGCTAACTGAATCAATCTGCCTGAATTTGATGTCATTTAATTCTGGAATAAACTCTTTTTTAAATTATGAGCAACATTTGCTCTCTTTCAAACCCTACAGACATATTTTTCATCTAAGAAATGTGGGTGTGAGAAATATATCGTTTCAACCTTGAGTGGACCATGAATTTAAGTCCACCTCATCTTGCATCAGAAGGTCCAGAAACGTACTTGCTCAAATTTGGTCCATGACAATATTGAGCAGAAATGAAGACTAATTACATTCTTCTTCATACACTGTCCTCTGCCCAGAGCTACTGAAGTTCTTGTAGGGATGATAAGTTCTACCTGATGTGACTAAGGGGCTCTGCAGAGCTCCTCATGAATCCTTCATAAAATGGGTGCCCGTTAAGAGGGATGCTATTGTGTCCTAAGATGCCTGCTCTGTAGTTGCTGAGATATATTATCACTAACCAGATG
>NC_022023.1:30778888-30780848 GCF_000317375.1 Microtus ochrogaster | reverse complement strand
GTGAGATTCAACTGTAAGGCATTTTCTCATTGAGTGATCCATGCAGGAGGGCCCAGCCTGTGATAGGTGATTCATTCCTTTGGCTCTCTAAGAAAGCAGGATGAGCAAAACAGGAGAAGCAAGCCAGTAAGTAGCCCCCCTTCATGGCCTCTACATCAGCTCCCACCTCTAGAATCCAACCCTCTTTGAGTTCTTGTCCTGACTTCCTTCAGTAATGAAAAGCAATGTGGAAGTGTAAGCCAAGCAACCCTTTTCCTCCCCACCTTGCTTTATGGTTATGGTGTTTTGTCGTAGTGATAGACCCTAACGAAGGCACTATATAACCCAAGCTAGCTTCACCTTGCAATCCTGCTTTCATCTCCAAAGTCCCGGGATTGTATGAGCCCCCACCCCAGCTAGGTCTTTCCAATGGTGCACTCTCCACAGCAGCCTGCTTGCTGGAGCCGTGCACAAATATGTGTTCCATCAAGCCACCCCGTTAGAACAGCCTCTCTCCTTACTCACATGGCGATATGAATGTGACTTTCCCCTCAGTGCATGTGCCAGGAGCCTGTTTCCCCACTGTGGTGATGTCAAGCTGATAGATCCATCAGGTGGTGGGGCCTGGTAGAAGGCAAGTAGACCGTGCTCCTGACATCCTCCGAGGGGAGCGGTAGAGTTCTTGAAGGAACTGCTTAGTTCCAGGATGAACCTGCTTAGTTCCCATCAGAGCTGTCATGAAGAGAGAAACCGACCCTCCGAACCCGAACCCCTCTCTGGCTTCTTCTCTTCTCCCATGACTTCCTGTTCCCTTTTCCCACACCTCTACCACGACACTCCTGCCACTGTGTAAGAAGCCAAAACACAGGTTGACAAGTCAACACCATCTTAGACTCATAACTTGCCAAACAATGAGCTAAATACATTTCTTTTCTTTATGAAGTACATAGTCCTGAGCATTTTGTTACAGCAACAGAAAATGGATTTAGATGTCCGTTTAGCTAGAGCAAACTGTACTGAAGATATATGTGCATGTTGTGTGTGTTTAAGTTTCTAGACATTCAAAATTTCTTCATAGACATACCCTTTTCTTATTGCCAATACAACAAAAAAATCTAATTTTCTCTAGGTGGGTATTAGTTTCCATTTTAAAATGTAAGCTGAAATGGCTATCAGGGAACACAATATGCAGGGCTGGAGACAGAAAACATAGTAAAACACCATATTCTGCAAACAAAACAAAAACAAAGGAAACCTTCTGTTTCTTTTACGAAAGGCAAAACATGTTTACGTCTTAACTCAATGTGTCTGTTTCCAGAACCCTTTATTTGTCTTCAGCAAACACAAGTCAGGAAAGAAGCACAGTGCCTTTTAAAATGCCAGCTGAGGGCATAGAAGGTTAGTTTAGCAGTGAAGAGCACAGCTTGCATGCAGGGATCCTAGTCTATTTGGATGTACACCTTCTTAGCCCTGGATGGAGGGAGGAGGGCCTTGGACATCCCTCAGGGCAGGGAACCCTGCCCTCTCTTAAGGAGGGAGAGAGAGGGAGGTGGGGGAGTTGAGTGTGGGAGGGTAATGGTAGGAGGGGAGGGAGTGTAAATTTTTGAATGGAAAAATAAAAATAAAATAAAATAAAAGATCACAGCTTACTCTTCTGGAGGACCCACGTTCCATCCCCAGCATCCACATGATAGCCTGCAACAGTTTTGTGACTTGGAGATAGCATTCCTCTTTGTAGTCCTGGATAGGTAGATGAGCCAACTTCAAACTCAAGCATTCTCCTGCCTCTGCCTTCCTAGTGGAGTTCTGGGATTAAAAGGATGCTCTACCATGCCTGGCCTGGAAAACCATGTTTAAAGTTAAGAAACAATACTGAGCTATACAGCAGGCTAAAGAAGAGTGCCGGTACCATAGGAGGCAAAAGAGATAAGTTAGCTCAGGAATAATCTCTCTAAAGGAAATTTAAAAGCGAGATTTAAAA
>NC_022023.1:30761553-30778788 GCF_000317375.1 Microtus ochrogaster | reverse complement strand
TCTTCCTCCTCCTCCTCCTCCTCCTCCCCCTCCTCTTCTTCTTCCTTTGAAGGCCACTAGGGATCATTTAGGATTCAGTTTACTGATGACAATGACTTGTAACTATGTTGGTTGGTTTTCGTCCACTTGACACAACCTAAGGCCATCTGAGAAGAGGACACTGAAAATGTTTCCATCCCAAGAGCCTACAGGCAAATCTGTGTGATGTAGGAGGACCCAGTGAAATGAGGGTTGTTCAAATACTGGGCAGGTGGTCCTGTGTATTTAAGAAATCAGGCTGTACAAGCCACAGGGTGAAGCCAGTAATCAGCAACCCCTTCCACCATGGTCTCTGCTTCAGTTAGTTTTAGCCTTCAACTCTCTACCTTGAGTTCCTATCTTGACTTTCCTCAGCTGTAATTCAAATAAACCATGTGTTGCTCTTGCTCTTCGTATTTATTGCAGTAACAGACAACAAACGAGGACCTTCCCTCCTTCTGTCCTTTGTTGTTTGTTTTGTTTTGTTTTTTTTTTTGAGATAGGATTTCACTGAGTGTCCTGAGCTGTCCTCCAGTGCACAGTCCCTCAGCTTTAGCTTCCTGAGTGCCTGGATTGCAGGTGCACACCTCTATGCCTGGCTTTTAAGGAGCTTTCTAATAACCAAAACTAAATAATATAATGGATATTGATGTGTGACAAAATTCCTTGTAGATCCCACTGTCAGAAAGTCCCATAGGAGAAAATTGCTACATGTGCTCTTCAAATGGAGTTGTGTGGGGGGGTCATAGTGGAATAATTGTGATGGGATTCCTAATTATTACCCTCACAAACACCTGGAAAAGCAGACAAAACACCTTAAATCACTTTCCAGATGCTGGGAAGTAGTCCACAGTAACAAGTTCTTGGGGAGAAAATGGACACAGAGAGCAGACACAACATCCTCCTGTTTCCTACCTGCCAGGGGACTCTCAGGACAGACCAGGCAGCAGTTAAGGTCACAAGAGAGACAGTACGGTCACTTGGAAGGCAAAGTACCAGCCAGAAGGAAAAGTAGGCAGTAGAGACTGCAGAAACCTGCGAGGTATTGGTATGCATAGTCAGGAACACAATGGTACCTATTCATGAAGGAAATCCCAGGAAGCTGAGCGACTCAGGGTCATGAAGCAGTTCAGATGAACAGCCCCCAGGAAGCACCTTTCAGTGGGACAGCCATCGGAGCGAGGCTCTGCACACCTGGGTGTTTGATGGAGGCATTGAAGGGACACACTTTAGTAAGGGATGTACTAGTCCCACCCTGAAGCTGCAGAAAATACTCTATCACAGAGCTTAGAGACGGGACTGTGTTGATCTTCAAGTGACTTAATTCCTTTTCATTTTAAAACACGTAGTCTTAACGTTTAGAATGGATGTGTAGGTACATAAATGTGGTGTGTACATATGTGTTCAGTGTCTCGGTGTGAGCATATTTGTGTTCTATGAATGTATGTGGCACACGTGTGTATGTATGCACATGTGTGGCACGTACAGTTTGTCTGCATGTGTATTGTGTGTGTGTGGTAATTGTATGTTTTCGTATGTGTACTATGTGGAATATACAAGTATGTGGGGTGTGTGAATGTGTGTAGGGATGTATGTTTATGCACATGTGTGTGGTATATGCACATATATCTGATGTGTGCATGTATGTGTATATGTATATTCCGATCCATGGATGTATAGAACCAGAGGTTGATATCTTCCTCTACCATGTCCCGTGTATGTTTTGAACATGGTTTGTCACTAATCCTGAAACTCATCATTTCTGCCATGCTGGCTTAGCAATGCCTGTCTCCATCGCCCCAGTACTGGAGCTCTGGATGGACACCACAATTTCCTGACTTTTTACTGCAGATGCTTGAAGTCTACACTCCGGCCCTCCCACTTGCACAGCAAGCTTGCTACCCACTTAGCCATCTCCCTAGCCTTTGGGGACACACACTTTAAAGGAAGGCAATCAAACCAGACACTTAATAAAAAAACTCATAAACCAATGGAAAAAAAAAAACAGCAGTTGTAACATATTGCAAAAAAAATACGATCCATTATCCAAAGAGCCAGTAATGCCGGCCTGGAGCCTGGCACTGACGAATACTGTTCAGGGGTGCTGACAGAGGTGGGCTTCAGTTTAAGTCAAAATTAAGGATGTAATAATAAAAAGAGAACATTCCAGAGATGAAGCATGCAATTATTGAAATAAAAGATACACGGGACAGGATCAGGGGGCAATCCATGTGCCTCAAAGGGAAAGATTAGTAAACTGAGGTTTGGAAATGGGAAGCATCCAGAGAAAGAAGTTAAACAAACGTTCCACAGCCAGCGGGAACAGCAGGAGGCAGGAGAATGGAATACGAGTCAGTGATACAAGACGTAATGGGTTTTCAGTTTTTACTTTAGGGAAAACTTTTAGATAACATAACCAAGGCTCAAGGTCCAACTATTTTAAAAATAAAACTGTTAGAGGGAGAGAGAGGGGAGGAAGGAGGGAGGGAGAGATTAAAAATGGGGGTAGAAGGGAATTCTGAAAGCCAGATGCTGAAAAGAGGAGATAGAGAGAAATCTAACAGAATAGCAGATGACTTCTCATCAGGGGTGAGGTACATGCAGAGGCAGGGAGAGAAAACCCTGACAAACACAGACGCACCTGTCAGACCTGAATCCTACACAGGGAAAGGGATCTTTCAAAAGTGACCCTGAAACCAAAACTCTTTCAAACAATACATGCTCATTGAGTTTATTATAAAAGATCTGTTACGTAGAAATGATACATTTTTTTCCTCTGATAATAATTAAAATGATTCTCAGTAGAATTTTTTCCTTATTGAAAATCCATTAACTATTGGTTGCTAAAGTAAAAAAAAATAATTAGTAGAATATAGAATGAATGTTATTAAGTAGGATGGAAAAGAACAGTGGATTCATATAGTCTTCATATACTACCATCTACACTTAAATATAAGGGCATCTGTCAGTTGCACCATAGCAGAAACCGAAAGGCAGAATATTACTTGAGATAAGCAGACACACCTGAAAGGGTATCTGTGGTAAACCTTCCAGCCACCATTTTGTAAAAGAAAGCCAGCATCGCTTTGGCCCAAAATAATGGATATAAGACAGATATAAAACAGTACATGTTCCAACCCCCCTCATTCTCTCTCATTCCCAAGTAACAGAAATGAGACCTGAGGGACAGAAATATAGGCAAAGTTGCTCTGAGGTGCTCACCCCAAGGCAAGTGGGCAGAGGAGGGGCAGGAGTGTGGACTGTGCTCAATGTCATCAAATCTGTGGGGTTTTCTTTTCATTTTGTAAAGGGAACCTAGAAATCCATCGACTCATTGATATAAAAATCTAGCTTTAAATACTCTCGCTATTTTAACACGATTTCTGTTAACTACGGCATGGCTCATCTATATGTAGCCTTCAAATGACTACTTTCACAGCCCTAATTCAAATGATACCAAAACAAGAGAAACAAATACCAGATTGAAGACAGACACGCTGTGCTTTATCCCCCCCACCCCCCCACCCCTGCCTTACAGTCTGTCTTCCTCTGCCTTTGCGGCCCACACTCCATGTCAGGGTCAAATCCACTGCTGCATCCCTATAAATTTTCCCGAGCCTCCTATGTCTGTCTTGCCCTTTCCGTTTCCTTAACAACCAAACCATCTTCCATCTGGTCCAAGTGTTCACATGTTGTCTGCGCAGACCTGCCTCTCTGTCAGTGAAGGGGCTGCTTCAGAAGTCTGTACAGGGCTGGCCTGTGCTGCCTGGGTGCACCTGCTTGCTGTTAGGCTAGATTTTCCTCTCCGTGCTTCTTCTGAGACCGTCGCCAACCAGATTCTTGTCTACTTATGACATTAGAGCTCCTTAGACGCACCCAGAACTTTCAGGGAAAAAGTCATTCCCTTCCACCGTGCTTTTCTCCTACCCGGCCTCTGCACACCTAGCACAATGTGGCATTCACCTTGCACTAGGTTCTTCCTAAACACAGCAGTTACACCCAGTTCCATGAGTGGGTCTCAGGACACATAGGTGGACTCTTAGCTTGTAGTCAACCACTTGCCTTGATCAAGCTCTATGTCATGGGCTTTGTGTGTGTGTGTTGTGTGTGTGTGATATCACTGATACTTGTCATGCTATGCCTTTAAGATGGTCTACTTTACAATTTGGAATAAGTCTGCCCAGCATCAATGTATGTGCTACCTACTTCAGTCCCATCTTCTTTCCTGTGTGCGGCAACAACACTTTTTTTTTAATTTTCTTTTTATTTATTCTTTGTATCTTTTCACGCTATGCATCTCATCCCAGGTGGTGAGAACTCTTAAAGGCCACCCCGTTAGCAAATTTTAAATGTACAAAAATATTGCTGATTGATGTCACAGTGTCGTACAGTGCATGTTTATATACTCATGCCCCCACACACATACACATGTGCACACATACATCCATACACACAGAATGCATGATGCACAGACAGCATCTACAGTCCATGCTAATCAAGGCCGCCTCCACTGAGCTACGTTTCTACTTCCTCTCCTACTCCGAGTATCTATCTAAAGGAAATACCATCTCTGCTTTGAAAAGATATCTGTGTCCCCATGTCCATTTTAACATTTTTTCCTAACAGTCAAGATATGGAAGGTATCATAAATGCCTGTGGATTGTTGAAAACATGAGGACAATGTATAAATTACATGCTATGTTCCCTTGCCTGAACAAGGAAGGAAGTTCTGCTGTTTGTGACAACATGGACGGAGCTGGCAGAGATGCTAAGTAAAATGAGCCAGGCATTGAAAAACAAATGCCACTAGGCTCACTCACACGCTGCCACCTGTCATGTTGTGGGTGACTGTACTACATCCATCTACATGGATACAGCCAGTCACCCCTCAGCCTCTGAGAACACGCAGTGTGCACCTTGTATTTATGGGGATACAGAGTCAATGCTTCTTTTGGTAAAAAAAAAAAATGTCCATCCATCCATTACACAGCTTCTCTGGTAGCTGCTATTTTTAGGTTTTCACATTGGAGATAAAATACAGAATGAGCCAACGCTGGGCTTAGGTGGAACTGGGGTGCCCTCTACTGTTCCCAGACTTAAAGCTACTGTGTTCAGTTTCATTCAACAAAAGGAAAGATGCTAATGGACAAATAGGAATGTGGCCAGAAGACCCATTATTAATCAGGACGGACACTGCCTTCAAAGTTACCCCAAACCTGTTGAAAGGATAGTAACAGTACATAGACTTCTAGGATTGCAGGTTTCTCTACGTTTTGGGTTCTTGATCATCTCCAAGTTCCTTCAGCTCCATCTGTGTTGGATCATATAAATGTATTGACTATCATACAAACCCTACTGGGGAATGTGACATCACTTCAGCAAAAGAAGGGAGAGGAACTTAGGCAATATGATCACATGCAAGGATTTTGTGGCTGTTGCTGGGTTTGGAGAGAGTGATGGAACCAGGCTAACTTCAAATTCACAATTGTGCTTCGGCCACCAAGGTCCTGGGATTATAGGTGTGTACCCCATGCTCAGTTGGAATAGTTTAAAGGACTTGAGCTTATTTGCCATAATCTTTACTTTTTATGCTTAAATGTGTCATTATGAAACTGATGGTCCAAAATATGAACATTTCAAATATAGTCTGTCAGAAGAAAAGATAGGCACATATATGCTACACAGTTCATGGCAACATAATATCTGTAACTGTGATGAATACAGAAATAATCCCTGTGTACCTTTTTCCCCCAAAATAGTCCTAGCAACTTTGTTCAGCTTTCTATTCATTAATTATTTAAGTCTTCCTATGTCCATTATGTTGCTTAGTCAAGAGAATAACAGATGTAAATTTGGCGTTTGTAAATCTAGAAGTAACACACACAGTGAAAAGCATATAAAGCTAGATATAAATCAAAATTAACTCTTGTTAGTCCAGTGACTTTAATGATGCTTTTGCTTCACCAGGGGAAAAATGTCAGGAGCAAATATAACTTGCAAGTAGGAAAGGTTCATGTATGTGGGCAGAGTCCTGGAGATTTTGGTACCATTGCCTTTGAGTCTGTGGCTCTCTAGTTCTCCGTGGCTGGAAGGGTAAGGTTTAGGAAGGTGCCCATTAGGGGCAAAGAGCAAGAGAAGAGGTCGGCTCCTCCAGTTCTTTTTAAGGGTGCACTTGCAATGACTCATGAACCTTTCCCAGTCCACCCCTTCTCCATTTGCCTCACTGACCAGAATTCTGCAACCCGAGCCGTCCGGGGACATTCAGAATCTTAACCACAGAATTCTCAAGAGACTTTATCATAGTGACACATCTTCCAAGAATCAACAAATGGAGAAAACACTGTGTTCAATTTATCCATATTAGAAAAAGCCACTAGAAGGAGCATCTTGCTTCTGTTTCATGAAGAGCCTCTTACGCCAGAGCTATTCAAGCTCGTGGGTAACAGTTAGTCAAGGTAACTAATTACACACGTGGAAAGGCATAACTTACGGTTTCTGAAATAATTTTACAGTTTCTGGCTTGGGGAAACCCAGAATTTCTGTAATGTATAAAAGTACCATCAGGTAGCTCAGATTTGAACAGTGACCTCTCTAACATAACTGGAGATTGGGGGAGAGTCTTATGCTCAGCACTACTACGGAAGGTTCCAGCAGAGAGGGGGAGATTTGCTGCTTCTCCTTATCCCTCTTAGAAGTCACTACTCTGTGTCCACAAACTATGGGGCATGGGGACAAACCCCGGGGCTTCACTCTCAGCCTTTTTCTGGTCTTTAATTTTTAAAAGGCAGCGTCTCATGTTTCCCAGGCTGGCCTGGGCACCCTCGGCGTAGTGAAGAACAACCTTAGTCTTCTACTTCTGCCTCTTGGGTTCTGGAATTACATGCATATGCCAGTCAGGTGGCAATTTCACAGTGTAGAGGATTGAACTCAGAGCTTACCGCACAGCTCAGCAAGCATTAAAAGCCCTTGCTCACCTCTAGGGGAAACACGCTGCCGCCAAGGGGAGAGCTGCCTTGGCATTCACCTTTCGTAATGTTTGAAAGGGTCCCTTCCGCTCAGAGGTAGTTAGTATGGGCTGTCCGTGCCTAGCGGAAACTGTGCTACCGACATTGGGCAGACACCAATCATGTTAATCAACCCCGTGTCTCTGCTGAGAAGGCAATGTCTTTCTTCCTGGCCGCAGAGGGTCACCTGAAAGCCTGTCCCCGCCTGTGACCTACTTTTAGATCTATGACCCCGTAACATGCCTCTGTATTTACCATCCCCTAGTTTATCGGGGAACAAGTCTTCAGCAAAACCCTAAACATGTCCTGCTGTTGTGAAAAGGTTTCCTTACCAGATCCAGCAGTGAATGAATTACTCTCCGTGAATTAAATAAAAAAGGGTGCTATTATGTCCTTTTCTTCCCCAAAAAGAATGGCTGTAAACAAACCCAAGGGGGCTACCGAGGACTGAGGAAGAATAGGGGATGCTGGCTACCCTACCTGACATAAGCAGGCCTAGCATCCTCCTAGATTACAGTCGCCGCTGTCAGTTCACACAGCCGTACCCCCCCACCCGCCTAAAAGGTGACCAGTGGTTATTTATTCCAGAGGGGAGCAAAACCTTGTGGGCTTCTAAGGCCACAAGAAACTTCGGCAGAAACATGGTTCATCCCCCAAAACAGCGGCCCCCATGCCCTCCCCCTAAGCTTAGTGGGGGCCGGGCATTTGGTGAGAGTCTGGCGGCCTCTACCGGGCACCTCGGCAAAGGGACGTTCCCCAAACCCAGACACGACATGTGGCGCTCTGGAGAGGTGAGAGCGAGCGCGAGTCCGCCGGGGGCGCTGGGGAATCTGCAGCGGGGCAGCGCGCGGCCTCGGGCGCGGCGTGGAGCAGAGCCGCAGGGAGGCGGCGGGAGCGCGGGGCTCCGGGTGCCCTCGGCGCCGAGCTCAGGGCGAGTTCGCGCCGGCAGCATGGGGCTGTGATTCCTCACTGGCCTGCCGCGCCCGCCGCAGGGACAGCGGGCGGCGGAGAAGAAGGATGCGCCCTCGCCGACGGCTCATCAGCCGGGGCCTGCGCGCAGGGTAAGGAGCAGAGGCGACCACGGTGGTCGGCGCCCTGGGCTCCGGGCTGGGACGATCGCAGAGCAGCTGGGCTCTGGCGAGCCCACAGCGCAAACTTTGCCCGGAGACTGCGGAGGCCACAGGCACGGAGGGCAGGGCAGGGGACCCGGTGGAGAGGCTGGACGGGGCTCCGGGCGCAGCGCCTCGAGGTTCAGGGTGGACACCGGATAGCCGCTACCTGCCGCTCTCGCCGTGCTCTCCCGCCTCTTAAAGCCGCTCCCGCCCGGGAGCAGGGGCGCGCGGTGGGCGCGGGCCCCACTTGGTGTCGCGCGCCTGTCGCGCGGGCTGCTCGAGGCCGGCTCTGGCTGCGCCGCCACTGCACCGCGCGCAGCAGAGGAGGAAGGCGCTGCCTGGCGAGCGCTCAGCCGACCCTGTCCGGGGCTAAGGAGGTCCGGAGGGCTAGGCGCCAGCCCGAGGGCCGGTCCACTGGAGGTGTCCGGCGGCGCTGCGGAGCGGCAGGTGCGGGGTGGCGGAGGCTGCGGCTCCGCAGTGCTACCCCCTCGCCCACCTGCGCTGTGCGCCAGCCCTGGTGAGCTCGCACCGCGATGGGGTGGGGGTGCGCCCGGGAGAGCAGCCTAGCAGTGGGGATCGGGAAGTCTGGGGCTGAGGGGCGGCAGAAGGCTCGCCTGGGTTTCCCGCATGCGGCGCCGCGTGCTCACCGCCTAGACTACCGAGCCCCAGGATGAGCCCAGGCGACCACAGCATGTCAGCCTTTTCTGTTCTTGACTGGAGGCTCAGAGGGCCTTCTCCTCCGAGATGGAAGTACCTGTTGTGTGCTTTCTAGTTCTGGACTTTAGGGGGTCTCCCTGGAAAGATGTTTCTTTTGGGACTCTGGCTTGATGGTGTACGTTGAGCACCTATTTACGTTATGCGCATGCTGAGATAGATGTGCCTTCTCTAAGGTTGTTGCTGGCCCGGGAGCAGTGCTTGCTTGGATTTCCACTGCACTAACCAGAGCCCAGATAAGAACAGAGAGATATTTGCCAAGCGTCATGATTCTAAGTCATTCAGTCCTGGGGCAAGATGCCAAGCCAGAAAGTCCGACCCTCACAGACAGGTCTACCGTGGCGCTCCTCTAGAAGATGTGTTTCTGACGTATGCCTTTCCCCCTCTTCCCACACACTTTCAGCACCTTGCAGAACAAGAATCAGCTTGCTGGCTTTGAACGTGTGACAAATATTTCAGAAAGGTAAATTTATCTCACTTGTGGATTTGATAGATACAAAATGCAGTTGCCAAATAACTTTGAGCCCTGTGTTAATAAATGGGTCGTTTAGACCGTGTTAAAAAAAGTACAACAGTATTTGAGGGATGCACCGAGTCTATCGACTGTGCATTCTGTAAAACTGAAGCAAAAACCTGTACTGTCACCTTTTCACACCGTCTTGCTGCCCACAGAAAAGTGGTACAAACCGCCGGCCCAGTCTGCTGGTGACAAGGACCAGGTTCCAGGCTTTGTCAGCGTCTCTGTGGCAGCGGCATGCTGGGACCCACTGGATGGCAGGGACGTCCGTGTTCATGTGCGTTTCCCCTTTGTGTGCTTTCAGCTTCAAGATCAAGTTGGAGGAAAGAACAGTTTTTCTTCCAAATTCCTCTGCTCCAACTATTATTCGTACTGGGAATGGACAATGGCATGGTGTCTAGATTTATCATGACTAAAACCCTCCTTGTCTTCTGTGTTTCCATGGCCTTATCCAGTCACTTTGGGTAAGTTCTCCCCTTTGATTTCATTGTATGGTCCTGGGGTCCTGGACCATTGTGAGCCCCTGTAGCGTAGGGCAGGACTGTCTTGGCTTGCCACCTCTGCAATCCTGCATCCATCCTTCAGTTGTGCTGAATGTGTCCCGACCCATGCTTTCTTTCCGAACAACGCTGCTCCGGGTGCAGGGTCTCTGAGATGAGTTAGACAGGAGAAAAGAGGATTTTGCAAGCGGAAGCAGAAGATGGCTTGAGGGAAGCTGTTTCCTCCCGCTCAGGTTGGAAGACATTCAGAAGTTCATGGGCGTTAAGGACGTCTGCTGCTGGTAGACAAGTGTCTAACACACTGATTCCTTCCTCGTGGCCATTAGGCTGCTGATTTTGCTTTTTTTTTTTTTTAAAGCCAGGCTGATGTTGTGCATGTGGCATGGAAAGAGATCCAAAATAGTCTTGGCTGAGCCAAGCGCAGAGATCAGAGACTACACCTGGCTCACCTCCGAGACGCTGGCGATGCCGTTTCCACTGGCCTCTTCATTTGGGCCGTTAGTGTCTCTGTACCAAACTAGCCTTTCCCTAGCACACTAGTAATTCTCAGTGTTCCAAATGCAAGCCATTAGGAGGCAGTCAGTGTCCTTCTTCTCTCCTATGTCCCTCCCTGCCCTAAATTGTCCTGGCTAATCAAAAGGATTGCAAGTTGAAGTGGTCCCGTTGGACAGCGCGTGCTGCTTGGTTTCCTGTTTACCACTGTTCATTCCCAAGGGAGCACTTGAGCTAGTTAGAAGGACCGCAGCTCACAACCATCCGTTTCCATTAGTACTGCTAGAGGGTACAAGCTGCTTGGCGGGGGTTCACACTTGTGGCCAGGGTAAGATAAGATGTATCCCCAGCATCTGAGGACGTCTTAATTGGTCCTCTCATCCCTCCTCTCTTCTCCTCTCCTCCTCCTGTTTCCTCCTGTCCGTCTCTCATCTCGCTTGTTTTTATCTCTCCCTCTGTCCCCTCTACATTTCTAATTGTGTCTGTCTCTTTCCTCTCGCCATCTCTTTTTCTTCTTCCTCTCTCTTCCTCTGCTCAAACGGGAAGGGACAGAAGAGCAGAGAGTGTCCAGAACACAGGCAGGAAACGTCATTCTTCAGCAATGACATCCTTACTTGCCCGGAAAAGTGGTGTCTTGGCAGGCTATTGCCCAGTCCTCTGCATCCGCTGTCTGTTTACGATTTACACACATGCAGAATGCACTCTGGAATCCGTTTTTTACGGGTCAAATGTTTAGCGACTTTGCTTCTTAAACCGAGCAACACACACTCTGTCTAACAGGTTGTACTTGCCATGAGTCAAAAGACACACCAGGAAAGATGTGGTAGTCCTTGTTTACTGGATGACATTCTTGCCTTGCTCATACTGACAAAACCTACTCCCCCCCACCCCTCCAGCCCTTTGATTTTCCATCTACTGTGTGAAGAGATTTTCCTTTGCAAGTTCTTTGTGAAATCCTATAAATTGCGTGTCTGCTGAATGGAAGGTGCATGTGAATGAAATCCCAAGGAACATGCACCGGTGCAAATTCATACGTTGAAATAGCTGGCTTACTTTTCTGATGTTCTATGCATTACTGAGTGATATCTTAGAACTTCTGCCCATGCTGTGCTGTGCTATATTGGGAACATACGTTTATAGGATTTGGCAAAATAATTACGATTATGAATCAAATCAGGCAGGAAGCTATCACTCTCTCTTGGTAGATGCAAGACAGAAGTAGGAAGGTATGTGTATGTGTGTAGCTAGTTTCTTGTTTAATTCTGTGGCTTGCTAAGGTCTTCTGTGAATTATAGATGGGCTTACAAGTCTCTGGAAGGAAATGCAGATTAAGTCTGAGACTACCCCTCAATTTTTTCAGAAACACTGACTGTTGGAGATGATATTAATTTTTAGATATGAAGGTTTTAATTGTTTTATAGTCTACCATAAAATAATACTTACAAACTACAAAATCTACGTGAGATGCAGCTAGGTTTATTTTAAAAAGGGTGCCCTAAGTTCCCAGATCCCATGTCATCACACTTCCCATTTTCCTAACACTGCTTGCCCTGTGCATATTTGTGTGTGTCTAGGGTCACACTGGACGTTCAACTCTTTGTTAGTCTTTGGCCCTAAGCTTCTGCTCTTGCAAATTCTTTTGGCTATGTGATTTCAAAATGGACAGGTAGTGTAGCAGTGTATGAATGGGCTGCCAGTAGCTACTTCCCAACCTGGGGGCATTTACATTACTCCTGATCTTCCAGGTATCCATTCTCTTGTGTAGAACATGCTTGGTTTATCAGTTGAAGCATTTGAACTTGTTTCCATGAGAAGATATCCCTGTGAGTGATGTCTTATACACCCCCATGGGAGTGGACTAGCACAGCAGGGGCCATGAGCGATGTCTTACACACGTCTGGGAGTGGACTGGCACAGCAGGGACCGTGAGTGATGTTTTACACGCCCCTGGGAGTGGACTAGCACAGCAGGGGCCGTGAGTGATGTTTTACACACCCCTGGGAGTGGACTCGCACAGCAGGGGCCGTGAGTGATGTTTTACACACCCCTGGGAGTGGACTCGCACAGCAGGGGCCGTGAGCGAATGCTCGGCTTCTTTAGATGTGGTGGGGGAGTGGGCAAGCAGCACATAGCATACCCAGAACACACTGGATGATATATCAAGCCCCACTTACTCCTTCTCAGACGAGGTTCTGCTGACTTACAGATTAATTCTATGTCAGAACCATTGTGTTGAAACCCTACCAGTTCCGTAAAGTTTCCCCGACTTTAAATCTTGACAGGCTAATAACTACTACAAGGCAAAGCACCCATTTTCCCAGTGTTTTCGGCCAATCCTGAGGTTAGTGTCATTAGCCCCATCCTGCCGCTGGCAAGGTGGGGTGGCTGAGTATCTACTCAGCCTACACCTGCTGGGACCCCCCTCCCCCCCACTGCGCTGCCCTGTGCCCTTCTGCTCACTTCTCTTCTGTGCTCCTTTCTCTAACTGCGAGTTTGCAATCTGGCAAAGCAATCGAGATGCTCGGGGGTCTGATCATGGAATGGAGCATGCATTTGGGGATTTGGAAGAGTTTTCTGCACTCTGAGACTGGGGAAGGGAACGGTTTGAATACAATCTCCTTACCTCCTCCTCCCACCAAAGAAGGGATTTCTGTGATTAAGGTTCAAAGGCGGTTGAAAGGGGAAGTTGTAAAGATCTTAGTTGGATTGTGACTCGGATCAGAGAATTACCGATGCTCCTAAATTCGCCCAGGAGACTTGTGAGCTGGCAGGGGTGAGGAGATCTATGCAGAATCAGGCAGGGGAGAATGAGAGAGGCACCATGGACGGTTCTGTACTAGTGCAAGCAGACACATCACATTTGTAAAACCCCGTGCGTTCGGCAACAGAGGATATATGTAAGAGGAGGAAAGCGTATTTGGTGATTACATAAGGCCGTTAACGCGAACCTGCTTTGGAAATATCATGAGGACTATTTGTCTTTCTCCACGTGTCTTTCTAAATTTAGTCACCGGTAGCTCATTTTCAATCGTTTTGTAATTTTACTATCGGTTATGAGTTACAAAACAGGGCGTGAGTCAAGCAAAGAACTAAGCCAAGGCCTTATAGTCAGCTGCTGCCCCGACCCAGTCAGACACGTGAAGCTATTTAAGCCATTCCAGTTATTTAATGAAACCGGTTGTCTAAATTACACACTGTAGACAATTAGTACTGAAACAGGACGGGATCAAAGTGCTGCCCAAGTATATCATATTAAGTTTAAACTGGAATTAATTTGTCAGCATTTAAAAACCATACTTTGTTAGACTTGACAGGCTAGTAACAGTTTCAAAACACATTTGAAGATTTTCGGTTCAGTATGGTAATGTCAGATGTCATTCATTTACTGGTATTGACATAAAGATTTGTTTAGAGCAAGGGGAAATATGTCTTAAATTTTTACGTGGGAGCTTCAATTCAAACAGATGTTGGAAATGATATTTTTATTTGATTTTTATTGAGCTCTACATTTTCCTTTGCTCCCATCCTGGTTTGGCCCTCTCCCAAGGTCCCCATACTCCCAATTTACTCAGGAGATCTTGTCTTTTTCTACTTCCCATGTAGATTGGATCTATTTATGTCTCTCTTAGGGTCCTCATTGTTGTCTAAGTTCTCTGAGATTGTGATTTGTGGGCTGGCTTTCTTTGCTTTATGTTTAAAAACCACTTATGAGTGAGTACATGTGATAATTGTCTCTGTGTCTGGGTTACCTCACTCAAAATGATGACTTCTAGCTCCATCAATTTGCCTGCAAATTTCAAGATGTCGTTATCTTTTTTCTGCTGTGTAAATGAACCACATCTTCCTTATCTATTCTTCTGTCAAGGGGCATTTAGGTTGTTTCCAGGTTCTGTATGACAAACAATGCTGCTATGAACATACTTGAGCACATGTCCTTGTGGTACAATTGAGCAGCCTTTGGATATATACCCAAAAGTGGTATTACTGGGTCTCGAGGAAGGTTGTTTTTTAATTTTCTGAGAAATCGCCACACTGACATCCAAAGGGGTTGTACCAGCTTGCATTCCCACCAGCAAGGCAGAAGTGTTCCCTTTACCCCACAACCTCTCCAGCATAAGTTGTCATCAGTGTTTTTGATCTTGGCCATTCTTACAGGTGTGAGATGGAATCTGAGAGTTGTTTTGATTTGCATTTCTCTGATGACTAAGGATGTTGAGCATTTCCTTAAGTGTCTTTCAGCCATCTTATATTCCTCTGTTGGAAAACGATATTTTTAATTGACAGTGAAAAACGGGGTTTTTACAAACATGAAGAAAGGTCTTTTCTTTCCCCGTGAATACATGTGACAGCCTGGCCTTTGGTTCCGTAAAGAGGAATCTTTCCATCCTCCTTTCCAACACGCTAGGATAGATGCCTCTCCTCGCTGCAGCAGTGAGCATGTCTGGATCTTGCCTGCACTCGCCATGTCTCCTGAGGCGGGAAGTTGTCTTGAATACCCTTAGATAACAAGTGCGTCCCTCTCCAGAGATGCAGGTTCCTGAGGCCCAGGACACACGGTCCATAGAATAGCTGGAAAAGCACGGCAGAGTGCAGCCAAAGCAGTTAGCAGGGGCAGGGTCGATCTGATGGTTCTGTATGGAGACTGCAGAGAGGAACAGTTTAGATGAGGATGGTGGTCCCCGCATAGGACAGAGGGTTCGCGTCTCGGCAGGGTGATGGAGCTGTCTCTAATGTTATTTTAAAAGATATAGAGAGACTATGTTCCCAGACATTCGACACGCCAGTGCTCAGTGAGCAGCGCTCAGAGGGACGCCATGGAGCATGGCTCTTCTAAGCAGGCTGTCCCCAAGTGCCAGCATGAGTCACTAGCGGGGATCAAGGAAGGGGAAGATTTGGGGTACTTGGGTTTTTATGAAGAGTCAGTGGCACAAAACACACATTTTAATTGGTATGGAATTCAAAGGGAAGTATTATAATTAAAAGCAAAAAGATATCTTATCTCACTGCCATAGCAACAAGATTTACCAAGAGGCCTATGGGGTGCATTGCCCGAATTTTCAGAATGCTGCTGTTAAAACAGGGTGTTTAATTTTCACTGAGTCCTCACGGGGTGCATAAGAAGAGCCAAGGCTTTAGAACTTGGGAAATCGTGCCCAGTGTTTCAGGATAAAAGAGGTAGAATCACCTCTTGCCTTATGGATGGCTACTGTTCCCTTTACAAAGGAACCACAGAAAAGAAGACAGCAGGACAGGGAACATATGCGTTAGAAACAAAAGAGCATCCTAGTCGAGAAGATGAATTGGGTCCTGAGCAGCCCAGGCCACATCCACTATGATGTGAGGTTTCTGGAGCCTAATGCACAGTGAAGGACCACAGGGAAGGAACAGAAAAGCTCCAACATCGCCCTGTTTCAGAGCTGTTTCAGAAACAGACAGAACCGAAACGTCAGCAAAGCATAAGCCAGTGGTTTTTGGCTTAAAAACGAATTGACCCATCAGTTCACATCCAGTTTGGTTCTATCCCAAGATCACTAGTCTTTCGGATGGCAGGTCCAGCTTTGACCTCTCTTTTGACTTATCCTCTGAGGTCAGAAGTTCCTTAGCCAGCCTTCAGCTCAGTCTCTGAATCTCGTACCTGGGAGTAATAATTGATTCATCATCACAAGACTGATGCATTCGTCAACCCTGTGAAAAATGCTTTAGCCGATCCAGGTGTGTGTCTGTGCATTAAGACACTCTATTCATGGGGTTTAGGGGGTCCAGAGGATAGTCCACGTGCCTGGGCAAAGCTGCGTACAATGAAGACCACATCCGGGGTCATACCCATGCAGTCTTGCTTGCTTGAGTATGGTGGCAGCCATGTTTGCTGGTTACTCAAGAGCCGGAATGGAACCAGGCTTCCGTGAGGGTGTGTCCAGATGTGAAAAGACAGGTAACAAACCAGACATGGCGATGTCATGCCGACTACTGAAAGAGTTATTCGGATGGATGACAGTAAAGGCGCAGGAAGGAACTGAGACTGTAGGACTGGAGGAAGTGGGGGGGGGGTAGGAACAGCATAATGGTGGAGAAGACCAAGCCGGTGTGGGAAACGGTGATGAGTGCAGGGTACCACAGCAGCGGTCCCTTGAGGAGACTGAGAACGCCCAGCAGCTAGCCTGGCATCAGAGGTACCGGTCCACAGGAAGCACAGTCACACTATAAGGGAGAGGACTGGATTAGAGCTGGAGGATCTAGAGAGTCGGATAACTTTACTGTGAGGGTATGAGTTTCTTATTATGTGTTCGTCATTTTTTTTATTATTATTTATTTTTTTATTTTTTTGAGAAAGGATCTCATATATCCCAGGTTAGTCATAAACTGTCGGTGAAACCAAGAACAGACTTGCACTCCTGATCCTCTGATTTGGGAGATTTCGGGTGTGTGTCACCATGCCTGAAGTGTGCAGCCCTAGGCTGCGAACCCATGGCTCTGTGCAGGCTGGACAAGCCCTCTACCAACTGAGCTCCAGCCTTCTCCAGTTTTACCTTCTGGTGCCATGTGACCCTCCTACTGGAGCCAGCTGGGTATCTGAGACTAGAGACGGCTGTGCCAGGTGACCTCACTGAGGAGCCTTGAGCGAGCACTTTCCTGTTTAGAGGAAGCGGTGGCATGACCTCGGTGTCGCACCCACTGTGAGTGTGGCCTGAGTAGAGTTGAGCGAGGTCTGGGGTAAGCCTTTGTAGGAAGAAGGGTTAGGTGTGTTTTGATCAGTGAGATGTATTGATGGGATGACGTACGTGTGAAGGGAAGATGAATGGTTAAGGATACACCATCCGCTCTTCCTCTTATCAATGAGTTGGGGAAGAGAGCAGAAGAAGATGTGTGTGTGTGTGTGT
>NC_022023.1:30758742-30761272 GCF_000317375.1 Microtus ochrogaster | reverse complement strand
GAGCTGGGCTGCATCATGATTTAAAAGCTGCTGGGCATGAGAACAGACAGAAGCTGAGCATGGTAAGGGTGGGAAGAGGCCCATCGATTGTGCCCTTGGACGTTATGGGACTATTAGCTTAGGAGGGGGAGAGTAGGGACAAAACTGAAGGGGGCAGAGGAGAGGAAGAAACAGAAGAGCATAGCCAGACACAGCAGCACATAGAGGTTAAAGCGAGAAGATCTGAGCTTCCAGCTACGCAGCACAACCCTGTCTTCAAAATAATTGAGTAAGCAAGAATGCATCCAGCAGGCAGAACCTAAAGAAAAGAATCTTTTAGAGGCCAAGAGGAGAGGGATGCAGTTGTCTTGGCTCAGTGTAGCTACTGGGTCCATGAAGTTGAACAGCTGGTCCTGACTCCTGGATCCGGCAATTCAGAGTTTACTCCTGGCCTTTTACAAAGAGAGGTCCCTGGGCTATAGGTGGCAGGAGATAGACAGGAGCAGCTGCAAGAGAAGGGAAGGGAGGTGTGTCTGTGCGCGTGGAGCGTGGTTGGGGTGGGGTTCTAATGGATGCAGCGTTCCCGGTGAATTTTCTAGGAAAAAGGGACAATGGGCCAGGGTAACGCATAGGTGCTGTGGCCTGTGGTGGCGCAGCGATAAGCTTTGGATTCTGAGCCAGGCAGCAGTGCCAAGGACACAGAGAACCTGCAGGCAGAGTGGTGAGGAAGATAGCTTTGATCAGGGCAACTGAAGGGCAATACTGGGAAGGCCTGAGGGCACGAGGAAAACCGAAAATCTCTGGCACAGTACTTCCTGGCTAGGGCTTTGGTTTTATGAAATGTACTCCAAGTTCACAGTCCCTCCTTGAGACAGGAGTGCTCTCCTGTGGGAACCAAACCATAGCTATGGCGTCCCTTGTTGTTATTTAGAAGATAACTAAAGTCATAAACAATGGACAAAACATCAGTGAACAGTGATGTTCATTTAGTTATAGAAGGACCTGAGCAAGCAAAGAGAAGACGCGGTTTTTAGCAGTACTCAAAGTCCAAGGAAGGAAAGCAGTTTTAGAAGGTAGGGACACCGACACCAAAGTCAGTCCTGGGAAAATTCAAAAAGACATTCACATCCATACTGCCTGGTGGTATCAATACTGAGCCATCCTGTGTAAACCACATGTGACCATTACTGCAAGCATACACATTAACCACACAGAGAAATCTACCAGTATGTCTTCTCCAATACCATCTGTGCTAGGACAATGTTCAAATGACCTTCCCAAGGCTGGTGAGCTGTTCTCCTCTTTAAAACACCATAGTAGAGGAACCTCACCAGGGTCACTTAATGTGACCGAAATTCTTAATAGATATTGCAATCTGGATGTGTTAATAGTAAAAGAGCAAAGTTATACTGATGTAAAATCCTTTAAAATTCTTCACCCACGCACGAGCATGCACGCACCAACTCATACACACATGCACGCACATGATTCTTCTAGGTCTTGTTAAGAAAGTAACTCTTAGCCAACTCCTTTTCCAGAGTTCATTGTCCCTAAGCAGCTGGTTCCAGAAGCTCCTCTGGGTTTCCCAGTCCTTTATATGAAATGGCATTTGCATCTGACCTGTGTACGCCCTGCTATGCTACATTGTTTCCAGATTACACACAGTATAAATGGTGATTTTACTCTTTCCCAGTGGGGAAATGACAGAACAAATTCCTGTGTGTGTGTGTGTGTGTGTGTGTCTATGTTTTTCTCATATTCTCGGTCAGTGCTTGATGAAATTTCTGCAAACAGAGCCTGAAGCCATGGGAGATCATGACTGCATTCTGCGGCCATTCTAGAGTTCCTGCTGGGTGGGTTATGGTCGCTCTAAAGGTGGCTTTCTCTCAGTTTCCCATCCTTGATTTTATACCCCTTATTTCCCTTCAGCCTCATTCAGAAATTCTAACAAACTGGACATGGCAGAAACGCCAGCTAGCTGGGAGTCTGCAGCAAAAAAACATAACAAACAAACAACCTGCTTTAGACCAGGAGGTCAAGGCCAACTTGTGCCCCATAGTGTGAGACCTCATTTTATAAAAGAAATTCAAAAGAACTACAACCAGCTAATGACTCTCAGGTGACCCACCTCTTAGCTCCACTGTTTGCTCCTTAGTCACTGGCCTGTCTATTCTCACATCTTGCCTCTTCCAAGTCCATGATTCCTAAGAATCCAAGGGCCTTGTCTAAAGAGACATCAAGTTACCATTATCTTCAAGAAGTTTTTAAAAGTAGAGCGTGGCATCAAAAGTCTTTTGTGGTTTTGTTTGTGACTATCTTCTCAGGTGTACGTTACCATTTTGAATTTTTAAAAATTTTGTGGTGTTGATGATTAAACCCAGAGCTAGGTCCCTGGTAGTGCTCCATCCCAGCGCCTGGCCCCTGCAGTGAGTGCTCCGTCACCCAGTGCCTGGCCCCTGCAGTGAGTGCTCTGTCACCCAGTGCCTGGCCCCTGCAGTGAGTGCTCTGTCACCCAGTGCCTGGCCCTTGCAGTGAGTGCTCCATCACCCAG
>NC_022023.1:30749587-30757869 GCF_000317375.1 Microtus ochrogaster | reverse complement strand
GAGGTCTCACATTCTTTCTTCAAATACCAGTTGCCTCTTTGGAACCACTGTTCATAGTTCTCCCGTGCCCCTTTTATTGGATTGAGTCAATCTTCAGTCTCAAAAATTCAGGTCTATTTTCTCCCATCCCAAACCTAGCTAGAGCCATGCTCTCTCTGTCCCTTGTGTTCCTGTCACGTCATGCTTTGTGAAGTGACACTACGGTCCTACCCTGGCTGTGCGCTTCTGAAATTCTCCAGTAATAAAGCTTCTCATGTCAGAGAGAGAGAGAGAGAGACACTACGGTCCTACCCTGGCTGTGCGCTTCTGAAATTCTCCAGTAATAAAGCTTCTCATGTCTAGATAGATGTCAGGGTCAACGCTGCCTCCTATGTGACCCCAGTTCTCCCCACAGTACCTGGCATAGGTTCAGACACTGGTCACTGGGTCCCATGCCTGGGATTCCCCGAGGATCATTTAAAGTCTGAGACGCTACTGGAGCCTGGAGCACCTACCCTACGCTAGCCCATATATCTCCAGCTTAACCTTAGAATGCCCTCTTTCTACCAGGACCACGCAGGGAGATCAGCAGGTAGGACTCAGCCTCCACAAATACTGTGTCTTATTCTCTCTGAGGTCAGTTAAACCCGAGTCTCCAAGGACCAGAAATCGAGAAGAAGCTAACACCTTGGAAAGGCCAGAGATAGGCCAACAGAGAGTGGGAGAGACCCCTTCACTTGCTGAAGGTGTTCACAGTTTATTTCTCTTCAAGACTATCTGGAAAGCCAGCTTCTCAGTGGGTCAGATTTTTTTAAGATGCCGGTTCCTAAACTCACTTTCTCGAAATTAGAAGTTGGACCGCCATGACAGGGATTTCAGGGACATTCTGTACTTTGCAGTACCTACTAGTGTCCCTGCCTGTCCTGTAGGCTCTGTGTCTATGACTGTCATCAGGCTGGGAAATGGGGCTCATCATGTCATTTATTCTTCAAAACAAAATTAGCCGAGTGACTGGGTCACATCCTCACGCCTTCTGTATAAACTGGGCTAGAGAATGCAAAAGGTAGCGACTTTTAGAGCAGGTTAGGTTGGTTTTATACAGCTGGCCCAACATACCCGCAGATTCAGCATCTGTAAAGTTGATGACACAATTTCTGGTTTGGATTAAAAATCTTGGAAAAATTGACTTCTCTGTAGCCGAGTATGTGCAGACTTTTTTCTTTGTGTTTTTCTCTAAGTAATATGCTTTAACAATCATCAGGTCACACTGGGCTAGCGGTGGTTAAAGTAGGCGGGAGGCTGTGTGGAGATGCTATACACACCCACAGCTATTGCAAAAGGGATCTGAGCGCCCACAGATTTGGGGTTCCGTATTGAAGGGCATCTCTGTTGTCTTAAGAATCCCTTTTCTAGAAGAGACAGTAAGTGCAAAAGTGGTAGGCCTGGAGCATCGGATAAGCATAGTACATTTTCATGAGCAATATTGAAAACCCAATAGGAAACCTTCATGTTTTAAGAGAAGGTAGCTATTTTAACCTTATAATTGGATTGGATTAATCTTCAGTTATAATCAGAGTAAGTCACCAATACTTAAAGCCACTTCCTTTATGCCCAAGGTGCTTGTCAGTGGTAACAGATTTAGCTTGGCCACACAAAAGTCCCCTTGGCTACACTCAGCAGGGTTAATATGGATGCTGGCCAGGCCTGACCAGGGAAGACGCAGTGACCCCACCTGAGGCTCCGGTCACCCTGTCTCCCACTGAACACAGATCCCAGTATGTCCCCACTGTTTTCCTTTTCCCCAACTGTTGGTTGGTCCAAACTAGGGTTTCTTCCTGACTAAGATCTTGCGGCTTGGCGGGGGCCTAAGCAAGACCCCAGATATCTGTGGGTGAAGGAGTCACTGTGCCAGGGGAGCAAGTGGAACTTACATAGCCCTCAGCACTGTGAGGACAGGACATGGCACAGCCACGAATTACAGGTCATTCATTCTGGGGTTCGTTATGGAAAACAAAGACACAAAATCCCCCTAACAACAGCAGCAGTGTCAACCCTGCTTCTGCCCTAAGAGACATTTCTGTGGATTTTTTTCTTAAGGTCTCTTTTCTACTCCTGGCACATGACCATTTAATACAACACAAAAAATATTTCAGACACCCTCCACCTCGCAGCCCTGAATGCTGCTACATGAAGGTCCAAAAATTGATACAGGAGGCAATTATGGCGGGACTGGGAAGAGCTGAAATTTTTCTATGGAAAGTGTCATTATGGACAAGTGAAAGTAGATATTTTAAAATATATGATAAAAATAGTGTCTATTCTGAGAGACGACTTGGAAGCTAAGAGCATTGACTGCTCTTCCAGAGGACCTTGGTTCAGTTCCACATAGTGTTCCCAACCATCCGTAATTCCAGTTTCATAAACTCTAATACCCTCTTTGGGCCTCTGTGGGCTCCAGTCATGTACCTGTTGCACAGCCGTGCATGCAGGAGAAACTCCTATGCACATAAAATAAAAATAATTAAGTATATGTCCAATAAACGGAAACAGCTCTGGAATTCATGAACATTGCATCTATCCCTGGCCTTGGGGACAACTTGGGTTGGGGTAAAGTCAGATTCAGATCCAAGAGGCACAGCAGTTGCCCAAAACAATGAAACAGCAGGCATATGGAGAGAGAGAGAGAGAGAGAGAGAGAGAGAGAGAGAGAGAGAGAGAGAGAGAGAGAAGCAATATAGTGGCATGCTGTCATGAAAATAGCCAGTGACGTCACCAAATCTTTTTCTCTTGATGGCCAGGTATGTTTCTACCCAATGTGATTGAATAACATTTCATAATTGATAATGGATCAACTTAGAAAGCCCTTGAAACATGAAATTATTGCCTCTTGATTGTGGGGATATATCCCAAATCCCTGGTGGGTGCCTAAAATTTAGTCCAGTATCTGAAAAAAAATTCTATAGTGCACACCTGTGGTAAAGTGCAGCCTATAAATTAGGCATACTGAGAGATCAAGAGCAATAATAATAAAATCGAAAGGTTTTAACACTACACTGTAATGAAATCGCCAACATCGTTACCCTTGTACTTCAGGGCCATTTATTAACTAAAATAAGCTTTCCTTGACATTGTACTTGACAATGATGTGGCAGTTCTGCTGGTAATGAAGACAGCTACTAAATGGCTAGTTGGCAGGCAACATACACTGTGTGGGTGCTCAGAAATACTATCTCCCGAGTAATAAATAGTTTATAAATTCTGAATGGCCTGTTCATGATGTTTGTATGTTAAGACTTTTGAATGAAGTTGACCTTGGGTACTTTAAGTAGTGGGAAATAGACTCATATATGAAAGTATTATTTTTTTCCTACTTGTTGTAGGAGGGGGCTGCTTGTGGGTCCTGGCCGCACAGCCACAAAATAATCACACAGAAACTGTATTATTTGCAATGCTGTTTGGCCAATAGCTTAAGTGTATTTCTGGCTAAACTTATATCTCTATTAATCTGTATATCGCAACGTGGCTGTGGCTTAGCGGCAAAAGTTCCCAGCGTCTGTCTCCAGTGGCTCCATGGCTCCTTTCTGACTCCGCCTTCATCCTCCCATGCTATGGGCCAAGTCAGTTCTTTATTCATCAACCAATAAAAGCAACACATAGACAGAAGGCCCTCCCACACCACCTACTGTTGAATATTCTCACACCTTAATTGTTAAATTGAAGAGATAGTGAGGCCCTCTTAACATCAGGCAGCTGGACATTGCCTAAAATTGGATAACCAGATGGACAATCACTGAATGTCTTGAGGAGACTGTGAGACCAGATATTTTGTGCCTAGTTACTAGACAGCCAAGCAACCCTAGAGTACAGAATTCATCTTATGCAGCCCAGATGTTTCAAGTCTTTCCACCCAGCTACTACCTACCAGGAGTGGGGAGCAGCTCCCTTGTTTCTTCCAAAGTCTGAAATTATTATGGGTGCTAGAAATAAGGGGCACCCGAAATTTTAAAATACTAAAGAAGAGAGATAAGTACATCTGTAGCCTCTGTCCTAACAGGACTGAAGTTTAGGTTGTGAGAACTTTCAGCGAGCTGTATGCGTTTAAATGGTGATGTGAAAATTAGATCACGAGAATTTCATGCTTATTCAAAGTGGACTCTCTTTGGGACCAGTGATGGGTTGATCTGCTTAGATGCAATCAATGAAAGTGCATAGTTTTCAAGAGCTGAGGGGGAAAAGGGCATGCACAGTCTGGCCTCAGCCTCTCACCGAGAGATGGCAACGCTGATTTTAACAATGGCATGAAGTGCTTCTGCAGTTTCCCACAGCATCCCACAGCCAGGCTTCCCAGGGAAGGGACAGGAATCATGCGCTTTTCTTTGCAGTGTGCCAAGAGTACTGAATGTCATCCAATAATGCGCCTTGAGTCTGTGAAGCCCAGACCAGTTTGTATGCCAAGTGCTGACTGCACCCCTGAAATCATCCGAAGGAAATGGAGGAGGATCTGTGGTCTCCAGACGCGTTATTGTCTTCCGGGCCACTGTTAGAGACAGTCTTGGTTTTCTCAGGGTATATGCTGAGGTCAGAATTGCTGTGTGTCTAGCGCACCAACTTCTTGGGAATAATTGCTTTTATTGATCACATTTAAGTAGGTCGATTCTGGCTTTCAGCTTCAGCTCCACCAACTTTTGGGATCTAAAAAACTCCCCGCCGTTGAATAAAACCAGAATACTCTTGTTCATTTCCTGTTGGCCAGTCTGCCAGTATTGGTTCTTGTCTCCTAACTTAGGTACAACTTCTTTTTTCTTTTTGAGATAGGGTCTCACTATGTAGCTTTAGTTTGTCTGGACCTCACTATGTAGACCAGGCTGCTCTTTACTCACAGAGTTCTACTTGTCTCTAACTCCTGACTGCTGGGATTGAAAGTTTGTGCCACCACACCTTCCTTGGGTTAAAATTTTTCAGCCTCCCTGTTCTCACTGCTGGCTTTGAGATTCAGTTGTTTTTTTTTTTCTGATTTACATAAAGCTCTTAAATTCCCTGTGATTTCATGGTCTTGCTAGTCCAGGTACAGAGGTTAATGTTGAGGGCTACATTCTGTAAGAGCAGCCCAGCCTTCAGAAAAGAAACAAGAACTTCCAGATCCTCAAAAAGAGTGTAGAACCTGAAGTTTGATATCAGGTTGACAACCATTTCACCTAGAGCAGAAGGAAGAATATTCCAGATGAAGGGAACCTAGTGGCCAGCCAAGGCAGAGTGGCTAGATCCCAGTCCTCCAAGGTCAGATGCCATAGGAGTACTGTGTGCCTGTCTTGAAAAAGAAATATTTATAAGAAGCAGTTGGAATTTTCTCTCTTTTGTTTTTCTCTTTGAAAGTTTCTCACAAATGCCAACCAGTTCTGTGCGAGACGAGACCAATGACAACATCACGATATTCACCAGGATCTTGGACGGGCTTTTGGATGGCTATGACAACAGATTGCGCCCTGGGCTGGGAGGTGAGTGTGCCTCCAGCTGAGGCCTGGGAAGATCCAGGCTGAAAGCGCCCTCAGCTGTAATCACACGCTGAGTGAAATTCAGACAGTTCCGGAGAGAACTACTTGACCAGGATTTTGAGTGGAATACTTAGCTATCTTTTGTCCTGTGTTATTTTCCAGATTCGTGGGGCTGGAGGGAAGTGGTTTCCTTATCACATTGCTGAAGACTTCTTGCTTTCCAGATAATCGGACAGCTCATTCTGGTTCCTTAGAAGGGAACCAAGTTCTTAGGTGCTGTTAAAGCTGAGGACACCGAGTGTTAGGAAGTAACCAAAATGGCTCTCACTCACTTTCCTGCAAATGGTTATCAGAATTTCACTGCCCACCAAAGGTTCTCTCTGTGTCTTTGCATAGTGGAAGACTGATTCATCACTGAATTCACAGTTAAAGTATTTAAAATGACCCCGCTTATCGAAAGGGGAACCCCAGTGGAGGTCTCTTCCAAACGCTCTATCTGCTGCCTTGGTTCCTATACATCAAAGCCGTGCGGTTTAGACCCTTGGGCAGATGCACACTTAAAGAGACATGACTTCTCTCATGTCTGTATCCTTAACAAAGATTCACGGAAAAAGCACAGATCTGCAATCATAGTCTTCAAGTGCAAGAAGAGTCCTCACAGGTCTGGCGTCATCCCTCTACCCCAGGGAAAGACATTATCGGGCTCAGTGCCCAACAGTCCCGTCTCTCTGTGCACCCTCAGAGGGACCAAGCACAGATGACGGCTGAGCTGACATCAAGTCTTGCTGAATTTCGTTCAGGTCGCCTGTGTCACTCTTACATTCAGCAGAGAGCCTAACAGGCCGCTCCGGCTCAGAGGGCACAGTAGGGCTTGTATCTGATCCAGAAGGCAGGCGCTAAAATTACATGACATGGTAAATATACACCATGCAGTGGAATCGCACCTCAGCAAAAGAATTGGGGAACTGTTGGAGCCCCGCATGCCACTAGGCAGCTGGAAGTGGTTAAGTGTGGGTGGTGGTACATTCCCAATGTAGATTCTGCTCATGACCCAGGGAAAAAAACCAGGAGCCCCTGTCCAAGTATTATTGACCGTTTTGATACTTCTGTATACCCCATCACTTTAGTAAGTACAGTAAGACCCTGTGATGGGGGTTTCTAACAATTCACAATGCCATACAAGGAGGAGCAGTTTTTTTTTTTCAGTCTGTACTTGTGTTGGCATGCACCCAAGCTCTGCTCATCGCTCCTTCCCTGAGTACACCCAGTGCTTCCGATCGGTACCCACAGCAGGCTGGCCTTATGGCGCCAGGTTTAGGAGCATCACTGCTCAAGACCCGGCATCCCAGACCACATCTACAGAAGACCTTCTCCCCAGGGAGGAGGGGTACCATGAGACCCAAACCATTTCTTTAACACGATGGGTACTCTTATTTGGTTTTTAGCGTGGAACAGCCCAGCCCATTGACTATTTTTTCAAGTATTCCAGGTTCACAAAGCACATAAACACACCAGCTATACAGGATGGAGTTGAGTACTGCACTGAGAACACCAGCACAGCGTAGAGGAGGCTCACGGGTGAGGCAGCCCAGAGCAACCTATGTCTGTGTTTCAGAGCGAATCACGCAGGTGCGAACAGACATCTACGTTACCAGCTTCGGTCCGGTGTCCGACACGGAAATGGTAGGTACCAAAGCCTGGTCAACACAGACAGTTCCCACAGCGAATCGACCATGTTAAGGGGCCTCTCCTACTGAGATGCCACCCTGATGCCGTCTTCTGTATTAGGAATATACCATAGATGTGTTCTTTCGGCAAAGCTGGAAAGACGAGAGGCTGCGGTTCAAGGGGCCCATGCAACGCCTGCCTCTCAACAACCTCCTTGCCAGCAAGATCTGGACGCCAGACACGTTCTTCCACAACGGGAAGAAGTCCATCGCACACAACATGACCACGCCCAACAAGCTGCTGCGGCTGGAGGATGACGGCACGCTACTCTACACCATGCGGTGAGCAGTGGGGCAGCACTGGGGGGGGGGGGCTGCCAGCTTGGCTGGTGACTAACATACCTGCACCAGGCTTGGTGCCTCATGGGTATGTAGATGATTTGAAGGCTGCACATGTGTGCGGGGCACATGTGTGTTGGGGGCATATGTGAGTGAGTGTATACTCCGGTGCACCACACCGCGTGTGCTGGTACACGGAGGTGTGTGGGGGCACACGTGTGTGTACTGTGGTGCATCCCCCGGCGAGCGCTTGTGCTTGGAGAAGTGCAGACGCTAAGGCTTGTTCAGATTGTTTCCCTGAGCCGGTGAGGTCTCCAGACATCGGCGTTTGTACTCCTTTTATTCCTGGTAGATGCTCAAGAGCATCCTCTGAAGTAGTGTTTCAGAGAACAAAAGAGGGAAATTGCCTTTTATACCAACTGAAGAGCCTAAAATGAACCCATTTTGGTTGCAATTGTACAGCTTTTTCAAGGTTTGGAAACCCATTTCTTATATTTTGATAAGATTTAAATACTAAGAATAAGTTTTAATCGTTGCAATTCAGAATGACATTTGCCACTCTTAACTCTGAATGATCCATACACTTCAGCTAATCAATGAATTGACCAATGAGCAAAAGTCCTTCATAGCTTTTAGGTATCCATAGTGAGTATCACTGGGGTTCAGGAAATGCTTTCAAAGTTATAGGAGACAAAATTATGACTGCATTCCTCTCTCTCTCTCTCTCTCTATCCATAGTGAGTATCACTGGGGTTCAGGAAATGCTTTCAAAGTTATAGGAGACAAAATTATGACTGCATTCCTC
>NC_022023.1:30704893-30749487 GCF_000317375.1 Microtus ochrogaster | reverse complement strand
TCACTGGGGTTCAGGAAATGCTTTCAAAGTTATAGGAGACAAAATTATGACTGCATTCCTCTCTCTCTCTCTCTCTCTCTCTCTCTCTCTCTCTCACACACACACACACACACACACACACACACACACACACAATCACCTCGGTATCTGTAGAATTTAGTTCATATTTTTTTTGTAAAAAAATAATTTCAATACAAAATTGTATTAGAAACTAATGTAGCTATTATCACATTCAGAGGCTGTGTTTAGAACTATAAGCCCCCAGGGACACAGGGGCACGGGGTGGTGCATGTTACTGACAGGAAGACTTGTCTTGTAGCAGCGTGGTAGTGAGCAAGACACTGACACATACCTTGGTATTTCGTCTTCTGCCCACCCTTTCACTTTGCTTCACACTGGCCTCAAAACTGTGCCCGTAGATGAACACGGCTATAAGAGTAAGTGTGTCTAAACAGAAAGGCTGTAGGGGAAGGCCATGGAGAAGTTGAGAAACAGCAGCGCAATTGAGACTGAGTCCTACAGAAGAGAGAGAGTCTACAAGGAACTCAGGACAACAGAGAAAAGGGACAAGACAGAGACTGAGCTAGGAACATGCTGGGGCACCTAGCGTTGAAGGATTGAATGAGGCCCTTGTGGGATTGACTTTTTCAGAGAACAAAGTAATCCACCGTCCCTCTAGATTATGGTCTGTGATTCTCATCTCCAAGAAGCTACTTAGGTCCAAAATGTGAGCCACACATTTCATACACTGTGCAACTTTACTTGGAGCAGTGTGCCGCCACACTCGGGTGCACACTTCCTATGTGATGAATGCAGTCACCACGCCATGCTATGGAGACGGGAACCAGACGTGGTATGGGAGTGCTCACTGAGAGTCATCTTTAAGGCACGAGCATCAAATGCTTCTGTCCTCAAAGAGTTTTGCTGGGCAGGCGGCTGGTGACACCTTCCCATTTAATGCTCAGAGCAAGCACGGCTCTGAGGAATTTGGTAATCACCTCAGGGTCACAGAGTCGTCCCGTCTGAGAGCCAGCCACGGTTTCAGCAGTACCCTTGCTCGATGTATCGCGCTGGAGCGCTGGAGCGCAGCCGCATCCTCACTGCGTCTAGGAGTCCTTTTAGAATCGTCTTCATAGTGCCATGCCCAGAAGGAAGGGTGAGAGGGATGTGAGCCAGAGCGACTCCTGGCAGTCAGGAGCGGTTGTTTATGCAGAGCGAGCCTGGTAATGAGCTGCGAAGTTGATAATGAGTTTTCTTTCTCTCAGCCTACACGATCTGAGAAGTGGAATAGTCCTCAAGATTGCTGTGCATCTCAGTGTGCTAAAGCCGCCCCACGTAGCTGTCTGCGACTGTGATTATAAACACCATGACAGAAAGCAAAGCGGGGCGGGGGGGGGCGGGGGAGGAAAGGGTTTATTTCAGCTTATACTTCTATGTGGCCGTTCATCACTGAGGAAGGGCAGGGCAGGGACTCAAGACGAGAACTCAGAGGCAGGAACTGTTTCAGGAGCCATGGAGGAGTGTGGCTCACTGACTGACTCTCTATCTCCTTCTCAGAAGTTTGCTTTCTTGACCGCTGACTACCTCCCGGGATGGCACCCCCGCAGTGGGGG
Organism: Microtus ochrogaster; assembly: GCF_000317375.1. Classification (NCBI taxonomy): domain Eukaryota; kingdom Metazoa; phylum Chordata; class Mammalia; order Rodentia; family Cricetidae; genus Microtus; species Microtus ochrogaster. The sequence goes on along the minus strand of NC_022023.1, from coordinate 30,747,874 downwards.
GCCCTCCTATGTCAATCACAGATCAAGACAGTCCTCCACAGACTTGCATACAAAATAATCTTACGGAGGTATTTTCTCAGTTAAGACAATGCCAAGTTGACAAAAACCAGCCATCTTTTGCTGAATTAACAAACAGTGAAATGACAGTAGAAATTACTGTCACTGCACAGGTTACATACTGACAAAGGAGGACCTGGTGCCCATCCGTCATGGGCATTCGGGGGGACAGCTCTTCTGAGAAGTACTGAGGACATTCCTCAGCTTGGCACTGTAATGTGGATCTCGAATGTCCCTCCATGGCCAGCATGCTAAAGGCTTTAATCTCTAAGCAGCAATATTGGGAACAGATGGAACCTTTAAGAGAGTGACCTAGTTTTCAAGTCAGGGCGGCAGCCTTCCTTTTCTTCACTTTGGCTTTCTAACATGAGAGGCATGGTGTGACTCTGCCATGAAGTCCTGTCCTTATGTCTGTCTTGCCAAAACTCGAAACAAACGATGGGGCCAACAGGTCATTACCACGATTTCGAAAACGAGGAGCCCAAAGTCTCTCTTTCTCTTTGTTAACTGATATTTCACAGGCATCTGTTGCAGGGACAGGTAGACAGTTTGCACACCATATAAAACCAGCGGCTTCGTTTCCCTGGGTGCAGTAGTTCCTTGGTGACAGCCCCACTGACGAGGTCGTGAGAAACACGGTCTCGGCATCTGTGCATGGTGATATTGCTCGTGGCATCAAACCGGAGAAGAGATGCGCAGATGAGTACATTGTTCAGGTAAAATTCTGTCCCTGCTCTTCTGGAAGACTTATCTAATTCAAAAGATGAAGCCTGACTGTGTGGTGAAGGCTAGTATCCGCATGGTACCCTTTCTAGCCCAAGGCAGACATAGAAGTGTTTCAACATGGGAGCCATTGTCTGACAACGTCGCTCCCCCACTGCAGAAAACCCCGATCTAAACCAAAGAAGAGCTTGTACTTGGGTAGAGTGTTTATTACAATTCCCACCATGGGGAGCAAACTGGAAATCTTTCTGGCCGTTGTTGATGCCAGCTCCCCAAATGACTGTCACCTGAGGCTCTTACCTGAAGCTAATTGTAGGTGCTGGGCCTGAAAACCTGTTAGGATTTCTCCAATGGGCCATTCTTCCCACGCTCTAGAGATAAACGTCACCAGCAGCTCTAGTAGGTCTAAACAGAGCCACTGACATGTCCCACTGTCTTCAAAAACATGTCAATTTTGGCCGGGAGTGTGGCTCAGGGGTAGATTGTGAGTTTAGCACGTATGAGACCCCAGACTCCATTCCCAGTGCCAAACAATGAAACAAACAAGAAACCCAAAGACACATTATAAAACTTACAACTTTTTTAGATTATATTTCAGAAAACGTACTATCAATTAAAAGTGTTCTGAGTTGAAGGTACCTTTCATTCCCCCTGACTGGGGGGAGCATTTTCACACTAGAATATGATGCATTTTGATTTTATGCACCCCAACACTGTCTTTTTTTTTTTTTAAATCTCTCCTAATACAGTAAGAATATTAGGTCTAAGACTCATTTTGCTGAGTACTGGGTTATAGTAACTATGTACATCAGCCCAATGCCCACTAGAGGGCAGCATACTCACAAATCCAGCATACAAAGACAGCTTGTGATAATTCTGTCTCTCTCCCACACCTAATTGCCCTTTCTTGCTCCTCTCCCCACCTTCCCTTTCAGAGCCCTTCTTTCTCCCTTATAGTTTCACTTCGAATAACAATCTATGTTATTACCCACAGGAATGGATGGACACACATGGTCTTTGTCTTTCTAACTCAGGGAAACTCAACTAACCGTATTTAACGGGATTGTCTTTCACTCAATGTTTTTGCAAATGACATAATTTCATTCTTCTTGATGAATGAATGAAACCACAATGCGTAGCTATACCATGTTTTCCTTTGACCCATTTATCTGTTGGTGGGCGTCTAGACTGACGCCCTATCTTGGGCATTGTGAGTAGTACTTCAGTAAGCATGATGTCAACGAAGGCACAGGGCGTACTGACTTAGAGTTCCTTGGATTTGCGTGCTGTTTTCAGTTCCCTGAGGAGCCTCCCCCCTGATTTCCACTGTGGCCTCACAGATTTGCATCCTGACTGGCAGCTACTAGGAGTTCATCTTCCCTTGCATCCTTATGAATATTTCTTGTTATTTGTTTCACTTATAGCCATCTGGCTGGTGAGACATGAAATTCCAGGGCCGATTAAATTTGCATCTCCCTGGAGGCTAAGGATTTTCAACTTTTTTTTCCCCAAATATTCTGTGTCCATCTGTCCTTCCTTTGAATGTTGCTGATTCAATTCATTGGCTCAATTTTTTTTCTAAGCTTTATGTGCATGATTGCATTACATATCTGTATATAACATAATTTGATTATAATCTCCTCTGTCATTCAACCTTATTCACTTCTGCTTCCCACCAAACCACTATTCCCAAGAGGTCCCTGCTACTTCCTTGGCTGTGGTCTACTGTAATTAAAGTTGCCTGCACGAGCATAGGTGAGCTATGGCGATAAGGGCTGACTCTCCCACCTCCACCAACCATGAATTACCTCCTAAGGGAAGAGTGACACTTACGACCTTCTCCTTGCTCCATGGAAGAATGCCGATGAGCCCAGTCCTCTGCTGCTGTGTGCTCATGGGTTCAATACCCAAGTCATGTCTATAAGACAGCATTGCGAGCACTCGTGCCCATTCTCTGGCTTTTACATTATCCCTACGCTTCTTCTTAGCAACGTTTCCTGAGCATCGGAGGGGGTGACGTAGATGTCCCATTAGGGTTGATCACTCCATGGTCTCAGCACTCTCCTCAGTTAGGAATATCTGCATTAGCCAATGTCCACTTCAAGACTATGCTCCTTTAGCTAAGGCTATCAACCACCTATGGATGTAAACGTGAACATTGAGAAGGCAGTTTGACATCATGTCCATATAGCAAGATGACAGTAGGTTTTCCCATAGGGCCTATGACCTCCACACCCCCGGACTTTTGACCAGTTTTACAGCACCAGGCATGGGTGGCTGCAGGAGCCATAACAGCCATTTTGCGCCATTGGGCACAGCTTGCCGAAAAGTTGTCATTGAATCTCACAGGGCTCATAGCTTGGTAAAACTGTTGATGGCATTTTTCTCCCAGCAAGTTACACAGCAACTTCCTGAACCGAAAAAGCTAACTTCCGGGGAGGAACATCACAGCTCCAGCAACAACTTGGTTTCTGCACATTTTACAACCAAAATACATGCTGGGTTCAGCAGTAATGTCTTATTGTTTGGTTTTGATGCTCTTTCATTAACGGATTGATTGTATGCTGTTGCTATTTAACTTTTAGAGTTCTTCGTAAGTTCTAGATGTTAGCTCCTTGACAGAAGTAGAGTTGGGAGAGATTTTTCCCATACTTTTAGGACGCCTTTTCCATATTAAATATAAGATCACTGTATTTAATTTCTGTGAATGTTGGTGAGGATCATTAAATGTATCAATTGCTTTTGGTAGCATGGCCAATTTTATAATATTGCTTCTAACAATCCATGAGCATTTGGAAGGTTTCTTTATCTCTTGATGTTTTCAGTTCTTCAGTGTTGTGAAATTTTCCTTATAGTCTTTTACTTCCTTTGTTCAATTTATTCCAAGATATTTTTAGGCTATTGTGAATGTTCCTGCTATTTCTCTCATATGTTTGTCATTGATATGTAGGGAGGGTGCTGAATTTGTTAATAATTTTGCCACTTTGCAAAGCTTGTTCATCAGCTATAGAAAATTTGTAATAGAATATTTGGGTTCCTTATGTATAAAATCATATTATCTGTCAATACAAATACTTTTGTTTTATTTTTCTCCTTACACTTTTATCTTATAAGATTTCAAGTATCACATTGAACTTGAGTAGGGAAAGTAGCCACCCTGTGTTTGTTCCTGGGCTTAATGGAAATGCTTTGAGTTTTTTCTTCATCTAGCAAGATGTTGGACGTTGGCTTGCTGTGTATTGTCTTTCTTACATTGAGATAAGTCCACTGTATCTCGAATCCCTCCAGGACTTTTAGCATGCTGTAATGTTGAGTTTTGTCAATGTTTTTTTTTATCTAATGAGATTATCTTGTAATTTTTGTCAATGACTCTATTCATGGGGTAGATTCAGTTCATTGATTTAAATATTGTGGATCATATCTGTGTCTCTGGCATAAAGCCAACTTGTTCATGCTGTGTGGTTTTTTTTAATATATTCTTTGCTCAGCTTCCAAATATTTTATTCAGAATTTTTCTGCCTATGGTTCAGCAGGCAGAATAGTCTATAATTCTTTTTTTTAATAGGGTCTTGTCTGTCTTAGGTACCAGAATAATACTGACTTCTTAAGGAATTTGGAGACTTCCTTCCGTTTATATTTTACAGAATCATTTGAGGAGATTAGTGTTTATTCTTCTTTGAAGAGCAAATAGAACCCTGGACCGAATTCACCCAGGTTCGTTAACTGGGAGATTTCTTTCCCAAGTTGTCATCATCACATAGTGTTAGCGAGACTGACGTCTATGTCACAAGAACTGCATTTAATCCATTCACAAAAGTCAAGCTCATAGCCTACTGCACTAGCTTTAGGAAAAAAACTTAACATTACATAATATCGATTCGCCTATAGTTTTCAAAATATTGCTTTAATCTCATTGTTTGATATATATCTACTTAAATGACCTGCTTCAGCTTGACTCACCCTTTGTGGGTCATATGTGTATAGAAGCCCAAACATTTTTTTCAGGTTTTCCAGTTTAGTGGAATATACATTTTTAGAGTATGTTCTTCTGATTGATTTTTTCAGTTTCGTTAGTGTCTAAGGTAATGTCTTCCTTTTTATCTCCAGTTTGGGTCTTCTCTCTTTCTTTTTGCTAACTAGGCTAAAGGTTTGTCAATCTTGTCAGAGAAATGTATCTTCATGTCATTGATATTTGTTATTGTTTCTATTTCCTTAATTCCTATTTTGAATTTCACTGTCTCTTCCTCTCTATGTTTTGAAGGTGTTATCTGTTCTTGGTTTCTATAAGGACTTCAGGTGAATGATTAAATTATTAATTTGACATATCTCATTTTTTTGGTAACAGATCCTATTAGGACTCTCTTCATCCCTTCCCATGTAGTTTTCTATTTTGCATATTCATTTTTATTCAGTTCTATGGAAGTTCAAATTTCCTTTTTGATTTCTTCCCTGGCCCAATCATCACTCAGTAGAAGGTTGTCTAATTTAATTAAAACTTGCCCTTGTCTTAATAGGTGGTTGCCTTTAAAAAAAAATGTCATGGCCTGCAGAAAATAATGTGTATTTAGTGTCTGGGTGTGATGTTCTATAGACATCTGTTAGGGCCATTTGATTTATGATGTGATTTAACTCCAGAGTTTCTCTGTTTAGTTAATGTTCGGATGACCTCCGTATCAGTGAGCCTGGGTATTGAAGTATCTCTTCTGATTAGTTTTGCTTTGAAGTGTGTCTTTGGGTTTCTATTGCTGGGAGGAGACACCATGACCAAGGCAACTCTTATAAAGAAAAAAAAAACATTTAATGGGGGCGGCTTGCATTTTCAGATGTTTAGTCTGTTATCATCATACATGCTGGCATGTAAAGAGACATCATGTTAGAGGGGCTGAAAGCCCTCCATCTTGACCAGCATCCAACAGGAAGGGAACTAGAACACTAGACATGGCTTGAGAATATACGGGGCTTCCAAGCCCATCCCACAGTGACACAGTTCCTCCAGCAAGGCAATACCTATTGTAGCAAAGCCACACCTCCTAACGGTGCCTCTCCCTATGTTCTGATGGGGCCAATTGCATCCAGTCCCCCACAATGTATATTCTGTCACGTTAGGATGGCCATGCCCTGTGTTTTTTGGTTTCATTTGCTAGCAAAAACTTTTTCCCATGGTGCATGGGGGAGATAAATTTCCTGCTGGCAACAAAAAGATGGACCCTGTTCTCTAATGCGGTCTGCTTGTCTGTCTCTTTATTGGGGGGATTGAGAGTATTAATATTAAGATTTATTGTTGAATGATGTCTCTTAATTCTTGTGATCTTTTTTATGGCGGTTTCTTAGCCCTCTTTTCTTTGACTCTTCTGGAATCATTAATTGATTATTGTACTTTCTTGGGTGTGTTTATCCTGGTCTTCAGACTCACGTACCTCCTCTGGTGTCTTTGACACAGATGGATCAATAGCCATAAGTTTCTTTATTCTCTGGTTATCATGAAATGTTTTTTTATTTTACCTTCAATTTTAATAGTTAGTTTCACTGAGCAAAATAGTCTAAGTTCATAACTAGTCTTTCAAAACTTGGAACACATCCTTCCTGGCCCTTCTGGCTTTATGTTTTCTGTCAATCAATTGTTAATCTGATGTTATTAATCAGATTAATAACCAGCTGTTATTCTGCCATTATAAGTTGAGTTGACTTTTCTGTCTTGAAGCCTTTAGTACCCTTTCTTTAGTCTTTTAATGTTTCAACTACAATATATCATAAAGAGTTTCTTTTCTGATCCTTATCTATTTGGACTTCTGTAGATGTCTTATACCTAGATGGACATTTCTTTGTCTCTGTTTGGGGCAATCTCTCCTATGATTTTATTGAGAACATTCTCTAGGCCTTCACTACGGCATTCTTCTCCTTCTATGCCCATCTGAAACAAAGATCTTCTTGTGGTCTCCCAGAGCCCTGCCGCTTCATGCTCATGTTTCTTTTAAAGTTTTTACACAACTTTAGTAAGTGATGCAGCTCCTCCACATTCCCCTTTAGTAATCCATCCAGTTCCTCTACTTTCTCTTCCATTCCTGGCTTGCGATCCATTTCTGTTTTTATTTGGCTTATTGAGCCTTTCATATCCTGTCTTCATTTCAGTTTGACTGTTATTCAACAATATCCAACTCTGCTTTCATACTGTAGACAGACTGCCTTATTTCCTTTCTGTTTCTCTCACCCACTATTCTGCGGTGGTTTGTGGAGGATAACCGTCGTTTTTCACGGTGTTCCTGTTCTGTGCTGGGATTGCGAATCTAGAGTTAGTTCGTTGGTTGAGTTCTTCTTTCTTATTTCAATCTGAAAAAATCCAGTCCTGCTTTTGCTTCCAGTGGTGACCTTTAAAGTGTTGAGTGGGGAAGTCAGTCCTGGTAGGAATTAATTGTTCAGGGATGGAGTTTCTCTCTGCTGTCTTCCACTGAGCGGCAGGGACTGCCCTGTCAGCCGGGGTCTCTCACCGACGTCTGCAGCTTTTGCTGTGAGTTGTGGGCTTCACTAATGCATGTGGACCTTAATGACAGTCAGACCTGATCCCCTCCCTGGGATTGCAGCTTCCTCTGAGGCATGACAAGATGTCCAACCTCGTCTCTCTCAGGGGGAGGTCTTTTCATCGAAAGACTGTTATTTCTTTAATCCGCTGCTTTGCTACAGACCTATTTAAATTATCTGTAACCTCTTGATTTAATATTGGTTCTAAGCATGAATTTACCCATTTCTAGACTTTCCTGTTGTTTTTCAAAATATGTAAGTATTTGCTGATAATCCTGCAGTTTTCATGGCTATCTATTGTAAAATCATAAAACACTTCATTTTTAATAATTTGGGTCTTCTCTGTTTTTTGGTTTATTTGTTTATGTTTGTGGTTATTCACTTTACTGAGTCTTTGTATTTTTCTTTTAACCTTCATTTTATTGTTCTGACTGTCTTCATTATTTCTCACGGTCTACTGCTCAGTTCCTTCATTCGTTGGAGTTTAGGAGCGCTTTTCACATTTTGGAGGATGCATGAGTGGACTTTCCCTGTCTGTCCCTGTCGCTGCTAGCCCCCCAAGGCTATGGATTATCTCAGTATTGATGCAAGAGGTAGCGCTGACTGTAGTTCTTGCCTGGCTGGCATCGTGAGGTCTTTTGCCTATGAAAGACCTTTTTAAGCAGAGTCACGTATTACGGAGGGCTGCAGCGTCACCAGGTTCTAAGGACTCTCTGCAGGGAGAGGGGTGGTGGGCATTGAGTCCCAGGGTGACAAGGGTTTCAGATTCAGGTTTTCAGCCTCTGCTTTCCAAGAAAATGCCCTAGTAGTCAGCTAGACTGAGTAGAAGGAACAATTTGAGGTGGTCTGCTTACCGAATCAGGTGCTTCAGAAATAAAAAAATTCATGGAAGACTTTGTGACGGCATTATATCTATCTAGAGATAAGGTTAATAGGTCGAAGTGAACTACAGACATCCACTCATCTATAAAACCCAAAGCCCACCTTCCTGTTCTACATTAACAAATGCCCAAGAAACCAAAAGGTAGTGTGCTCTGTTTGGACAACGGACTGAAAATCACTGCCACTAGGTGGCGCTCCGAGTACATGCACTGAGGGAAAAGTAGGCCAGCCGCAGCGGCAGGCTGATGAGCAAGTGTCTCTGCAGTCATGGGAGGGCTTTCAAGGGAAATAAGATGCTGGGGTTTGGGAGAGAACCTCCAGGAGCTCTGGCCCTCACTGGCCAGGCTATGCCTGTTTCCCAGGCCATGGCAACATCAGAGCTCTGGGTCAAGGTCAAAGGTTGCTGAAAAGTCTTTCTCGCCCTCTAGAGAAAAAGGAATAATTCGGCTCAAGAATTTAACTGATTAAGGACCGGCCTAGGCTTTCCAAGAGTTGGAAATTGATGAGTATACGACATGCATAGCTCTGTCTGCATTCCATCCGTGCCTCCCCAGCCTGAGACGACGTACAAACGTCTGCCAAATGATCAGAGGAGGATTCGCAGTGAGATTTTGCAATGTACCTGAAAATGACTAGGCATGTCCCTGCCGCTCATCAAGAGATATGTTAGGGTCTGCCATACACCAGATTTGTCAAAACAGAACAAACAAATGAAAAACAAAGCAAAAAACAAAAAACAAAAAAAAAAAAACAAAAAAAACCCTCCTTAATCTTGAGTTTTTTGTTTCTGCTGGTGTTCCTTGCAGCAGTCTAAACCTAGCTTCTATTGCATTTAAAGATGAAAGATGGGGCTAGAGAGATGGCTCAGTGTCCGGCGGAGAACCTAAGTTTAGTTCACAGTATCCACATCAGACAGTTAGCAACCTCATGTAGCTCCAGCTTTGGAGAACTGGATGCCCTCCTCTTAGCCTAGAGGCTAAACTCAAGAACACAGACCCATGTCCGGCCTCACGGAGCTCATGCCCATCCCCCCTCACCCCCACACCTATTTTAAAAGAATAAAATAAAATCACAAATATTTAAACTAACATTGAGTACAATCAGACATTTTCCTCCCCAGGATATTTACCGTATTTCAAGCACCCTGTCCCTAGATGTGAAGAGAGGCTTCCAGCCTGGGCAGAACATTCAAGGGAATTAATGTCACTCCATGAAGATCCAGGGGACATTAAGGCAGATGTGAGGATAAGGCTCTGACCATGGCCCTATACACCCGTCATAGACAGTAGTCTCCGTGGCTCTGTGATGGACGTATGAAGATACAAAAAGCCAAACGCCTGACAGTCAAGGGAAGTTCTAGGCATCAGTGGAGTTGTAGGGGGTTTGAGGAGCATTGAAGCTTTGGGGCTACCGTTTGTTAACATGGTAGGGGGTGTTCTCAAGTATTTTAAACCCGTCTGTGGTCCATAAACCATGAATACAATCACAGACATCTAACATGGCTAGTGTTTATTATTGAAGTTTGCTCTTTTTTTTTCCCCAGTATAAACTGGCTTCTCCGATAGTAGCCCACAGAGTGTAAAAGCCAAACAGCGACCATGGGTTCTTCCTGACTGACAATATTCAAACACAGGAAGAACGCAGGGAAAGAGGAGGTGATCTTTGGGCTGGGAGAGGCCAGGAAAAGCTTCCTGGAGTAAGCTGCCATTTACCAGGCCAAAGAGAAGACACAGTCTTGAGTAGGTAAGAGGAGGCTAATTGTGGGCGTCCACAACTCTGTGCCTCTGAGGTGTCTGTAGGCGAGGCTGGTGAGGGAGAACACTGGCACTCACTGGGGTTGAAGCAAAGGTACAGCCGCTTCGTGGAGATAGTGGCCTGCAGGATCAGCATCCCAAGGGGAAGTTACCGGGATGATGTGTCCAGACAAGAGGCAAAGGCAGACTCCAGGGACATGGGAGAGAGGGACCACATCTGTCTGCCTTTGGGGAGCTGACAAGACTCACTGAAGATGCCAAGCAGTCAGTGTATCGGAGGTGTCAAAAAATAATGCCGGCTTCAGAACATTGTTGTTTCCCAAGGTACTGCCTGGAAGGAGGCAAGGGACATAGAGGGACATCCGGAAATGCCCAGGTTCTCACAAGGGAGTGACGGAAATGAATTCAGCTCTAAATTTTACGTAGGCTGTCTCCAAGACAGCTAACTGAAACTGTCTAGCACAGAGGAAAGTACATCCCAAGTAGACATTTGTGTTTCTCTTCACAGAGAGTACACAGCAAGACCATTCTCCGAGTCCTGACCTGCAGAGACTGAGCTCCAGCCGTCTGTGCGTGCGAGGGGGAGGGGTGTCATGGGCCTTTCAAATGGCTACATGTGATAAGTGACAGGTGCCAACGTTTCCCAGAAAGGCCGAGTAATGACTCACCTTAGGAGTGTACCTGTGTGCCATCTGCCCGAAGCAAACCACCTGCTCTGTCCAGCTAGGTAACCTCCAGGGCTCAGCACACTGGAAGGCAGCCTCTCTGCTTACTTTTCCTAGACTGTGCTTTGATGATGAGCAACCAAACTTGAGAAGTTATCACTGAGGACGGCTAGCGTAAGAACTGGGTGAGTGTGTGAGTGTGTGTGTGTGTGTAGCGGGGTATATGGGGTATGCAGGAAAGTGAGGGCTGTGGTGTGTGGCACATGACCTGAGCATGGCTGTGTATGTTGGGGCGTGTAATGTGTGAGGCATATAGAGAGAGGCATGTGTGTATGTGTGGTATATGAGCGCAGGAAGAAGCAAAGGGTACATTCGGTGACCACTGTACATGACTTATGAAGAAGGAAATGCATGTTGACATGTGTGGTATGGACGGTTCATGACTGTACGGATGTGTGACTCTGTACATGTGTGCACATGCCTGTTTGTGCACAGAGGGAATGAACCTCCGTCTCTTAGACAGATATCCATCTGGGCTGATCTGCCTGTCTGCCAGTTCAGGTCAAAAACATACTAGTTCACTGGAAGACGGCTTTGCCTGCCTCTCAATCATGTTCTTGCTGTCACAGCCCTTCACAGCCACCGTTCCTTGCTCCCTGTCCCCTGCCCCATCCATTTGGTCACATCCAGAAGTCTTATCTATCCAGAAGTCTATCTGCCGACTGCCCGCCTGCCTGGCTGTCAGGTCACAGTGTCTGCTGGGCTTTCTGTGGCTGCAGTTGGGAATGAAGGACAGGGTGAGTTCATACAGAGACATCAGGGCTGAAATGAACATTGACGTGATGGTAAAGCCATCAGGGTGTTCTGGACATAGGGACTAGAATGTCCCGAAGGGCACACAACCGCAGGAATCAATATGAAGTCACGTTAGTGTTTACTTGAGGTCGTTTCTAGGAAAAGGGACGAGGAGTAGCCAGAAATGGGACACAATAGGTAGATAAAAAAACCACCCCAGGGAGCACGGTGTGCAAGGCAATTGCTTGGTGTGGGCCTTGGGGAAATGATGGGACATAGAGGTTCCTCCTACACCAGGCAGGTCCTCATACCCAGCTACTTTCCTTCAGAATTCAGTAGGGTAGCTACAATTGCAAGAGGTCAGAGGGCAGGAGGGAAGCGCTGGAAACAGAATGAGGACTCATCCCTCAGACAGCCATGTGCAGGTTCTCTGAGTTTGTGGCCGGATTTGGACTTTGCCAAAGCCCCTGTAGTCTTCAGATGCAGACACGAGGCAAGAGTACATGCCATTGGGGAAAAAAAATCAAAGCAAAAGCTACCTGGGCTAACTATTTTACTTCTCTCTGAATGTATGAATGGTTTTGCTTCCTTTTTGTGGTGCGATGGTTGAAACCAGGGCCATAGGCATGGCCAGCAAGTGCCCTGCTCTGGAGCCTCCCCAGCCCTGCATACTGATTTCCTTATAGAGAAGTTAGAGGGTTGTTTGGAATATAACATACACCTCCCTCTCCCGACAGCCCAGGTTGATGGTAGCTTTGTCTCGCCACCACACTGCGTCATCTGCCCTGGTCTCCATTCTCATCCCTAAGATCAGGATGGTGTTGGGCTGTACGGAGATGGTTCAGGTATGGCCCAGTCTCCCTCTTCTCTGGCATGCCCAGCAGCATACTCTCTTCTCAGAGCCTTGCCTCTGGGGCCTCCTCGGCAACCTGTCGCAGACGCTAGTGTCTAGTCAGGCCAAGGGTGTTCCGTTTAAATTCATCTTCCTTTTGTCTAGTCACCTCAAATCCTTGGCTCCCATTCTTGCAGCTGCTCACACCCGTGTCTCCCTGGACTCTGTCCTGTCATCACCAGGACCCTTTCTTCCCTTATCTGTACCTTTCTTGGTGCTGTTTCCTCCTCCGTGTGTTCCATGTCTCCCTACAAGATCTCAGAGCATTTATTTTTGTCCCATTGTGTAGTGAACCGAACTGTGATTTGGACTTCGTCAAAGCCCCAGTCACCAGGTCTGGCCTCTGCATGCTTTTCTTTTTCTTAGTCTCCATCTGGATTTCTTCAGCCATCACTTATTTCTAAATATCCATCTCCTGCTGCCCCTGGCATGCTTGCAAAGCAGCCTAAGCTCTAGGTGATGTCTGGTGGATTGTAGGTTACTCCCCATGTGTTCTGTGTAGACTACGCCAAACAGCCTAGAGTCCCTCTCCTGCCCCAGCCGCTGACTGAGAGTTATACTAACCAGCCACTTCTGTTCATCTCTAGGCCTTCACACTCTTTTCTCTGCCATGGGGCATGTGACTCTCTTCCTTCTGCCATCTACCAGATGACACTCTTACTCATGGCTGGTACCCACGGACATCCGCTGCCTATGGATCATCTTGTTCTCAGCTCTGGAGGATTCTACCTTTGCTTGGCTGATAACTTCTTGCAGTTCCTCTAGGGTTCTTTCTGAGTATACATACCATGCCAGTTGGCAAGATCACTGAATTCCTTACGACAGCCTTGGCATGCTTATACCCAGCCAACCAACTGGCCAAGTTTTCACCCAGCACTTGTTCCTGTCCAGGATCTGAAGCTAGTCTACACGAGTTGAAATCTCAGTCTGCAACTAATTGACTTCCACGTTTATCTTGCTTTCTCCTCTGTGTCTGTAAGGAAATACTACGACCAAAATGGCATCAGGGAAGAGGAGTTTCTGTAGGCTGCAGCTCTAGGTTGCAGTCTGCTATGGGAAGGAAGTCACAGCATCAAACTTGAAGCAGCTGGCACGTGATGTCTGTAGCCAGAATACAACATTAATGCATGCCTGCACGCTAAAGTTCAGCGCGCATTGCGCATTCTGCGCTGTCATCTCTAGTCCAGGATTCCTTGTCAAGGGCACAGTGTCATTCACAATGGGTGGGTCTTCCCAATTCAGTGGATGTGATTAAGATAATATTTCACAGCGTGCTTGTGCTCAGTAGCTCATCACCAAGGTGATTTGAGATATTACTACTCCGATGAACAACAATGACCATTATACTGTCTCTTAAGGAAGTAAATAATATTTCTGTTCCCCAGAATGAAAAATACAATGGAAATGAGTGTTTTACAGTTCATAGCACAGACTTGTTGGCTATCCTGAGTGCAGAGTCTTCCAAAGAACTCACACACTCTCTATTTCTCCCTCTCTCTCTCTCTCTCTGTCTCTCTCTCTCTCTCTCTCTCTCTCTCTCTCTCTCTCTCTCTCTCTCTCTCTCTCTCTCTCTCCTACCCCAAGTCCCTTTTATTCTTCCCCCAGGTCAGCCCTTCCCATTGTTCCCATTCCTTCCTTTAAACTGTTGTTTGTATATGTGTGGATATCATCCTCAAAGAATCAAGTCACCCACTGGTGTCTCTTGTAAAGAAAGCAAAAGAAAGAGCTTTGTAAATAACCCCCTAAGAGCTGCACGGAGAGGGCACCATTTCTCATGGGGACTAGGCTTTCACCCTTCTAAAATGTTATCAGCCAATAATTGCAGTTGAACTGAATTGAGTCTACTTATTCATTGCTTCTTTTCAGTCCCGTCATTTGTCATGTCGGAGAGCAAGGAGTTCCACAGGGGGAGGGAACATGGCTTAGTTACCGAGAGCGAAATTTTGTCAACCAAAAATTCTCACGTGGAAGCCTAAAACCCCCTGGTACTTCAGACTGTGACTATATTTGGAAACAGTATCTTTAACGAGAAAATGAAGGTTTAAATGGGGTCCTGACCAGTGAACCTTCATCCAATCTGGCCGGTGTCCTTGTTGGCAAAGAAAAGGACATAGCCACACACAGAGAAAAGAGCCTATGAGGACATGGGAGAAGGCTGCTTCCTACAAGCAGAGGGGAAAAGCCTCAGAAGAAGCCAAATCTATGACACCTTCAACTCAGACTCGCAACCTTAGGAGTGCTGGGAAAGTATCTCTGTTGCTATGGCAACACCAGCTGACTAATTGGAGCACTGGGGGAGAGTCACTGTGCTGTTCCCTTGAGGAAGGGGGTGGTCCTACGGAAAGCGGCCTTCATTCTTACTGTGGTTCTTTCCACTTCTTTGGCTGCCAGACAGAAGGACAGGTTACCCAGTGTTATAGTAAAATCTATGAATTTTTTTTGGGCGGGGGAGGCGGTGGGAGCAGGCAGGACAGTTTTCTGTGCTAGGATGGAATCTCAAGCCTCCGTATTCCTTTGAGTGGCAAAGAGCTGAGTCTAATGCCTGCTGTCACGGTCCCTGTCACAGCCACAGGGCCTCTACAACACATATGTCCTCTAAAGAAACCATAGCTGGATGGTCTCTTAGGAGGTAAGGCCTGTGTTAGAGGGGTGTGCCCTTGACCCTGGACCCTTCCTCTCGAAGTCACCTGCTTCCTGGCTGCCCTCAGGTGAGCACTTGTTACTCAAGCCTTTCTACCTCAGACCACAAGAGAGGAGAGAGCCAACCGTGGCTAGAAGCTCAGAAACCGTGGACCGTAAGGAAATTTTCAAAGTCTTTAAAAAATTTTTAAAATGCTTTTTTCTCAGCTGTTTTCTAACACCAATAAAAGAGCGAAGTCGTGAACTTAATTTTAAAATGAAGTAGATTTATTTGCTCATATATTTTAATTATTTTGCAATTATTTCATTTTTGACACTTACAAATCTCTTATTATATTAGTAAATACACTAACTTTTTTGGAAGGGAAAGTTGGTTTCACAAAGTAGAATTTATTTTATTTTATTTTTTAAAACAATCATTTTTTTATTTTACATACCAATCCCATTTCCTTTGCCCTCCCCCCACTATTCCCCTAGAGCACCCCATCCACTCCTCAGAGAGAATGAAGCCTCTCATCGGGAGTCAACAAAGTCTGCCACATCACTTGAGACAGGACCAAGGAAGGCCCTCTCCCCTGTATCTAGGCTTGGCAAGGTATCCCTCCATAGAGCATGGGCTCCAAAGAGCCAGTTTATACCGTAGGGATAAATATTGCTTTCACTGCCAGTGGTCCCACAAGTTGCCCAAGCCACACAATTATCAACCACTTTTAGAGGGCCTACTTTGGTCTATGCGGGTTCCCCACTGTCAGTCTGGAGACAGTGAGCTCCCACCAGCTCAGGCTAGCTGTTTCTGTGAGTTTCCCCATCATGGTCTTGACCCCTCTACTCGTACTTTTGTCCCCCCCCCCCCTTAACAGCTGGGCTCCAGGAACTCGGCCCACTGCTGAGCCACGGATCTCTGCATCTGCTTCCATCGGTTATCGGATGAAGATTCTAAGATGACAGTTGAGGTTGTCGTCGATCTGATTACAAGGGAAGGGCAGTTAAGGCGTCCTCTCCACTATTGCTTCATAGCCTCTTAATGTGCATAACTGCAAGGTTCTGTCTTGGACTTACACATGTGAAAACCACATTCACCGATTAAATACAGACTATCTTTATACACCCCCACACCCAAGCATACACCCCCACAACCAAATATACCCCTCGAGACTTCTGTTAATCACTGTAGAAGAAAATCACCTTTCAGACCAGTTTCAGGTTTACAGAGCATAGAAAAATACACAGAGATCGCCAATGCTTCTTTGACTCATCCATGGCCCACCTCCCCTCCCTATCACAGCTACAGTAGTGTAGTGCTTACAACATACATAGCCCCAGGCCCCTGGTTCAGGGCAGAGTTTATGCTTTGAACTGTTTTATGGGTTTGGATAAAATTGTAATAACATGTATCTAATATGGTACCACCCAGAAATTCCATAGCTTAAAAATCCTATGGACTCATTTCTGTCTCCATGGATGTATCCATTTCTGTCTCCCCTTGGTTCCTGACAATTGCTTATCTTTTTATCATCTCCTTAAATTCGCTTTTTCTTTTCTTTTACAATACATTCATTAATTCTTGGAGAATTCACGCATTGTGTCTTGACCATAGTCATCTCTTTCCCCAACTCTTCCCAGGTCCAACTCCCCTTCAGTATTCACCCAACTTTGTATTCAAAAAACAAAACAAAACAGACAGCAAATAAACCCTCATCAAGCCCAGTCTGTAACCTCACTGCAATTTGGTAGGCCTATCAGGCCTCACAACCTTAATGAAACTAATCTTCCAATCCCAGGATCTGTAAGTTACCAATAGCCAATCCCTCAGCTAAGGGTAAGACTTCCTTCCTGCCTCTCCGTTCCATGGATTTTTCTCCGGCTTGAGCTTGAGCAAGTCTTATGGATGCTGTCATAACTGATGTGATTTCCTGTTCTCAATGGCCTTGTTGTGTCAAGGAAGCCTTTTCTTTGTCCCCATCCACTGCCTCCGGCTCTTACAATCCATCCTCTCTTCTGTGATTGTTTCTGAGCCTTGGGGGTGTGTATATGATACAGAGACCTCATTTGGAGTTGAGAATCCTACAGATTCTCCTTGTCGACTACTACATAGGAAACTTGTCTAACGAGGCTTGAGAGATGCACTGATATATAGACAGGGCAATAAGGAAGCCAGCAGGAGTCAGTTTAATAGTGTGCCCATTAGCCGAGCAATAGTGGCATGTTATATCCTAGGCCTATGACCTGTCTAGGCACAAGTTCTTGGTGCCAACAACAGTGCCAGGTAGAGGCTCCTCGAATCCAACCAGAAGGTGGTGGGTTACTACCATAACGTCTGTGCCGTCATTGTACCGGTGGGTGCAGTGCAATGGTTAGCGGTTATTTTAGCTCACAGGGCAGCTGGCTAAGGCTGGTGATTCCTTTTCTCCTCTGCTGGCATACATAGCCTTTCCAGCACGGTGACAGATGGTCAATGGCATGAAGCTTCCAGCTCAGTCCCCGCTGACTGCTCCATCTCCTATTGCTGAAGATGCCATATACTTCAGCCATAAAACATGGAGATTTGCCTTTCCTGAGAATGCCAAGCAGTTGGAAGCTATGGATGTAGGCTTTCCAACGGGCTGATTCTACTTAGCAATGTGCATTTGTTTTTTTTTTTATCCCATGTATAATTTGTGGTATGAAAGCTCATTTCTTGATAGCTCTGAATAATGTCTGGGTAGAGTTTAGCCATTCACATATGGAAGGATGTATTTGTGGCTTCCAATCAGCAATTAGTCCTTGGTGATTAGGAGCGTAACTGTAAATGTTCCTGGGGCTATTTGTGTAGACATGAATTTCCAGCACTTTCAGATAAAGACCGAGAAGCTCAACTCTGGGTCGTATGGTCGATTTGTTCTGTTCTGTAAACGTTGCCAAGCTGTCTTGGAAACAGTTGGAGCATTTTGTGTACACAACATTGATGAATGAGATCTCCTGATTCCCTAGATCTTGGTACCATAGAAACTGTGGATTCTGGTCATCTTAGTGACTGCAATGTTATCTCATTGTTCTACCTTGCTTTTCCATGATGAGATGTCATTGGGACATCTTATGTGTGGTTGGCACCATGGCACTTTTTGGTGAGGTATGTTGAAACGTCTTCTAATACATTCTAAAATTGATTTTACTCACGTTGCGCTGCGCATTCTTTACGCACCTTGAATGACAGTTTTCTTTCTTCCTTTACTTGTGTCTAGTCTTTGACTTTAATGATGTCCCATAAGTTCCAGTATACTGGGGGACTCTATGGTCCTTGCCTCTTACAGATCTTTCTAAGCTTCTACTTTGCAAGTTTTCTTTTTATCTACTGACCGGCCACCCACCCCTAGCTTCTTCCTCTAGCCTCCCCCCCAGGGGTGGGGATGGACATTTGCACAGAAGTAAGCACTGCCCAGACTACTGTGTCAGCCCAGGATATCTCTGGTGCAGACAAAACAAAGGCAGCTCTTGAACTAGTCACCCAGGAAGCCTTTATGAGAGTGAGGCACGGCACCATTATTCTTTGTGAATATCGGACACTCGCTTGTGTTACCCAGTCAACTGCCCTGGGAATGTGGCCCCTACTATAGCAGAGTTGGAGAACAGGGTGGGACCAGGAAGTCTTTAAAGGCCACAGGCCTTGCTTACTAAGGTCCGAGTACTTTTTGTTTATTAAGCAATCTTGTCATGGGTTGTAAGGTTCTTAATAGATTACAGAGAGGTTTTTTTTTTTTTTTTGGAAAGCCGTACTGAAAACTTTTGCTAAGCCATTGTTTTTATGAATGGACAAACTATTAGAATCCTGAATGTACAGATTTTGCTCGTGTCATCTTCTTTTCTAGGGCTTTTTTAATTTTTATTTTATGTGTATGTCTGCGTGCCGGCATGTATGTTAGGTACATGCCGTACATGTATGCAGCAGATCAGAAGAGGGTGTCAGACCTCTGGAATTGGACTTCCGTGTGGTTATGAGTGTCCATGTGACTTGGGACTTAACCTAGATCTTCTGTAAGAGCAGTAAGCGCTCGTAACCGCTGAGCCATGGTTCTAGTGTCTTCCCTAGAGTTTTAAGAACACCTACTATGCGTCACACATAGTACTGCTCACTTTATACTGGGGCACTTTAAGCAACACTCTATAGCAGGCTTTGCAGTCTTCACAGCGGTTTGAGCTCCGCACTTGTGAGGAGCGGAAGCTCTTCCCTCTGGCTCGTGCTTTGGGTTGTCCGTGCTCTATCTGTAGAGAAATGCAGGTTCCTAAGTTTCCTCGTAGTATTCACGTTCTGTGACTGCTCTAACAAGTCACTAAAAGCTAGATACTTAACCCAGTCCAAGTGCATTCTCTTAAGTCTCTTAAGGCTTTAGAAACCATGAGCCAGAAATTGGTTCCACGGGCACAAAATGAAGATGTTGGCAGGACTGTACTCCCTCTGGAGGCTCAGGTAGGCACTGCTATCATTTAGCATTTTTCAGATCTGTGTCCTCACGCAGGCAACATAACACCTCACAGTCTTCTCTTTTCCATGTCCGCTTATCTGCATGGCCTCATCTCTCCCTTCTGTCTCCCAAGAACTCCCATGATTACTTGGGGTCCTCCTTGATGGCCCCTTCATCTCAAGACAGCCTATTCCCGTCCACAAAGACCCTTTCTTGCTCATGGGAGCATTTACGTGCAGTGAACATTAAGGCCTTACAATATTTAGCTCATGGCAATCCTGTACAAATTGTGCTTCCCTGTTACTGTAGATACAATTCTCCTGTGTGTTCTGCTGCCGGACAACAGGACCTGGCTTCTCAGTCCCCAGGAGCTCTGCATTTGCGTAAGAGTCTGCCAAGTGGCGCTTAGCTCTCCTGTTTCTACCCACAGTGACCACGGACAGTTCTCCATCTGCTTCTCAAAGCTTGTCTCAGTTACCTTTTGATTATATGGCCAAGGCAACATAGAAAAGTTTACAGCTTCAAAGTGTGAGTCCGGGAACATCCTGGCATCAGGGAGGCAGGCGTGGTTCTGGGTCAGCAGCTGAGAACTTACATCAGATTCACTACCAGGAGACAGAGACAGCTAACTGGGAATCATGCGGGCTTTTGAACCTGCCCATCCCCAGTGACACAAGTCCTCCAGCAAGACCATACTCTTGAGTCCTCCAACAGTTGCAAAATCTAGGAACCAAGTATTCAAACAGGAACTGAAGGGGGCTATTCTCATCCATCACAGCACCACTGCAGAGCCATTAGCTACTCACAGTCTACCTATCTCCGAAAACCTAGTCTTTCCCTGTCAGCCCATTACCAAAGCCATTTTCATATTTTCAGAACTTTGTTACAGTACCACATCTTGTGTCTGGGTACCAAATTTCTGTTTCCCACTGGTACTGCCACAAATCATCACAAATGTGTGTGCTTAGACCACAACAAATTCTATCGACCCATATAGTTCTGGAGTCTGGAGTCACAAAAGTCTCACGGGGCTAAAATCAAGGTGCTGGCTGCTTTCATTGGTTCTGGCAGTTCCGGGGGAGAATCTCGTCTCATCCAGTTCCTGGAAGCCACCTGCATCGCTGAGCTCTGGGCCTTATCCTCACATCTGCTTCGGTCCCCGCATCTCCCTTGAGACTCTCACGCTCTCACATCCTCTTGAAAGGACCCGTGGAATTAGACCGATCTACTTGGACAGCCTAGGGCAACAGGCGTGTCTCCCCATGCTGAGAACTATAACTAATTACATCCGCATCCAGGTTTTTGTCCTATGTGGTAGGTAGTCCTCGGTCTGGGAGAGCTGTGCATCTTCTTGATGTTTGCAGTGCTGTCTGCCTCTTTGCAGCACATCTTCTGCTGCAGTATTTCCATGGAAACCAGAAAGTCTTCAGTCTGTAGTCACCTTGCTGTCATTGAAGTTCCTATCTCGGTTAACCCTTTGTTTTATTCTTATGCTTTCTCAGAGCATAAAATCAACGGTTGTCTTTCTTTTCCAGATGGGAAGACTGGACTAAAGAAGTTAGGCATTTTTATAAATGTCACTCAGCGAATGATGACGCTACTCTGGGATCTGGTTGTTTAGACTAAAGTACCTTGTACATGTGAGTGACTCTCTGGCCAAACAGGAACCCAAGCTAGTGAATGTGGGGTCCCAAGCTCTCAGTTGAAACATAAAACCAATTGGGAACAATGATCTTTACCTGCAAAGTTCTCTTTCCCTTCTATTAAGATTCAGTTGTCAGGCATCGGGTCCCACTTGTTAATGCTTGCATTGCGTTAGCAGAATTTATAAATAAAACAGAAATTGGATTTCTGGAAATCAAATACCCTGTGCCTGTATCTTTCAATAATTCAGAGAATTTTGGCCAAAGGCAGGGTTCTGAACGCTTTGAGCTTCATTAACTGTAGCTAAAATCATTACGGCTTTGTATAGCTCATTTACCTGGCTCCTTTGGTCTATGACAGCCAGGCCTTCCGGAAAAAGGTCTGAGCTGAACTCCATGTGGCGGTTAGTTACCTTTCAGGGTCCTTTCTGTGTCTAAAAGCTCAGAACAGAGGAGTCCCTCTATCTAGACAAACCCAAGCTATTTGTCCAGTGTGTAAAAACAGCTGTATAAATGTATTGCATTTGCTCTCCGCCTGTTGTTGCCTGTTAGCAGGTGGGGACCATTACTGGGAAAGCAGCTGTCCCGAGGCTTCCGAATGACTATAAGACTCATACAAATAAGGTATGAGTCTAAGATGCTGGTTGCATTATACAAGCCACTGTTACATATAGGTTTGCTGGAACCGTTTTTACAGAGTCTTTAAAACATACCTAATGAAGCCCTGTCTGCTGGGCTCTGCACGCATTTTTTGTATCTTCTGGCCCCTACAGTGTAGATGGGACATCTCCACTCTCCCAACATGCCACGAGAAGGTTCCGGTTGAGCATCTCTTGCCAGAATACTGCTTTAAATGTGCTAGTGCAGTGATCTCTGCAGCCAGGCAGCTCTTGGGGGCAAGCACCTTCAGTGAACCCCACAAAGGCAGCCGGAACACTCTGGCCCACCTTTATGGCCCTGATCTTGGCCAGCAGCAGAGACGAAATACACCGGGGATGGACAGAGTAACCAAGGTGGGAGTCTTGTTTCTGTGGCGTCTCTTTTTGAAACTGGAGACATACTGCAGAAGTTCTACGTTCTAGACCCCCAATGATCATATGAACAAAGCCAGACCAGCACAGAGGGATGGGGAATGGGCCTGCAATATTCACCATGTCTAAAACCAGGCTGAGGACTCCGCTTCCAGGCAGCCTGCACAACACTGGGAAACTGAGGAACCACAGTCAGAGAGCTGGCCAACATGGAAATGACCATATAGAGGCTCTGTTATTGGCATTATCTTAGCTATACCCCCTTGGAAAGGGGAAGGGGGCCATGAAGATGTCAGTCATATCGTTCACGTTATTAAGGGGTGATAGAGATCTGGGTATATTAATTGAAGTCTTTTGAGCTGTAACTGGCTTATCTGAACCTCTCTCTCTGTCCTCACGCTGTTCCCAGGGATGGAACCCCAGTGTTCCTGGCAGAGCGGAAACCACAGGGCCACACAACTCCCACGGTCCTCTTGTGTCCTGTGATCGCTATTGCATGGGCTTTGGTGTTCTTCCTGTGCCATGTGGCTTCTAGTTCTACTACTGAGTCTGACTTTTCATTATTGCTTTCTGTAATACATCTCCTAAATTATGTAACCATCACGGACAGTAGCTTTATGATTGCTTGATACTGCTCTCAATGGCTGTGCTTTTTAAGTCCTTATTTCCCTAATTTCTGGCAAGTTAATCTCTGTTTATAGCACCATTCCACAGGCCTGGAAATAGCCCCCTTTCATAGTTTGCAGCCGAAAACTTTCCTTTCAGTTAGCAATCCTGTAAAATAAGTTTTAAAAAGGTTTAAGGAGAGTCCGTTGGTTATGAGCTAGGCTGACAGACATGCGCACCATACACATTAGAGTTTTAAAATGAGTCTCTCAAAGTCAGAACTGTGAGAGGGATTGGTGATGTCAGAGATGGTTCTGCTAGAAAGTGAGAAAGATGCAGTTTGTTCCAAGATCAGAAGGCAGTGCACACACCCATGACATATACTGGCTGAAATGTTAGGTGAAGTCTGTGGCTTTATGGGTATCCCCTGCTCTATGACCGTGTGCAGAGCATCATCTCCTAAGTCATCTCTCCATCTGAACCTGGGAATGAGAACTGGCGGCATATCCGGCCACCCTGTACTCATGGCCCTTGGTAACTGACTCTCTCCCTGGAGTTATCCTGCAGAACAGCGCCAAAGAATTTTCTCTTCTGACGGGCATCCGCTATCACCCTGCTTGCTCAGTGAATGGCTAGATTGGCTCTTCAGGCTTCAGTGGCCACCAGTGATTGATGTTACCAATTTAAAACACCAGGCTAATCTGTTTTAACAAAAGGAAGTGATAAAGGCCAAAAAAAAAAAATGAATGTCTTTTGCATTTCATTTGCATCCTGTGAGCACGGACAGCATCTCTACTTAATTGAACAAGCAAAGGACTGCAAGCAGTTATTTGTTTTCTACGCTAGCGTTAGAATTAGAGCATGCATCGGAAGTCCAATGTTTCATATTTTATGTCATTAATTTAATTTTAAATAATGGAAAAGAGCACAAGAAACAGAACATAAGCTCATTAGCACAATTTAGAATTTGGCTAAAATTTTGAATTTTTAGTACAAACTCTGTAGAGGCATAAAAGCATGAGTATTTTTGTTTTCGTAGTATAACAAAATGCCCAATGCCAGGTCATAGACAAAGAAAAGATGTTTATTTAGCTCTTGCTGTGGAAGCTGAAAAACCCTCAACTCTCTAGTGAGGTCTCTGTGGTGACGATATAACAATGGCAGAAACATGTGTGGAAGAAACCCAAGGTGGGGTGGGAAACCAAAGGAAATGGGAGGCTGTCTTGGCACTCTATAGTAACTCAGTCTTGGGAGAACGACTATTCAAGAATTAAATCAATCCTTCTTAAAGCAGTTCCCTGTGTGACCTAATCTTATCCACTGGGTCTCTCTAAGACACTTAGGATTTCTACCATATAAACCTCTGGGGAGCTCACTCCACCCTGTCTGGGCCTCAGCATCCACACACTGTGGCATACTGTACCTAGACCATCTTACAGAGCAGAGCCTAGTCATAGGCTAGGAGCTAGAGGCTAGAAGAGCCTCTCTGTAGGCAGCTTGCGCTCCACTCATGACTCTGCCACTGAGTAGCTCTACGTTCTGCACCTCGCTCCATCTGTGATCCCCTGGGGTAACCATGGTGATCTCTGTAGGCTATTGTGGCGATGATAACGTGGCTAGAACACTCCCACCATGCCTGCCATGGCATGAGCAGCCCTCGGCATTGTGGTCAGTGGACAGTCTTAGGTGGAAGACTAGATTTGAATTAAAATGGCAATGGCCAGGTTGCACCAGAAAATTGCTATTGCAATACAAGTTCATTTGTGGCCTGTTGAGTAACGAAACAAACAGGTTCTGGCAAAGAGCTGATTGTACATGTAGTCTTTGAATGTGTAAACTATTTGAGAAAATAAGTGTATCTGTAGCCTTGTCGGAGAAAGCCTGTTAGATAACAATAAGGGGTAGGAAGAGGGAAACCATTAAAAAAGCACCATGGTCGGCTTTATGAGCAATGATGTGTGTAGGCACATAATCAGGCCATAGGGTTCCTGAGTGCTCTGGACCCGCCCCTTCACTCCCAATGATGCTCACTTAGAGCACAAACATGGAGTTCCGTGGGTACCGTAAGACAATTTCATAAACATATTAATTAGAATTTTAATCCAAGTGGACTTATGAGAGGCAGAGCTGGGCCGTTGATCCATCTCTTTTTTTCTTTCCAGCCTGACGATCTCTGCTGAGTGCCCCATGCAGCTTGAGGACTTCCCCATGGATGCCCACGCTTGCCCCCTGAAATTTGGCAGCTGTAAGTTACTTTTACACCTCAGAGCTGTGGGTGTGCTTTGGGTTCAACTTCACATTCATTCAGAACAGGCTCAGTCCGCGACCGCACGTGGTGAGATGCGGTTTATCTCGGGGTTCTGGGGGGTCTTTTATCCTCAACATGTGGTCCATATGAGAACTGGAACGGTGAACTTCCGTCGTAGACGGAGTAAGGCGGTAATGTCTGAAGACGTGGAACAGTATAGAATGTGTGCATCGTCATATCATTGCTGGCAGCCCCCTCTTCTCAGCTTTTCTTTGCAATGGTCCCGCTCAGGTTATAATCCTCACAGTCTCACATACCCAACCAGTGACTTTTTCTTATTATTGGATGGTGATGCTGACTCTCTTGTAGACTGTTTGGTAAGTGCAGTGATCTTGTCTTTCATGGGCATGGTCTCTTACTCATTCAGAACGCTCAAATTATAAGCCAGTGTTATTTGAGTAACTGCTCAAATCAAAATACATTAGGTATGCACTTCTCAAATCTGGTGGACATCCCTGGGTTCCAGCCACTCTGACAGAACGTGTAATGCACCCCCCCCCATTCCCTGTGTGTGAGTGTTGGAACTGAGCTGACCTGAACTTTCTGCCCTTTTCCCATCTACGTTCATATGGACTTGACACTCCTCCCATGTACTGTCTTTCTGCACCCTAGTGCCCTGCAGACGCTAGGAAAGTACTTTCCCATGGGATGCAAGAAATCTCTAGTTTTCTTTTTCTTTTTTCCTTTTGACACAGATCTCCACTGAGTAGCCCCGGCAGCCCTGCGTGAACTCTCTCTACAGGCTACCCTTGGCCCCGTAGTTTTCCTGCTTTAGTCTTAAAAGTTCCTGGCATTAGAGACCTGTGGGCCAGATGGTTTAAGGCTGCATTTTCAAAAACAGACTGTTCTTTCTCAGATTCAGCTTGAAAAGTAGGAGGCATCGAATCTTGGCTACTTCACCCCTTGGCCACGTACCTGTGCCATCATTCAGACTGCCAAGGTCCAGAGTCATTGCATCCATTATCCTGCCATAGGATGCAAGATTTGGACAGGAGTGTACTCAAGTCAATTTGGTTTTTGCTGCTTTCAAAGATCTCTTTGTCTTTGACTTTTGATAGATAACTTTTGATGTGGTTTTTTGTTTTTTGGCGTGTGTGTATGTGTGTGTGTGTGTGTGTGTGTGTGTGTGTGAATTTCTTTGTCTTTTGAGAGGCTGGGGTATCTTTTTGGCTTCCCGGGACTGTCTTTTACATCTTTTTCTCCACATGTAAGCATTTCAGAGCGCCTTCAGTCTTCCGAAGCTTCACCATGCTGGTCCACTTGATGGTGCCCAAGGCGATTCTTATATGTCTTTCCCTCTCCCTCTTCTGTGTGTTTTCACTTTCAGCGGAACAATTCCCAATGACATATCTTCAACTTCGACCATTGTTTCATGCGCTTTACCCAGCCTGCTGTTGATTCGCTTTATTGAATTTTCCGGTTCAATGTTGTAATCTTTCTCTCTGCTATTTCTGGGTAGTATTCTTGTACTCTCTGTCTCTGTTGAAATTTGACTTGTACAGGTGTTACTTCTCTGACCTCGGTGAACACTGTAACACAGTGACTCTTTCAAAGACATTTACAGGTAAGCCATCAACTTCATTTCATTTGAATATGTTTTTAATCTCGTTCCAGGCTTTGAACTTATTTCCTTATTTTCTTCATTCTTTATTGTTTCTTTATTTAATTATATTGGTGAATACTTTACACAAAGTAACAGGTTTTTTATTATTATTATTTAGATTTCCATCTCTATACCAAAACATTTAACATAACCAACTTCTAAACACATGAAGGCATATTTTGGATCACATTTTTCAAGGTTGTGTTCTGTTAGCAATTGTTTTCTTTGGATCTATAGCAAGGTGACATGTCCTACTGCAGAACATGGCAAATCAACACCGTTCATATCACAAGACAGAGAACAAAGAGAAAAGGAAGTCGGTGGATCCTTCAATTTCTTTACCATCAATGACATTTGTGCTTCACTTATACACCTTCCCAGCACAGCACCCCAGGAACCACGCCATTAACTCATGGGCCTTTGGATGATATTAAAGATCTAACTAACTGTCCACCGGTCTTCCTGACCTGGCCATGTTCACCCGTCCACCTGGACACATTCTCTGAGTCTCATCACACTTGGTGCTGGTCTGAGTCACTTGCTTTGCTTTATGCAAAGAGTATCTTGCTTACGGTTGGTCCTCTTCAGACTCAGAGACAAGGAAGATCAAGCCTGCTCCCTAGGCAGCCTTTCGAAAAGAAGTTGGCTCATTGGCATCTTCAGCCAACTCCTTCGTTCTCCAGGAGAAGCCAATATTTGATATTTAGACTCTCAACCTGTTAAGTCTCTGATGAGTCCGGGAGGGATCGTGCTGACCGGCTGGGAGCTTCATCAAGAGCCGGACTCTTTACTTCCCACGGACACTTAAGTAACCCACCATGTAGCCCCTAGCGGAGTCAGCATGGTGAGCCTGTGTCCCACATCACCCAGTTTGCAGACTCTCCTTTGTACGTACATGCTTGTTCCTGTTTTGGCCATCTTGAACTCAACTGAGTTGTCAGCAGCAGCTACAGCTGCTGTGGCTATGGCTGCCACCAGTCCAAGCTGCCATCCCTGTGCTCACAGGCCCAGGGCCTCCCTCTTTGCTCTGAGCTAGCTGCAGGGTTCCTAATTCCTCCCGTTCATAGCACTTAATGTCATTTGAAACAGAAGCCTGTCCCTGGGGAAGCACACAGAAAGATCTGGATGCATACTTTTATCAGTTACATTGCAGAGGGTATGAGATCTAGACTGAACACATACATTATACCTACAGTGTAAATATGATATGTATAAAAGTTATATATGTAAATGTGATATTTTGCCTTCATACTAAAGGAGAATATGTTTTATGTTTAAAATATTACACACACACACACACACATATATATACATGCACACACACGTTTGTATGTAGCTACTTAGCCTCAGGGTTCAGGCTTCAATCTCAGCCTTGCCTGGCTTCAGAGACTCCGTGAGGTGGAGGTTTGGGGTGACTGTGTGCATCTGTGTACATCACACTTCCAGCTCCTGCCTGGGATTCTCCCAGCTATGGGGCTCTGGAGGCCCAGACGCTTCAGCAGCACAGAGGAATCCTGCCTGGACTTAGCAACCTTGCAGCATTGGCTTACAATTTCCTTCCAGGCGTCCACTCTCCTCAGATTTCCAGTGCCAGGTCTCCCTCAAGTGCCCTGAGAGTGATTTCTAGTGGGGGTCCAGACAAGAGTAGCCGCTGCCTGATCTCTGCCCTCTGCCATTCCTGGAAGGCAGCCTTTCTGACCCAAAGGGTTTCATTACGGATTACTCTAGGCTTCTAAAAGGAGGCCTGCTTAAGGGAGATAAGTATGTATGATAAATGAAACATTCGGTGGACAGAAATCATTCATTTTTTCAAACTTTTACCATCGAGTGTTATATTGCAGTTATGGTATCCATTTCTTTGGGGGAATGATGTAAAGAACGGTCATCACTCTTTCTCAGAGTCACTTGCTGGTGGCAGTGATCATCAGTGTTTATGATGAGGTGCCATTGAGTCTGACGTTCCCCAGGTAGGTCACCTGAGACTGCCAAGTCCCATGATTGAAGGAACAGTAATCTCCAAAAGAACATTAACTGTAGTTTAAATTTGTGCCGCTCCCTCCATGTGAAGATTAGGCTTTGATTTGATCAAAAACAAAACACCAAGGCTATTTTTGCTCTGGTCACTGGCTAGATGAATTCTGTCCGCTGTGATCCCAGCTTAATGGCAATGGCGTTCAGGGCAGGCAACTCAAAAGCAATTCTGGATAAAGGAAAGTATGTGACAGCCTAATTTTTTTTTCATCACTAAAATTATTTCATACTTGTCAGGCAGCCAGCTGCAGGGAAGTCACTCACACTCAAAGAGGCACACACACCTAACAAGGGAGGCACCCCACTCTCCACCAGGACAGTAAATTATATGAATGATGCACGCTGAGCAAAGCCAGCAGGGACAATTCCTGACCCCAGCAGAAATTTCAGATTGCCTTGTCAGGTTTAATGTCCTTGATATTATGGAAGTGGATCTTATTTGACTTTAGTGTTGAGTTTTTATTTACATAATCTGCTATCATCACCCCTGCCCTATGCAAACCACCACATAGCTTGTTTATTTTTAATTGACTGGGTGCTAGCAACTTCTAGAAAACTTAACCATTCCTCAGCTCATAAGCTTCGCATTCAGAACACGCTCATGCTAAGAGACAAACTGCTACCCAATTAAAGGTGTTTTTATTTGTCTTTTATCTTTTAGATTTGCTAAAAAAGAATAGATGCTTAGCCAACTTGTTCACTTATACTGCTTATGCATGTGAGCGCGCAGAAGCTAAATGCGCAAGTATAATGAGCTTAAATTACCCAACTCAACAGTTCTTCACTATTAGGAGACAAAAGAATGCAAATGTGTGTCTCTCTTCTGCTGAGCCACATGCTCAGGTTTCTCTGGTTTGTGTAGAGCAGAAGGGAGCTAGCCACTTAGGGCTACTGCCTCTCCTGTCAGTGTGGAAATTAGTCCTGGTTTATAGACAAGGCTTCCTAGACTGTAGGGAAATCACTTATGGATAATGGCATGTCTTCCATCCGCAGTGCTCCAGTGTGAAGTATTTGAAAAAGAGAAATTATTTTGTTCATTTTCTTCTTAGAATAGCGCATTAAGTACTAGCTTAAATTATCAGGATAAGAACTGGAGACCTGCACACTTACCGCTAGAAGCGACTTCTGTGAGGGAACGGGCTGTGCATCTCCTGCTGTGAGCTTTTAGTGCATCCTAAACATGGATTCCTGACCCTACTCTTGCATCCAAGAGACCCCAGGCAGAGTGACTGCACAATTTCAGTAAGCCTGGTAGATATGAACATCAAAATTCATCAAGTCCTAACCTGGGTGTGTCAAGTTCAGATTTGCTAAGTCATCATGCTGACTTGCTCGTTAATCTTGACTTTCACTGTGGTCTGAATGATTATGTCTCCTCCCATTCATGTGCGGAAAGCTAATTCCCAGTGTGCCGGGTGGTGTTGGGAGGGTCTTCGGGAAGTGATTATGTCATGAGGATAGAACTTTGAGGAGTAGCATTAGTGCCCTTAATAAAAAGCTCCAGGGAAAGCGCTTATCCTTTCTGCCCTATGAGGACATAGCAAGAAAACAAGAGACACAGATTTTAAGAGACTAAAACACTACTTAAAATTGGCTTTGTATGTGACCTTAATCTGTCTTAGATTGTCACTAGTCACACTGTTGATTAACAATATTTATACTTTCTGTGTTTATGAGAGCCCTGTTACGATGAGTTGTTTCATCTCTACAAATTTGTGTATTAACTAGAAGTTTTGTTTGTTTTTAATTTTACCCGTCATTTTTAAGTTTACTGCATGTGGTCAAACAGGATACAAGGAGTGAGTTCAATCCTTTTCTATTCAGAAATGTTTGCTTTGTGTCCCTGGATATGGGCTATTTTGAAAGCCTTCCATGTGCTGTTGTATTCTGTGTGTTCTTTGGTGTTTGAATTTGGATAGAATATTCTGTAGATATCAGCTACATCCCTTTGATCTGTGATGTCAATCAGTTCTAAAGCTTCTTTGTTTATTGTTTGATTAGACAGCCTTCCTACTCGAGAAAGTGGAATATTATTGGATTGATATTAATCTGTGACTTTTGATTTTTTTTAAGGAAGTTGCATCACTTGGGATTGGTGCATATATATTTAGAGTAGTAATATCTTCTGTATTAAGGTATTAACTGTACCTTAATTGGAATGAAGTATCCTACTTTGTCTCCTCGGTTTAGTTTTAATTTGAAGTCTATTTTGCCAGATATTAGAAGATCAACATCTGCTTCCTTCCTGATTCCATTTGATTTAAGTATTTTGTTTATTCTTTTACTCTAGGGCAATGCCTATCATTAAAACTAAGATGTGTTTCTTCAAGGCAGTAGATGGATTTTGCTTCCTGATCCATTCAGCCCTTCTATGTCTTTGGAGAATTGAGCCCATTGATATTTAAAGTTTTTTAAGATTTTTGTATGCATTAATTGGGGTCATCTTGTTGGTGACTTTTGGTGTTATTCGTTATATTGTTATCATAGTCATTTTTGTCTAATAATTATGGTTTTTTATTTTCTTTCACAATCTCTCTGATATGCTCATTCCTCTCTTCATCCTGAAATAATATGTCCTGAATTTTCCTTAGGTTTGGTTTGTTGGGTACTTTTTTAGGTTGTTTATGCCATGGAAATATTTCTTTCCCCTTCAATCATGGCAGATAGTTTTGCTGCATATATACTTTAGGTTGACTGTCATCGTCTTTTAGAACTTAGAATATATTGCCCCAGGACCTTCCTGCTTTCCAAAGCTTCCACTGAGAAACAGAACTTATTATGATGGATTTTCCTTTATATGACGAGGTTGCCTTTTTTTCTCTTGCAGGATTCAATGCACTTTGCTATATCTTAGTGTTTTAACTATGGTATTTTGTAGGACTTTTCAGGTTTTGTCTATTTAGTGTTCTCTGTGCTTCTTATATTTATATGGGTGTGTTTTCTTAATTCTCTTTTCTCATTGAAGATCTGGTATATGCCATTGACTTGAGATTCACCCCCCCCACCCCATCTATGCCTATAGATTGAAGAGTTGGTTTTTTCAAGATAGTCCACATTTTTGTATGTAAAAACTATTATGTTCTTTTCTAATTTGGTCTAGAAACTCCATTTTATCATTGAGATCTGATATTCTGCTTGATATATTCCACCCATAGTCTTTTCTCTTACCCCATCTCCATTTCGTTCTTCATTAGCTGACCCACAGAAGCACTCTCTATCAGGAACCCCCACAGTCAGCACACTTGCTTAGCATCCAGAGAGGGCAAGAGCAATCCAAGATGAGGCACTCACCCAACAAAGATAGAACCAGCTATGAATACCAAAAAATACTTCAAACATCATAGTTCTCGATGCCTAGCTTCCATGTTGACAGGGGATTGTGTCCCACCTAGTACTGCAGCCTTTCAGTGCCAAAGAAACACACAGAGACTTACACTAATTATAAACTGGCTGGCCTATTAGCTCAGGCTTATTATTAATTAACTTTTATATCTTATATTAACCTATAATTCTTGTCTGTATTAGCCACATGGCTTGGTACCTTTTATTAGTGAGGCATTCTTATCTTGTGTCCTCTGCATCTGTGTAGCAACTGCATACTGAGCCTTTCCTCTTCCCAGAATTTTTTTTATTTTGGTCACTCTACATATACTTCCTGCCTGGCTACTAGCCAATCAACATTTTATTAAACCAATTCAAGTAAAAAAAAATCTTTACAGGGTACAAGACCATTGTCCCACAGTCCACCCAGAGCAAAAATAAAAACATGAGCAGTTAAGCCAATAATATCTCCATCAGAAATCAGTAACCCTGACACAGTAGGCCCTGAAAAACACAATATAGCTGAAACACAAGGACTTCCAATATATCAATTATTAATATAGTTAAGGGTTTTTAAGGAGGATATGAATAAGTCTCCTAATGAACTTAATGGACACACAAAGAGTTGGACTAATGAAAACAATTCAAGATATAAATAAAATCACTAATAAAAAATCCAAACAGAAATAAAACTAGAAATTAAAAATTGAAAATATAAAATATAAAACCCCAGAAGTAAGAATCAAACATAGAGTACAAGACAGGGAAGAGCGAGTCTTGGGTGTTGAATATAAGATAGAAGAAGTATAAAAGGTCAGTCAATGAAAAAGTTAAATATATAAAACACCCAGGCACAAATCTGGGATACTATGACAAGACCAAACCTTCAAATGACAGAGATCTAGGAAAGAGGTAAGACTCAGGTCAAAGGCACAGAAAATATTTTCAACAAAATCATAGGAAAAAATCTTACCAATCTAAAGAAAGAGGTGTTTATTAAGGTATGAGAAGCATGAGAATGAAACAAGACAAAAAATGAAATTCCACATAATTCATCCTTATCCAAACACTCAATGTACAGAAGAGAGAAAGGATATTAAAACCTACAAGGGAAAAAGACCAAATTGCGTCTAAAGGCAGATCCATTAGAATAACAATTGACTTCTAAATGGAACTCTGAAAGCCAGAAGGGCCTATCCATATGTTCTACTAACTCCAAAAGATTATAGATGACAGTCTAGACTACTATACCCAACAAAGCTATCAATCACAATTGACAAAGAAGGAAAAAATTCCATTATAAAAACCAAATTTGAGCAATTTCTATTTGTCAACGAATCTCTATAAAAAGGAAAACTTCAGTCTGAAGAGATTAACTACACCCAAGAAGACAGAGGAACAAATTATTAAAGATCAGTTCATCAAAATGGAGGAAAAATCACACCATAACAAAAATTAACAGAAATCAATAAACATTGGTTGTTGATAGCTCTCAATATTAATGGTCTGAATTATCCAAGAAGAAGCATATGCTAACATATTGGGTAAGAAAGCTGGATCCATCTTTCTGCTGCATCTAAGAAACTCACTTTAAAATCAAGGATAGGTATCTCTCAATGTAAAAGGATGGGGGAAAGCAGATACATTAAAGCAAACAGATATAGCCATTTTAATATTACAAAAAGTACTTTAAACAAAAAGTAATGGGAAGAAGTAGGACACTACATACACATCAATGGAAAAATATATCAAGAGGATACTGTAATTCTAAACATTCATAGACTAAACACAAGGGCACCCAAGTTCATAAAAGAAACACTATTACATCTAAAATCACAAATTTAATATCATGCAGTGATCATGGTGATTGGTGGCTTTTAATACTTAATTCTCCCCAATACACAAATTATCTAGACAAAAACTAAATAATGAATTATGAAATCCAATTGCACCTAGAAAACATCTACAAAACATTTCACCCACAACAAAAAAGAACACAGTTTCTTCTCAGCACCTCATAGAATGTTCTTGAAAATTAACAACATATTTGGACACAAGACAAGTCTCAAAAGATATAAAAAATTGAAATAACACCTTATATTCTGTCTGATCACTATGGGTTAAAACTGGAAATCAGTAACAGAAACAATAGAAAACTTAAAAACTAATAGAAATTGAAAACTTGCTTCTGAATGAATAGTGGCTTTAGAAAGAAATCAAGAAGGAAACTTAAAAAATTTAGAATTGAACGGAAATGAAAATACAATATATCCAAACTTATGGGACACAATGAAAGCAGGTCTAAGGGGAAAGTTCATCGCACTAAGTATCTGCATAATAATTTGGAAATATTTCATATTAGTAACTTAGTACACATGACAGATCTAGACTCGTTAGAAGAAATACTGCTCAAAAGGAGTATACAGCAAGAAATGATCAAACTCAAGATTGAAATACATGAAATGAAAACAAATAATAAACAGACAAGAACCAACGAAAAAAATATGTTGATTCTTTGAGAAAATCAACAAGACTAACAAACCCAAATTGACAGAAATATTTAGAGAGAAAATCCAAATTAATAAAGTAAGAGATGAGAAGGGTAACATTACAACAGAAATGGAGGAAAATCCAAGATTCATAAAGATTCCACCAAACTGGAAAACTTAAAAGCAATGGGTGAATTTCTTTATATATATGACCTATGGAAATTAAATCAATATCAAATAAATAATTTAAACAGACATATAAACCCCAATGAAATAGAATAACAAGTTAAAGGTCTCCCAATGAAAAACCGTCCAGGGCCAGATGAATTTAGCACCAAATTCAACGTGCCCTTCAAAAATGGATTAATGCCAATACTCCTCAAATATCCTGCAAATTGAAAATGAAGGTACACTGTCTGATTCTTTTATGAGGACACTCTTTCTCTGATACCAAAACAACACAGAGACCAAACAGACAACAACAAATTTATAGCCCAATATGCCAATAGAACATAGTTGTAAAAATTCTGAATGAAATACTGGCAAACAATCTGAGAACATAGCAAAAAGATTATCCACCACAGTTAAGTTGTTCTCATTCCAAACATGCAGTGATAATGGTTCAAAACACATAAACTAATATGCATAATTCACCATATAAGCAGACTGCATGACAAAAATCATATGATCATCTCATTAGCTGTAGGAAAAGGCCTTTGACAACTCAGAATACACAGGACATATCTCTATGTATTAAAGCCAATACATACAAGCCCACACCAATATCAACCTAAATAAAAGGAGTAAAAAAAAGCATTAACACTAAAGTCAAGAACAAGACAAGGTTGTCCACTTTTTCCATACCTGTTCAATGTAGTATTTAAAAAGCCTTAGATAAAGCAATAAGAAGACTGAAGGAAATAAAGGGTATTTAACTAGGAAATAAAGTAGTCAAAGCATCTTTATTTTAAGATGATATGATTTTATACATAAAACAACCTAAAAACTCCACAGGAAACTTCTATAGCTAACAAAAGATTTTAGAAAAGTATCATGGTTGCAAAACTAACACACACACAAAAAAAATCAGTAGCCTTTCTATCTACAACAGGCCAAGAAAGAAGTCAAGGAAGCAGTACCTTTCACAGCAATCAGAAAATACAAAATGTCTTGTGGTAACTCTAACCAAGCAAGTAGAAGACGTATGGAAAAAAAAAAAAAAAACAAAACCTCAGGACACAGAAGGAAGAAATGGAAGATGACACCAGAAGATAGAAAAAATCGCCCTGTCATAGATCAATAGGATTAATATTGTACAAAGGACCATCGTACCAAAATCAATCTATAGATTCAATGCAATCTCCATCAATATCTCAACACAGTTCTTCATAGAAATTGAAAAAGTACTATTACCAACAAATAACACGATACCTCAGACAATCCAGAATAATAAAAGAATTTCTGGAATTTTCAGCATCTCAGATTTCAAGTTGTATTACAGAGCTGCAGTATTGAAAATATAGTACTGGCATAAAACATACATGCTGATCAACCAAATCAAATGAAGACACAGACGTAAGTTCACAAACCTATGGACACCTGACTTTTGACAAAGAAATTAGAAATACACGCTGGAGAAAAAGACATGTTTAGCAAATGGTGCTGGTCAAACTGGACGTCTATATGTAGAAGACTAAAAATAAATCCATATTATGACTGTGCCCAAAACTCAACTCCAAATAGATCAATGGACCTCAACATAAGACCAGAAATGCTGAATCTGATGAAAGAGTGATTGGTCAATAGGCTTGAAGTCGTTGACATAGGAGAGGAATTTTCTGAATAGCCCATTGATAGCATAGACATTAAGACCAACAGATAGTAAAAGAAACTCCATGGAGCTGGAAATCTGTATGATAAAAGATCCCATCATTCAGACAATGTGACAACCTACAGAACTGGAACAGTTTTGTTTTTTGTGTTTTTTTTTTTACAAATTACACATCTGATAGTATATGAAAGAAAAAAGTACACAAAAAAGAACATCAAGAAAACAAGCAACAGCTTAAAATGGTATACATCATTAAACAGTGAGTTCTCCAACAATGAAGTAGATATGTCTGAGAAACGCTTAGAGAAATGTTCAACACCCTTAGCCATCAGGGAAATACAAAATAAAACTAGTTTCAGATTTCATGTCATACCTATCGGGATGGCCAAGATCAATAAAACATACGGCATTCTCGTGAGAACGTGAAGAAAGAAGAGCACTCGCCCATTGCTGGTGGGGGTGGAGACGTGTGTAGCCTTTATACAAACCAGTGCGGATGTTCCTCAGGAAAGTGGATATAGATCTACCTCGAGAGTGGTTCCTCATGGAAGTAGCTACCTCAAGATTAGCTCTACCACTCTTGTCCATATACCCAAAGGACCCTACATCCTACTCCAGAGATCTGTGCTCATTCAACTCCATTGTTGCCGTATTCAAATAGAAACTGGAAACAGCCTAGACTTCTTTCGTTGCTTCATGGGTCATGACAATGTAGTACATTTACACAGTGGAATATTATTCAGCTCTTAGGAAAAATGAATTACAATATTTTCAGGTAAGTGGATGGAGCTAGACTAAATCATCCTGAGTGAGGTAACCCAGATACACACACACACACACACACACACACACACACACACACACACGCACGCACGCACACAGGCACGTGTGATACATACACACAACAGAACATTGTCTGGAGAAATTCAGTCCTGAAGTTTCCAGGTAGTGAAGTAATACAGACCCCAAAAGACAAACTACACATGTTGTCTCTCATATATAGACCCTAGTTTCCATTCGTTAGATGACTATGTTTAAATTGGCGTACCAATAGAAGCCAGGAGAGTAGAAAGGGCCCGTGGAACCAGAATATCAAGTGATGGCTGATAGGAGGTAGGAGGCATGAAGGGGAATCATGGATGAGAAAGGGTTAGGGGTGGTAGAAGCCGTAAGTCAGCTGAGAGAATGGAGGGTGGGGGGGGATAACTAGTATTAAAGGGGTTGAAATGGCATGTAGAAGCTTCCTGCTGCAGAAGCTTCCTAAGATAAATACATATGCATATATCTAATATTTAAATGAATTTACCCCATGATGTGGGGATAGTGCCTCCCAGACACTATAGGAGATCAAACAAATAGCCCAAGGCATGTATGGGTTATCTCTCTTTGAGCTGTTGTCCAGTGGAAGCCAACTGACCACCTGTACATGCCTGGCTATTATCTTTGCTCGCAGCTAATCGCTAAAACTTAATACAAGATCAACTTCTGAAGACACCACATACCTGAGTTATAGGACACGGGGAAAGCAAGCTGGTAATGTCTAGGGAGCATTCTCCTTCTGGCTATCGTTGACAGTGCTGAAGCGCTGTGCACATTACTGTTGGAGAAAAGTACTCCCCTGTCTTTACCAGATGTGACCTCCACACGTTTCAGTAACTACTGACCTGACAGGAAGTGTCCCCTGGTGAAATAAAGTCAAGGGTAACCAAATGCATTTCTGATTAGATTTATGTTTTTTCCCATAAGAATTCATGCCTAGGACTATTAACTGGGCCAAGAACCCATGGCCAGTTAGGTCACAGGTCCTACAGGGAAAACGTGGTGCTATTATTCTGCTAACTGTAAGTACTAATCTTAATTCCCATAGATAAGTGCACCATCCCCTCATCATCAGAGTATCTTCTTTCTGCAGAAACCCACATTGGCCAGTGTGGTCAGGTTAAAAAGACTCTGGCATGTTTGGCCCTAAATGAGACATCTCCTTCATACCTCCTCCACCCAAGACTCGTGCATGACTCACCATGAAAGCAGAGTGGAAAACTGTCTTTGTTAAATCAGAGGCAGTGGGTTGACCGCTGTGACATGAATGTGCCATTGTAAACACGAACTCATGGTGACCAGACTGCCAGCAAAACCCATGCCAGCCAAAAGCCCAGCAAGGCTGGGAAAGGTGCCAAGTCCCACCCCTAGCTGAGGAATGGCTGGCAAGTGGGGGAAGTGAGTCTGTTTTCTTTGGGATGTGGACTCCGAGAGGCTACCTATACTGAAGGCTTCCTCCTCTCAAATTCTAGACCCTGAAATGCCAGGGAATGAAGTCGGTAATCTCATAGGCTATGCCTTGGGCACACCATAGCCACATCTGGGAACTCTGAACTTCTCAGCACCCTAAGAAACTCCCTTCCCCGTTCTCTTCCTGAGCATGAGGCTCTGGTGTGCTTTCCTCAGAACCCAGGACCCTGCTCAGCAGAAACAACCACGTCACCCCCCACAGCACACTGATTTCTCATCTTCCTCCCACTGCTGAACAAGATGGTTTTAATGTTGAGTGTCCTTTTCTGTCTTTTCCCTCCTGTTTTCTGTTTCCTTCCTTACACAGGTCAACAGATCTTGAGATCGTCCACATTTGAGTAGGTCACATCTTTGCTTAAAACCAGTGGAAAAGTCCCCAAGGCTCTACTGTCTTGCCCCACCCTCTTCATTATATTCTTAGCTTCTTTCAGGTATCTCTGGATTGCTCCTGCTTCTGGACCTGTCGCCTGCAGCTTCCCTAATCTCAAGGGTCACAGAACCACTCCTGAACATCCCTTAGATACCCTGAAAGAAAGCCCTGAGTCAATCTCATTCTGTCACGTGCTTCTTCCTTCTCCTCAGCCGCCTTCACAGCACTTCCTGCCCTTTCTGTGTCTGCAGGCCTTTCCTGCCATAGCTCTTGCTTTCCTCAGAGCATGAATTTCTTGAGGGAGGTACATGGGTTTGCTTTCTATCCTATCTGCCCCAATTCTCTTTCGTTGCTGATATGGCAAACTCTCACCAACCTCACAGATTAAAGTAACACCTGTGCAGCCCGACTGTTCTCTAACCAAAAGCCCACGGGACTTGGTAGATTTTTCTGTCCTCTCTGTCTCACAAGGCCTGAATCGTGGTGCTGGGAAGGGCTGCGTTTTTCTCTGGACATTCTGAGTAGGCCTCAGGTTTTTGAGCGCGGCAGCATTCAGTTCCACGCGGCCGTGGGTAAAAGTCCCTGTCTCCTTTTCAACTGCCCCAGCCAGGCTCATTCCCCCCTTCTTGGTGTTGTGGCCACTTCCACCAGCTTCAGAGCCAACTAGTCAGCCGAGTCCTTTCGGCATTTGCAAATCTACTCCCGGGTCCGGTTTTTGATGGGACCGATGCTTGGCCACAGTGATAATCTGAGATCATCATTGCCCTCATTTTATCTGCAGAGCAGCTTTGGTGGTGGAAGTGACAAGTTGGTGGCCTGGCATTTGGGCAGAGCTGCTGTCTCCCCCAAGCAGCCGGTCACCCTGGACAGTGCGGCCAGTACACAGGGAAGATTTGGAGTAGGAATAATTGACTGTTGTGCGTACAGCTGAATATCATTGTGTGAGTCAGGCAGCTCTCTAAATCTCAGCCATCTCAAGCCACCTCAATGTGGGTTCTGTCATCAGCCCATCCCACAGATGAAGGAACTACGGCACAGAATAGTGACCTGTGAAGGTCACGGATCTGCTGGGATGGCAGGCCCTTGTCTCAGAGATGAGACTATTCTTTGGTCCATGGGAAGAGAATACATAATACGTAAGAACTGGCTTAATGGGTGGCATAATTGGAGCATCCGGTCTTTTTGTGACAGCAAGGGTCTGACCCACATGGCCCGGGAGGTTGATTCCCAACATCTTCCCCCAGTCATCAGCATCTTCATGTTTCTCCCAGTGGAAACCACTCTGCACTTACCCACTTTCCTTCCTTTTCCCTACAGATGCTTACCCTAATTCTGAAGTTGTCTACGTTTGGACCAATGGTTCCACCAAGTCTGTGGTTGTGGCAGAAGATGGCTCCAGACTCAACCAGTACCACCTCATGGGGCAGACAGTAGGCACTGAGAACATCAGCACCAGCACAGGTAAGAGATGCATAATTTATTGTCTGTGGCTAAAGGGCGTCCAACCTTCCATGGCTCTGTGTCCTTCTCGGAAGGA
Organism: Microtus ochrogaster; assembly: GCF_000317375.1. Lineage (NCBI taxonomy): Eukaryota > Metazoa > Chordata > Mammalia > Rodentia > Cricetidae > Microtus > Microtus ochrogaster. The sequence continues at coordinate 30,707,452 of NC_022023.1, read as the reverse complement.
GTACAGACCCCGTATAAGTACTCTGGCTCCTGGAGGACCTCTTGTGCTTGGCGAAGCGGCACCAGCTGCAGTGACCTGGGAACGGAGAGGCCACTGATCTGTGCTGCGTGTGGCATCTGCGGTGGACATGTGGGTCCCGTCTGGAGGCCCAATGATCTGATTGTATAATGTCCCTCCCCACTCCTGAGAAACAAGGCGGTCTCTGACAAGAGGGGGATGCCTCCTGCTGCCTGTTCCCCTGATTCCTTCTCTGAACATCTCAGAGGTTTCCCTGTGGTTGAATCTGGGAAACCAAACTAGCAAAAGACGAGCGCTAAGGTGGTACCAACAAGGCAGCAGGTGCCGTCAATCGTACACAAAGCAACTGTCTCTGTAGGGCAGTCCAGCTTGGACAGAGGAATACCATGCACATAGCCTGCATGACCTTGAAGTTCTATGGCCACACCTTTCCTGGCTGAGGGCAGGCATGGCTTAAACTATCACCAGTGATGGTATTGGCAAACAGGGGTTGCAGCCTGTTTCCTCGTGTAACAGAAGAGGAAAGTCTTAAGGGATGAGCCGAGCCATGCCTGTGAAACGTGGCTGAGCTTCAGAGAAGCCTTTGGCTTGCTTCCTGTTTGTTCACAGTCAAGAAACTGGCAGGATACACACAAGACACCAAGGGCAAGCTCTTTTTAATATCGCATGCACCTGCCAGAGCACCATCATAGCGACCAACAATTCAATTCCAGTGCACTGGGCATCCCCAAGTGTTAAAGAGAGCCTGAGCGGAGTGTACCATGTCACAGGTAAAGAAAGCAGAACTTCACATCTGGTTTTAGGGAAAGAAAAGGTATATGGCAGAATTTGGGGTGCAGACACAGGGCGTTGCCTTTGGGAATAGTTTCATACAGTTCCTCAGCATTTCATAAGAGAGGCTGTGTTTCAGCCTGCATCTACACAGACATCAATTTAAAAACATTGCCCAGTTTTGTTACTCATCTAAAGTAAACAAGCAAGAAGAATTGAGAGGATAGTACTTTCGCATCCTACTGTATTTTGAATGGCATTTCTTGTCTTCCGGTGCTATAGAGAAACAAAATTTGGCCATTTCGAAGGCACTAGACCTTGTAATTAGACGTTTATCTATCTTTATCGTTATTCCTGTTTCTCGCTTCCATTTAGAAGCCTGCTTGACCTCTCAGCCGCTCTCAGCTGCGTGAGGTTATTGGAAAAGCACCCATCCCCAGCATGTGTAGGCATTGCTAAGAACGCTGGCTTCTTTTCTGTAAGAAGGCATTTTCTCCCTCTCTCTGATCTATGACATCATAAGCACATGTGTTGGGGCATCTGTAGCACCCTTGTTAAGCTATGGGTTTGGGTTTCAGAAGTCTCCAACATGCCAATGCTCTGTCTGCGCAGTCAGAACACCGCTACCCCCTCGTAGGCAAGCCCACAGCTGGAGTGTGCACCGGGAACCTCTCCAGGACAATGCTTCCATGATCATAGGAATCCGGCAGTCTGGTACCCAAGCCCCAATGCCTGCTTTGTATTACCCACTGATGAACAATCCAGATGGTCTAACGACCTACACTTGACACACAGCATCCTTCCCATCTTTAAGGAGACACACAGCATCCTTCCCATTGCTAGGGAGACATACCCTTGTCCAGACAGCCTCTCTTCCCATAGACCCATGGCGCGCCCACCTCAGCTCCTTACCAGTTAACCATCAGGACGGCATCGTTCTCGGCAAAAAATGGAAGATCCCCACTTGCTTCCCACACAGCCAGGCAAATCCACAGCAGGCAATGGGACATTGCCCAGAAGTCTGGTTTCGAAAAACAGAGGACGCTGGTCTCTCTGCTGTGTGGCAGAAAGAATGTACTTCTTCTGTGACCTTGTGTGGTTGTTCCTCCGTCTCTACCTGGGCTGAGAGAGCATTAGGCCTTGGCAGAGAGTAGCTGTCCTGCCTCCCTTGGAACTCTCCAGCAGGGCTCTGGATGCCTGGATTCTATCTGCAAGGCTAAATCCTCAGCTCCTGATTGCTATGAAGCGGTGAGGGGGGCAGGGAACATGACACAGATTGATGGGGGATTAGTGAAACACACAAATCTGATTTTCTCCGAAAAAGCAGGCACCAGCAAGGTCCCTTTAGGGTTCACAAGATTTGCTTATGAAATGACCTTTAAGAAAGCCAGGCAGCCAGTCCCACAAAAACCCAAAGCTAAACAATCACAGCATATATGCAGAAGACCTAGCACAGACCCTTGTTGGCTCCATGGTTGTCACTTTAGTCTCTGTGAGCCCCTGTGAGCCCCACTTAGTTGATATAGCCAGCCTTGATATGAGAGTTTGTGCCTAGTCGTATTGCATTTTGCTATGCCACGTTCCACTGATATGCCTGGGTGGCCTGGTCTTTTCTGAAGGAAAATGGAGAAGCAGTGGATATCTGGGGGGAGACGGGAGGTGTGTGTGTAGGAAGAGTAGGAGGGGTGGAGGGAGGGGAGGTGGTGATAGGGATGTACTGTATGAGAGAATAGATGGATAGATAGATAGATAGATAGATAGATAGATAGA
>NC_022023.1:30689889-30704234 GCF_000317375.1 Microtus ochrogaster | reverse complement strand
CAGGCACAATAAATTGTACATATGCATTTGCATATACATTTATGTTCATACTGTAACAAAAGTAATTAAAGATGATATCCTGAATTTAGGATGAGGATGTGGGAGGAGGGGGCTAAAAATGAGGCAGTGCTCTTGTATGAAGTCCTCAAAGACATTATTACACAAACAACAAAAGTGGAATCTACAAAAGCCCTGACACCCCCTGCTACCAGCTACCTAGACAAATAACCCAATTAAGCACTGGCTTGATTGAAGGCAGATGAAGGAAGCATTGTGGACGCCTCTGGGGAGGACAGTAACCCTGGCCCAGGGGGAGAACTGATCTGCATGATCTCCATGTATGTCTGCAGGCGAATACACAATCATGACTGCCCATTTCCACTTGAAGAGGAAGATCGGGTACTTTGTCATCCAGACCTACCTTCCTTGCATCATGACGGTCATCTTATCCCAGGTGTCCTTTTGGCTAAATCGAGAGTCTGTCCCAGCTAGGACGGTTTTTGGTGAGTACCCACAAATCAGGCCTTGACGTTGGTCTGAACAGAAACTAACGCTGCAGCTGCATTTGAACTGTGTGTGTTAAAGGGATGGTCCTTACTAGGTAGCATCGTAGGAAAGGAATCAGGACATGGTAATGGGCTCATCAGGGCAGACGGGTTTACTCAGGAAAACCTGAGAAAGGCTCACCCCATGCACATAGTGAGAGCGCCTCTCATACGGACTGGGGGGTCTTTTATTGGGTTAGGAGGAGGAAGAGGAAGCAAGGGCTATGTGGGATGGCAGCTGGCTAAGCTCTTCTTCTGCAACATAGTTTTATGTTAGCTAGGTTGTGTCTCAAGAGCTTAGGGTGTTCTGCACAGCACGCTGCGGTTCTCAGCTCTTCACAACATCTGTTTGTCAGGGCACTGTGTGCTTGTTCTGCAAGCCAGGTGTTCAGGTTTAAGATGCTGGTGCGATTATTGTACCATTTCCCATCTTGGCACTGTGCAGGGGAGCTGGGGCTTTCAGATGATGGAGCTAGTGTAAGTCAGGCCTTTAGAGCTACAGCCCTGAAGAGGACTGTGGGACTCTAGTCTCTTTGTTCTTGGCCACCACGAAGTGAGACACTGGACCAGTCCATGTTCCGGCCATGACTCCTGTTCTCCCTCAGCCCCCAAATCAGCAGAACCAGCTGACCATGACCTAAAACCCCCAAAATGCAAACCAAAGCAAACGTGTCTTCTTTTTAAGTTAATTATCTCAGGTATTTTGTAAGAGTGATGGGAAGCTAACTATTATCGTGACCACATTAATATCATGCCTGTCCACTGTGACCTGGGAAGCAAACTGAGCAATTAGTTTAAATTTTAAGATTAAGAAATGAGATTTCTCTTTGAATGAGAGTTTAGGGAATGATATTTGTTCTGCTTGATAATTATCTCCATTTTAGAAGATACTTTGAAGATGTGAAATTATAAGCATACCCTCTCCCCTTTCTTGTTCCTACCTCCTTTCCACTGGAGATCAAATCCAGATCCTCATGAACAGTAGGGAAGTAGGTTTACACCTCAACTACGCTCCTAGGCTGGGCACAGTGGTATTTTCCCAAGCAGGTGATTTGTATATGAATTTTCACGCGGTTCCCTTTGAAACGTGCACCCCACTTTAAGATCTTCCACAAAATAGACAGTCATTCCATTGTAAGAACACTAGGACGTCCCCCAGAGGGTAGATGGAAACCCACTTCCAGCCATCAGTGTCTGCAGGCACCGCATGCTCAGTCTCAGCCAACCACAGGTGGAAAACATTCAAAATGCCACCGCAGCTGTACTGAACGTGTACAAGCTGTCTCCCTATTGTTTCTCAAAAATAGAGTGCAGCAAGTCTTTACCTGATGGTAACATTAAATAAGTTATTGTGAGGCCTCGAGATATGGCTCACTATATGTCAGAGACTGCCTGAAGGTTCCATGCAGACACTGAGCCATTCTCTATGAGGCTCGCGTGTGTATGGGCTTGGGAACCTGACGTGGTCCCCGAACCTGTCCTCAACAGATACCAATGGTAACTAGTGAATGACTTTTCCTGGGAGGCATGAGAAACGTCTGTCTATCCCAGGCGATACACCAGTGACAGACTCAAGAAATGATTCCACCCAAAGCTATCATGGTGAGCCAGTGAGTTTATCTCATAGGGTAACTTACAGGTTCACAGGTGCGAGTTTCCGTGCAGAAGCGAGCTGATGACACATGAGAGCTGATCCCCTGTCAGCACGCAGCCAGGTCCGTCATGAGCCCACTCTTCCCTGGCAATTGTCCTCTGCTTACATAACCTGGAGGAAGGCCCTTATAGCCTCTAAGCTTCCCGAGACTTGTAATCTGAGGCAAATCTCTGAGACTTAAGGGCCTTCCGGATATAAATGTTTCTATTCAGAGGAAATAGCTATGGAAAAATGATACTACCGAAGAACAATCTAGAAAACTGTCATTATGTGTCCCTCAGATATTAGATGCAGCAGGATCTCTCTTAGGAGATTCTTTGCCATAGTGGTGGTTTGACTCTCTCACCTTGAAGCTCACTGCACTGGTCGTCTCTTTGTTATTGTAGCATAGTTGCTAATCTTAAAAAAAAAAATTACTGATCACTAAAGTAACTCTACTAACCTTAAAAGAAGAAAGAGTTGTTTGAGCTCAGTTTTAGCCGATTTTAGTCCACGGTCATTGTCTCTGTTGATTCTGGTCCTGTGGCAAGGAAACACATCATGGCAAACATATTTACCTCATGGCTAGTGTGTGTGTGTGTGTGTGTGTGTGTGTGTGTGTGTGTGTGTGTGTGTGACGGGAACAGAGACAATGAGAGTCAGAAACAGAGTCAAAGGCACAGACATTGTCTTAGGGTTTTGTACTGCTGTGTAGAGACACCATGACCACAGCAATTCTTCTAGAGGAAACATTTCATTGGATGGCTTGCTGACAGTTCACAGGTTCAGTCCATTAGCATCATGGTGGGATGAGACATGGCAGCGTGCAGGCAGACATGGTGCTGGAGAAGGAGCTGAGAGTCCAACATCTTGCAGGCAACAGGAAGCGGTCTGAGGCACTGGGCATGGCTTGTATATATGAGCCCTCAACACCCACCCCTACAGGGACATGCCTTCCCCAACAATGCCACACTTACGCCTCCTAAAGTGCCACTCCCTACAAGCTCAGAGGGCCAGTTGCATTCAAACTACAACAGACATAGCGAAGCTGAAAGACAAAGAGACAGAGAAAAACAGAAGCTGGACCCCATTGTCCCTTTTTAGATCACGACCCGCCCCATGACTGGAAAACTATTTGCTACTCTCTACCACCTGGGGTTGGGGACCTAACCTTTAACACTAGGGGATCTTTGGACTGAGACTTGTCTAAGCCTCCCATTTAAGAAGACATAGGACAGGCAATTTTGCAGGTTAGCTGTGACAGAGTCTCCTACCTTTGTGTGCGGTGAAGTACAGTTCACACACTAGCTCCTACATCTAGATTTTTCCTTCCACAGTAGAAAGGTGTTTGCATGCACCTTATCCTGATGGTACATGAGAAGACCAAGGGCCCTGGGACCCCCTGCTCATCACTCCACTCCTGGCTGTCACCTGCCTTACCACAGCTTAACTTAGAACATGTAATCAACATGTAGAGATTGGCTCATGTCCAGGAGGCAGTCACTCACTAAGGTGATGGGCTTAATAAACTCTTTAGTGGACATGTCTTACTGAGACTGGGGAAAGTGTGAACAAACCTGCCTGTAATAGTCCGTTGACGTCCTCTTAGAGATTCCCAGCACATGTTCAAACATTAAGCGGCCCAAGAAGAGGTCTGTTTGAGCCTCTACAGAGAACTGTTTCCTCAGCATAAGCCATTAGCTGAGTTGCTAAGAAAAATTAAGATGTCAAATCAGGATGCCTCCCCAGGCATTAATTCCATATAGCTTCCATGTTCCATTGTAGGTCTCCTACCTGCTGGCCCACCATTGGCTCGGTTGAGTTTCTTTGTAGTAATAGTTCCACGTGACATCTGTAGAAAGTTCTAGCACTGGCTGGCGTAGAAACATAGCTCTGTTGTCTCTGGGTCCTGGATGTTAGGAACCCAAGGTCAAGATGCTGGTAGGGTTGGTTCATACTGAGACTTGAAGGAGTCTCTTTTAGTTGTTTTTATTTTTCTCTTTGCGGGCCTACAACCCAGCTCTCAAATAAATACATGGAGACTTATTCTTAGTTATGAATGCCTGACCTTAGCTTGACTTGTTTCTAGCCAGCTTTGCTTAACTTAAAATATCCCATCTACCTTTTGCCTCAGGGCCTTTACTTTTCTCTATTCTATATGTCCTTTTTTATGTCTTACTCCAATGCCGGCTGGGTGGCTGACCCCTGAAGTCCTCCCCTTTTTCTTTCTCTGCCTCTTCTCCTTCTATTTCTCCTCTTGGCCTGCCAGCCCCGCCTATCCTTCTTTAGCCTCGCTAGTGGCCATTCAGCTCTTCAGTAGCTCAATCAGGTGTTTTAGGCAGGCAAGGTAACATAGCTTCGCAGAGCTAAACAAATGTAGCATAAAAGAATGCAACACATCTTTGCATCCCGAAACAAATGTTCCCCAGCATAAAAGAACATAGCACATCTTCACCTAATATTCCGCAACAGTCTGTGATCCAGGAGTCTGCTCTGGCTTTTGACAGGCCTAGGGTTTGTGCTTGTGCACTGCCAGTGTTTGCCCTGGGTGCATGCTTAGCCAGAATTTCCTCTTTTAAAGGAAAATGACATCGGCTCTCTGCTGAAGTCATTGCTCCTTCAGAGTCTAGTTTTCTTACAAGTTCACAGTCCTAGGTAGTTGAGATTGGGACTTCTCAGTGTGCCAGTTTTGAAGGGCAACACAGTTTGGCTCATACAGGTCCGTTCCAGCCACATCCCATGCATGGGTCCATATCACAGAAGTGTGAAAGAAGAGAGACTGTCTAATTGCAAGAGTCCCCAGTTCTGTTTCTAGCTATCGGCTGTTTCTTCGCAAGGTGGGAATTGAGGTACACAAAGTGCCTGTAAAATTTCAACTGTTCCTGCATGGTGGGTAGAGTACCCTTAGAAGCTTAGGTAAGAGACTGGCACTTGGCTGGTCACACTGATCTCCCCATTAAAAAGTCAAGCAACCTGGATTTTCAGTGAAGCCACCACAGTGTCTCTCTAGAACCACAGCAGGCTCAAGCAGATACCGTCACTGCTTTGAAGGAGTGAAGCACCCATCCCAATGCAGTGATACTCAGCTATCACCGACATCTCTGTGCAGTCATTGTATAAGAAAGAAACACAGTGCATCATCCCGTTGCAGGCCCCTGCTTTCAAGGTATACAGGAAATCTCTAAGAAGCACACCGAGTCCTGGGTGAAAGGCGTGCTCACTTTTCCAGTATTCTTGCTTGAGTCCCACAGAGACAGAACACTCATCTAAAACGTCTTTGCCAGTATCAATGATTTCCCACACCTATTCATATAAAAGAGCATAGTTATAAAGAACTCGGACCAAAACCCGTGCCCTCCTCAGTTTGTATTATAGAGGAAGGGGACAGCAGGAGCAATTAATAAAGTAATGTTCTCACTGCAGAAAATGCGATACTCGCGGGTGCATTCGGGGGGAAAGGAGTCAGCTGAGGCTAAGGAAAGAGGCCTTGTGTTCTGTTGTGTTCAGGGAGGGAGTTCCGGGAAAGACCACTGGTCTCTCTTCCCACGTTGTCTTCTGCCCTCTCCCCGCGTCCCGCTCTGAGCAGGAGTGACCACAGTGCTGACCATGACGACGCTCAGCATCAGTGCCCGGAACTCGCTGCCCAAGGTGGCCTATGCCACAGCCATGGACTGGTTCATCGCGGTCTGCTATGCATTTGTCTTCTCTGCTCTGATTGAATTTGCCACAGTCAACTACTTTACCAAGAGAGGATGGGCCTGGGATGGCAAGAAGGCCCTGGAAGCAGCCAAAATCAAGGTAACAGACGGCTTATTACCCTCCCTTTTTTCGGGTTCCATTGACAAAGGAAGTGGGCCTAATTTGAGGTCCAAATGACCAACAAGGGGTTTCCTTTCCCAGCTCTCTCCGCAGAATGATCTTTCCACTTGGCTGCAAAGCTTTTACAGGTTCTTACAGATGGTCTAATTTATTTGCAATCAATTTCATCCAAGCCAAATGTCTGGTGTTCAGTGAATGACTCCAACTTACTTCTTATATTCAAACTGCTTATTTTTGTACAAACAGTCCTGTCTCCCTAGGGATGACGTGTCAGGGTGTGAGCCTCAGGTCACGTGGTCTTTAGTCACTGGGCCGTGCACTACATCCTCTGAGGCAGCCATCCCGTCTCGGAAAGGATGGAGAGCTTAATGAAAGTTGTCCATCAGCCGAAAGACCCAGCGCTCCAAGGAAATGATCTGGCCCACTCAGGCAGGCAGTGGTGTGAAGCGTCCCACAGTCGAACGGTCTTCACACATGACTTTGCTCAAATCTGAAGAACAGTTGAGAAGAAAGAGCAGCATAAGGTCCCCAGCTGGATTGCTTCCTGTGTGTGGGGGGGGGGGAGATGAGAAAACGTATGTGCACAGAAAATCAAACCACCAATGATAACCTGCTAATCAGACCATGCACACATCTGATATTAAAGCAAGTTCTTTGTACTGAGAGAAGGGGGGGGGCAGTATCTTCATGGGAATTTTGAAAGGAAATCTTAACCTTTCTTCTGGGAAATGATCCTGAAAGGAATTCAGACAGGATTATGCATGGATAGAATTAGAAGTCCCGAATCACACCAGCTGGTAGACCTGGGCACTTCCCTACCACAGGAATCATCTGCTTCTACCCCATCTTCAGTTCTTGCTTGTCTGGGATTGTTGTCTAGAATTGGATATTATATTTTTTTCTGAAAGAAAAAAAGTCCATAGGTTCTGACTTTACCATGAACTCTTGTCTTTTCCGAGTACGATATTCCACTCCCCATGCCCTGTGCTATTAAGAGCCGTACCTCAAATTCCTCCTGGCTGTGGCTGTGTAAGAGGACAGGGATGCAGGAACTGGGAGACAGGAGGGAGATGCTGACAACAGAAGCCTTGTTTGGAGGTGTACCACCGTTCCTAAGTGGAAGTTCATGGAAATATGCTTACCAACACCGAACTTTTTCATCCAAGCTCCCTTTATGTCTGAATGTCACGCTTGATGTCTCACTTGCCGCCATGCCTACTCTTCTTCACGGGGCCTCTTTGGGTTTGTTTTCAGGGTCTGGGAAGACACAAATGTCTTAGCTATTGTGGCTGATTGTGGGGAGCTGGGAACCATTTGTAGAGACAGGGCATCCTCAGACTTTGAGACTTATCAAGAGTAGCCAAGGTATCAAGAAGGCTGTTCGTTGGGAAGAAACATGAATAACGTGGAAAGCTAGGTCTAACCAAGCTACCTCGTGTTACTAAAGTAAAGGCTTGCCGGCTTCCTGAACTTTTAAGGGCCACACGGTGATGGAGTGGAGTTGGTCAAATCTGAGTGGAAACACTCTTGAGATGCCATTGCACAATCAAAGGGTAAAGACCCCCCTGAGTCCAGGTGGCCTGTGAGGTCTTGGGCTGATAGCAAGACCTAGTATGCTGTTAGGTCCAGCGCTGATACAACCAATCCAGGTTCCGTGTGACTTGTCTGTTGGTCTGTGTGAGGGCCTGGATGGGGCAAGCAAAGGCAACATGGGTTGGCTAATCCGACACAATGCATTGGTCAGCCCTATGGAACTTCAAGTTGATGAGTTTTTCGCCAGTGCTGAGCCCTACCCCGGTGCTGGGAAGGCTCTTTGTGTTGAGGTATCGTGCCATCAGGCAGGTCAGCACACTCTGTGACCCAGGGACCAAGTAAGAATGAGCACACCCTAGTGGTGTTCCCATGAGGTGGCTATCACAAGTAGAGAGCACTGTCAGAAAAAGGGCTCTGTTCCCCACTACTTCCTATCCCCAAGAAAGGAGGGAGGAGTGGGATGAGGCAGAAGATGATGATGCTTGCACCGTGTGATGATAGTCTGTGTACAGGCTTCAGCAGAGCCTCAAATGGCCCAGAGTTAAGCCCTGAAGCAAGCAATGGCAGGGAACTGATGCTCCTGCCTCATTAGTTGACGTATGGGCATTGAGTGACATTTTTCCTGGGGAGACCTGAAAATGCATCACTAACTCCAGATAGGGAACCAATCACAGAGCAAAGTGCACATTGCTCTGAATCCAACACAGTGAGCCAAGGGGATATCCTGGGGTAAAAGAACATGGGTGGGGAGTGACTTTCAGGAACGCAGCTGGCTCAGAGGCAGCTGAACTGTCAAAGTCCATGGGTGACAGCTTGCGAAAGCTGGAAAGTTAGAGCACACTGCACAGCCTGCAGATAGCCCAATAGCTCAGGAATTGTCTCCAGTTGGTTTGGGTGGCTGGAGTCTTCCAAGTAGCCTGGCTGGTGTCTGCTGCTTGTAGGTTGTCCATATGGTTTGAGTTTATGAGGCAGCTTGTCTTGACTGATAGTGACTCTTACCAAACTTTTTTTTTCAATTTTGTTTTTACATCCCAACCGAAGTTTCCCTTCCCTTCCCTCTTCCCAGCCTCCCCTGACACCAACCAACCACTCCTCCTCCACTGTTTCTCTTCAGAGACAACGGTATCCTATGGATATCAACCAGCCATGGTATATCAAGTTGTAGTGAGACTAGGCTGAATGAGGCAGTATGGTGAAAGGAAAGGGTCCCAAAAGCAGGCCACAGAGTCAGAGACATCCCCCGTTCTCATTGTTAGGAGTCTCACAAGAAGACCAAGTTGCACAACTCTAATGAATATGCAGAAAGCCTAGGCTAATTCCATGCAGGCTCCCTGGTTGTCAGTTAGTCTCTGTTTTCAGTTTCTGGCTATTATTAATAAGGCTGCTATGAACATAGTTTAGTGGTGGAGAATCTTTTGGGTATATGCCTAGGATTAGCATAGCTGGTACTTGAGGTAGACCAATTCTTAATTTTCTGAGAAACCACCATATTAATTTCCAAAGTGACTGGGAAAGCTTGTATTCCCACTATCAAAGGAGGAGTGTGGCAGTGGTCCATATCCTCTCCCACATAAACTTATCACTTGGGTATTGATCTTACCCATACTGACTGGTATAAGATGGAATCTCAGAGTTGTTTTGATTTGCATTTCCCTGATGGCTAAGAATGTTGAATATTTCTTTAAGTGTTTCTTGGCCTTTTGAGATTCTTCTGTTGAGAATTTTCTGATTAGTTCTATAACCCATTTGTTAATTGAATTATTTCATTAGTTGATATCTAGGTTCTTCAGTTCTTTATATGTTTTTGATATTAGACCTGTCAGATGTAGGGTTGCTGAAACTTTTTTCCCATTTTGTAGGCTGCCCTTTTGTCCTATTGATAGTGTCCTTTGCCTTACAGAAGCTTTTTAGTTCATGAGTTCCCATTTATTAATTGTTGATCTTAATGCCTGCATGATTTGTGTTCTGTTCATGAGGTTTTCTCTTGTGCCAATGCATTCGAGACTGTTCCTACTTTCTCTACTGTCGGGTTCAGTGTATCCGGTATTATGTTCAGGTCTTTGATCCACTAGGACTAGAATTTTGTGCAGGGTGAATCTATTTTCACTGTTCTACCTACAGACATCCAGTTAGACTGGCATCATTTGTTGAAGATGTTTTCTTTTCTCCATTGTGTAGTTTTGGTTTCTTTTGTTGAAAAATTGGGTGTCCATAGGAGTGTGGACTTACACTAACAGGTTATTCAATTTGATTCCTTTGATGAACCTGTCAGTTCTTAATGCAATACCATGCAATTTGTATTAGTATTGCTCCATAGCACAGATTGAAATCAGGCATGGTGATAACTCCAGAAGTTGTTTTACTGTGAGGGATTGTTTTAGCTATCCTTGGGTTTTTGTTTTTCCATATGAAGCTGAGTATTTGAAGGTCTGGAAAGTATTGTGATGGAAATATAGTAAGGATTGCATCGAATCTGTAAATTGCTCTTTGTAAGATGGCCATTTTTTTTACTATATTAATCCTATCAATCCCTGAGCATAGGAGATCTTTCCACCCTTTAATATCTCCTCCAAATTCTTTCTTCAAAGATTTTGAAGTTCTTGTCATACAGTTCTTTCACTTGCTTTGTTAGAGATATACCAAGATATTTCATACTATTTGTGGCTATTGTGAAGAGTGATGTTTTCCTGATTTCTTTCTCAGTCTCCTGATAATTTATATAAAGGAGGGATACAGAATGTTTTTTAGTTCATCTTGTATCAAGCCACTACACTGAAGGTGTTTATCACTGTAGAAGTTCCCTGGTAGGATTTTGGGGGTCATATATAGTATCATATCAAATGCAAATAGCAATACTTTGGCTTCTTCCTTTCCAATTTGTATATCCTTGACCTCTAGCTAAAACTTCAAGTACTTTATTGAATATATATATAGAGAGTGAACAGCTTTTTTTGTCCCTCATATTCATGGAATTTCTTTGAGTTTCTCTCAGTTTAATTTGATGTTGGTTATTGACTTGATACATATTGACTTTATTGTGTTTAGGTATGTTCCTTTTATTCCTGATCTTTCCAAGACCTTTGTCATGAAGGGGTTCTGGATTTTGTCAAAGGCTTTTTCAGCTTCAGTGAGATGATCATGTGGGGTTTTCTTTTCAGTTTGTTTGTATGGTGGACTACATTGATAGAGTTTTGTAAGTTGAACCATCCCTGCATCTCTGGAATGAAACTCACTTTATCATGGTGTATGGTATTTTTGATGTATTCTTGGATTTGGTTTGTGTGGTAGTTTGAAAAAAAAAATGACCCCCAAAGATAGTGACACTGTCAGGAAGTGTGGCTTTGTTGGAGTAGGTGTGGCCTTGCTGAAGGAAGTGTGTCACTGTGGGGGCAGGTTTTGAGGTTTCCTATGCTTAGGATACCACAGAGTGGCTCAGTTGACTTCCTGTTACCTGCAAGATGTAGGACTTTTCGCCACTACTCTGGTACCATGACTGCTTGCATACAGCCAAGCTCCCTGTCGTGATGATAATGGACCAAACCTCTGAAACTGTTTGCGAGCCACCCAAATTATAATTATAATCATTATAAGAGTTGCCATGGTCATGGTGTCTTCTCACAGAAACAGAAACCCTAAGACAGTCTGCAAGTATTTTATTGAATATTTTCGCATCGATGTTCATGAAAGTACTTGATCTATAATTCTCTTTCTTTGTTGAGTCTTTTTGTGGTTTGGATATCAGGGTGACTATGGCCTCATAAATGAATTGGGCGCTGTTCTTTCTGTTTCTACTTTGTGGAATAATTTGAGTATTGGTTTTGGCTCTTGTTTAAAGAACTGGTAGAATTCTGCATTTAAACTATCTGGCCCTCGACCGTTTTTTGGTGTGTGTGTTTGGGGAAGGCTTTGAATGATCATTTCTTTTAGATTTTTCACTGTTGTGGAGTAAAGGTTTTTGACATTGTGACCTAATGATCCTTTGGATTTCCTCAGTGTCTATTGTTATATACCCCTTTTCATTTCTGATTTTGTTCATTCGGATATTTTTCTCTCTACCTTTTAGTTAGTTTGGCTAAGGGTCGTCGGTCTCTCTGATTTCCTCAAAGAACCAACTCTTTGTTTCGTCGATTCCTTGTATTGTTTTCTTTTTTTTTTCTACTTTATATATTTCAACACTGAGTTTGATTGTTTCACTCTTTCTATCTCTCTTGGATGTGTCTGTTTTTTTTTTTTTTACTCTAGAGCTTTCAGATGTGCTATTAAGTCTGTTGTCTGAGAATTCCCTCCTTTCTTCCCGCAGGCACTTACTGCTAAGCTTTCATCTTAGCACCACTTCTATGTGTTTGGTCCATAAGTAGGCGCACTTTGTGCATTTATTTCCATTGGATTCTAGGAAGCCTTTAGCTTCTTTCATATTTGTCCCTCGACTCAGTGATAATTCAGTAGAGAATTGTTCAGTTCCGTGAATTTGTAGGCTTTCTAGTGTTTCTATTGCTGAAATCCGACTTTAATCCACTGTGGTCTGAGCATCTGGCTTTGTGCTTGATTTTCCTCTATTCTCATCTGCACCCCCACTCTCTTTGCTCTCTCCCTGTTACCTTTCCACATCCTTCGTGGCTGACGTAGTCTTTATAACTTACAATGCTATGTTTTACTTAAACTTTGTTTAATGGGATGGTATTATTTTGATAATGAAATTGAAATGAACAACTTAAGCCAGCATTTTATTATGCATATTTTCAAACATAATCAGTGTTGAAAATGTTTCTTTTTGGCGACCTTTTGAGACTTGCTTTGCGACCAAATATATGATCAGCCTTGGAGAAGGTTTGATGAGGTGCTGAGAAGGTATATTCTTTTGTGTTTGGGTGAAATATTCTATAGAAATCTGTTAGGTCCAGTTGAATCATAATATCTGTTAGTTCTGTTATTTATCTGTTTAGTTTCTGTCTGGAAGTCCTGTCCATTGGTGAGAGTGCAGTGTTGAAGTCTCCCACTATTAAAGTGTGGAGTTTGTATGATGTGTGATTTAATCTTTAGTAATGTTTATTTTTACAAATATCAGTACCCTTGTATTTGGGTCATAGAGGTTCAGAATTGAGATGTCATCCTGATGGATTTTTCCTTTAATGTGTATGAAATATCATTCTGCATGTATGTCTTAGTTAGGGTTTCTATTGCTGTGAAGAGACACTGTGACCACAGCAACTCTTATAAAGGAAAACATTTAACTGAGGGGCAGCTTACAGTTTCAGAGGTGTAGTACATTATCATCATGTCGGGGAGAATGGCACCATGCAGCATGGTGCTGGAGAAGAAGTAGCTACATGTTGATATATAGGAAACAGGAAGTAGACTGAATGCCACAATCAATGAAGCTTGAGCAAAAGAGATCTCAAAACCTGCCACTACAGTGACAAACTTCCTCCAGCAAGGTTACACCTATTTCAACAAGGCCACACCTCCTAATAGTGTCACTCCCTTTGGAGACCATTGTTTTTCAAATCACCACAATCTCTTTTGATTAATTTTGGTTTAAAGTCTATTTTATTAGATATTAGGATAGCTATACCAGCTTTCTAGTTATGTTCATTTGACTGGAAAATTTTGTCCGATCCTTTATTCTTTGATGTTGAGGAGTGTTTTTTTTTTTTGTTTGTTTGTTTTTTGTTTTTCAAGACAGGGTTTCTCTGTGGTTTTGGAGCCTGTCCTGGAACTAGCTCTTGTAGACCAGGCTGGTCTCGAACTCACAGAGATCTGCCTGCCTCTGCCTCCCAAGTGCTGGGATTAAAGGGGTGCGCCACCACTGCCCGGCTGAGGAGTGTTTTTTTATGCAGCAAAAGGATGGATCCTGTTTTCATGTGCATACTGTTAACTTTTGTCATTTTATTGGCAAATTGATTATATTAATATTGAGAGATATTAATAACTGATTGTTAATTCCTGTTATTAAGTTGTTGTTACTGGTAGTTGTCATGTGTGTGTGTTTTGTGTGTGTGTGGTGTATTTCCTTTCCTTGGGTTTTGCTGATGTGTGATTATCTATTAACTATGTTTGTATGTGTATTAGTTAACTTCTTTTGACTGTAGTTTTCCTTCTAGTATCTTATATAGGGCTATATTTGTGAATATATATTGTTTAAATTTGATATTGTCGTGAAATATTGTGTTTTCTCCATCTATGGTGACTGTAAGTTTTGCTGGGTATATTAGTCTGGGCTAGCATCTGTGGTCTCTTAGAATCAAGACATCTGTTCAGGCCCTTCTAACTTTTAGAGTCTCCATTGAGAAGTCAGTGTTATTCTTATAGGTCTGCCTTCATATATTACTTGAGCGTTTTCCCTTGCAGCTTTTTAATATTCTTTCTTTGTTCTCTGTGTTTAGTGTTTTGATTATTATGTCATGTGGGGACTCTCTTTTCTGATCTAATCTGTTTGGTGTTCTGTAAAATTCTTTTAACTTCATGGGCATATCCTTATTTAGGTTAGGGAAACTTTCTTCTATGATTTTGTTAAATATATTTTCTTTTTTGAGCTGAGATTCCTTCTTCTATTCCTACTATTCTAGATTTGATCTTTTCATGGTGTCCCAGATTTCCTTGATGTTCTGTGTTAGGAATTTTTGTGATTTGACATTTTTTTAACCAATGAATCTGTTTCTTCTGGTGTATCTTCAATGCCTGAGATTCTTCTTCCATCTACTGTATTCCATTGAATATGCTTGTGTCTGTAGTTCCAGTTTGCTCACCCATTTCCTGAATTTTTTCTATTTGTACTTTCTTTATTGCTTCTATTTCCTAGCATGGGTAGTTTCCTT
>NC_022023.1:30684027-30689299 GCF_000317375.1 Microtus ochrogaster | reverse complement strand
GATGGTTGTGAGCCACCATGTGGTTGCTGGGAATTGAACTCAGGACCTCTGGAAGAGCAGTCGGTGCTCTTAACCTCTGAGCCATCTCTCCAGCCCCTATTGATTGTTTTCTTAAACTAGCATTTAGGCATCTGGATTTGGGATGATTAGTTGTAACCCCTGAGTTCTGATTTTGTCTTTGTTGAATGGGTATTTTATTCCTTGGTTTCTGTTTTCTCTTTGGTTTTCTAGTCTTTGTGGCCTGAATTTCTGGCAGCTGGAGTGACCGCTGGTCTAGTTGGGAATCTCTGTCCAAGTCGGGAATTGGCCTTCTGGTAGTTAGTTTGGCCACTGGTGCAGCAGAATGTCTCTCTTCTTCTGATTGGTGCGGCCTGCACCTGTTTTTCTGACTGTTGTGGCCTGTGCCTGAGCTGCTGAAGTCTACTCTACTGGGTGTGCCTTGTGCCTGAGTGGCAGAGAGCCTAGTAGGGTTGGAGGCAGGGTCTAGCTCTGGGAGCAGAGATGAACTGGAAAGGCCATTTTATCGGAAGATCTTGGAATACAGAATCTAAGGAGTGGGCAGATCCACCTACACGCAGGTCTCTTACTGGTTCTGATTGGTGCGGCCTTCCCCTGATTGGTGGAGGTCTGTTGAGAATAGGGGCAGGGACCAACAGTGAATTTAGTGCGGAATTGAGATGGAGTGGGCCTTACGAAGGGCTCCAGAGAAAGTAAATTGAGGGAGGGAGTCAGTTTCACCCATAGGTGGGGCACTACTTTTTCTGGCTGGTGTGGCCTGTGCCTAAGTGGAGGAAGTTCACTGGGGTTGGGAGCAGGGCCCAGCAGAAGAGTCAGGGACTAGCTGGGAAGGCATTGGCCTGGGAAGGGTCCCAGGGGCCAGAATCCAGGGAAGGGTACACTTCTTCTAGCAGGCTGGTCACTCACCAATTCTGGCTCCTGCAGGTCAGAAGTCCAACAGGACTGGGAACAGGTCCCAGCAAAGGGGCCAACAATGAGCTGGGGTGTTGTGGGCCTAGGGAAGAGACCTGGGGAACAGGGACTATTGGCAATTTCTACAGCTTACATATTCTTAGAGAGGGGAGGCCTTGTGAATCTCATCAGCTTCAGGGACTTCCTGGAGGTGTTTTGAGTTGTTTGCTTCTTGTGGTTTCCCCTCCCTGTAAACATGTTGTGTCTTAGTGACAGAACTCCGAGTTGGAAGGTTTTAATCTCAGGTAAACCCTTCTGCCTTCCTAGAGTCTCTAGAGGGTCCTGGACTCCCTGCATCTGTCTGAGCGCTTGACTTTCCTCTCTTCTCATCTGCACCCCCTGCTCCCTTCGCTCTCTGCCTGTTACCTTTGCGCATCTTCAGTGGCTGACATAACTTATACTGCTATGTTTTACTTAAACTTCATTGAATGAGTTGATATTATTTTACGAATGAAAAACTTACACCAGCATTTTCATATGTATATTTTCAAGCATAGCCAATGTTGAAAATGTTTCTGTTCCTGCTGGTAGCTTTGGTATATTTATGTTATAAAAATCCATGTAGCATATCTATCTATTCATCCTTCCACTCATTCACAAATTTATTATCCATTCATCCATCTTCTATCCATCTATGGGCCCACGCATCCATTTATCATCTGTACATTATCATCTGTTCATTGATCTAGCTTTCATTCATCATCCATTTTATTCTTATACATATCAAAATAGATCCCAGCCATACCATTAACCCGAGTTCGGTCTGGTTTAGCATTGATTTTATTCTCTTAAAGGAAAATATGCCCAAATTGAAGTACACAAACATTAAGCATTATCTTTGTGGAATTCTTCCAGATTCACAGTCCTGTGTCCCCCCACATCCCTGTCAAGACATTAGCTTCTAGAAAGCTCACCATATCTCTTTCAAAACAGCTCCTGTCCTCCCCTCTCTGAATGTAACTACAGTTCTGATTTTCCCACATTAAGTTTATTCCCTGCCCTAGCATTTCACATGCAATTTAATAAAACAAAATCAGAACAGCGTGAACAAGGGTGTTGACAGTTTCTGAGTCCAGGATGGTCAGAACAGGAGACAGCACACGTGCTCATCAACAGGAGGTAACTAGTAACACATTCTTAGGAGGGAGCACTGCTTCCCAGTGAATGGAGGAAGCACTGCTTCCCAGTGAAAGGCAGGAGCACTGCTTCCCAATGAACGGAGGGAGCACTGCTTCCCAGTGAACGGCGGGAGCACTGCTTCCCATTGAACGGCGGGAGCACTGCTTCCCAGTGAACGGAGGGAGCACTTTTGGAAGCAACAGCGTGGATGATTCTCAGGGGCCCTTTCCGAGCCCTTATACCAAGTACTGCTTACCGTGGTGACCATCTTTTATCTCTTTTTAATCTCCTTTTAATTCTAGTCTAGAATGTTCCTTACAGCAGGCCACACAGAGTACTCACTCCCTCAGGCACACTTTAAGAAATGATTGTTGCTGTGTAGTGCAAGAGAGACCTTAATTCATTTGACACTAGGTTCCTGAGGAACAGCCAACACTGACACCAACAAAGGACTCTTGCTTAGCCACACCTATCCGCTGACTCCCAGACTCTAGGCTTATGAGCCTGTGGAGGTCCACCCTCCTCCAGAGATGAGTTCATGTTCATTTGTCTCTGCTGAAGATAGACCGACCATGAGACCTTTACCAGGAGCTAGACGGTGACATATCATTACCTTCTTATCATGTTTTACAGAAAAAAGAACGCGAACTCAAACTAAATAAGTCAACAAATGCTTTTACCACTGGGAAGTTGACTCATCCTCCAAACATCCCAAAGGACCAGCTGCCCGCAGGGAGCGGGAACGCATCTTCCGCCCCGGTCAAACCTGAAGAGAAGACGGCTGAGAGCAAAAAGACCTATAACAGCATCAGCAAGATTGACAAGATGTCCCGGATTGTCTTCCCTATCTTGTTTGGCACTTTTAACTTAGTTTACTGGGCAACGTATTTGAATAGAGAGCCCGTGATAAAAGGGGCCGCTTCTCCAAAGTAAGCTAGGGAAGACCCAAACTTCTCGGAAACTACACTCCCAGAGAAATGGAACCGCAGAGAGCCCAAGCCCACAGAGACTGACTGGGCACTCTCTTTCAGGAAGTTTTTTTGCATGTTTAATAATATGTACAAATAATATTGCCTTGATGTTTCTACGTGTAACTTCCGATGTTTCAAAGATGTCCCCTTAATAAGTAAGGCAAACAACCTTCTAGAAAAACGGGAGGCAACGGTTGACACTCAGATGCTCAGTGCCCTAACATCAATAGTTTACAAACAAGATAAGTCTATTTTTAACTGTTCCAAGTCTATGACGTTTTTCTACTTCGAATGCCATTTCATACCGTTTTTCCCAGCTGACAAAACATTTTCAGGAGCCCCAGTGATGGCTACTTGACAGCTGCAAAGAGCAAACATCACGGGGTGCACACTGTCCATGAAGAGCAAACTGTGGACATTTCAGTCCAGCCCTAATTGCCTTTAATACTTCCTGTTCTGAAATTAGTAACATACTGCATGAAGTGACATTAGGAAATAGAATAAGCAAACATTTATGCAGACAAATTTAATGAGAAGCACATAGGGTGTTAGATTAGCAGAACAAATATTTCCCCCAGGGGAAAAAAGTGAACTGATTCAAAGTTAACTTTGATTTTAGAGGACACTAAATTTATTTCTACAACCCTAACAATGACTAAGAAAGAAAAGAAACTTAAAACCTTAAAGCCACGAGGTCTCGGTCCTTCTCAGCCTCAGCACTCTGTGTCCATCGTCTCTGGAACGCCAGCTCCTCCTGCTGCTGCTCTAGTGCTGAGAAACCGTACTTGAGTTATTTTCCGTTTCATTTCCCTGTACATACTTCATGATTGGATTATCGCTCTGTTAGCTTTTGTATATGAATCTTAAATGTTCATTAAAAAAATTTAAACATGAACTGATCTTGTGGGCATCTGTCATTTATATTTCAAACTCGGTGTTTGATGAACTGACTTCCTGAAAAATGGCATAAAATTCTAAATATGAACTTGCTTGGAGAGAAAAAAAAAACAAAGACTTAAAGCTTAGTGGGTGATCCCCACTCTTCAAACCTAATCAGGCAGGGGAAGGCTTCGTGAGGATACTTCTTGATAGGGTTAGCACAGACAGGTATGGTCAGTCTCTCTTCCTACCCCGGATCTCTGTGTGTTTCCTTTAGCACGTTTCCTACAGGCATGGTGACCACTGGTCCTGTCTCTACACCCACCTTCACCGTGTCTCCTCCCTTATGGGCCAGGTGATGGCTTTGGTTTGTTCTGGCTTCGTTCCCTTCTTCCCAGGGCCTGGCCATACACCCTCTCTTATGGGCCCGGAGACTGCTGATCCTAGCTCTGCACTGTCCATGAATAGTCTGGCCAAGCAGGGCAATTGGTTCACCCGCTTACTGTTGGAGAGAATATCAGCAGGTTGGAAGGAACACGCTCTGTCCTAGATCTGAAATTCCAGAATTCTAAGCGAGGAGTTGTAACCCTCAAGAATATCAAATTGTTGATGAAGCCTCTTTTTAAAAGGTAGGTGCCAAGCGAATACCTCAACTCTCCTTCTTTCTATGTCTTTTTGTACGTGTGTGCATGAGTACATATGTGTTCACATATGCACACGTGTTTGTGTGTGCCAGTGCCTGTCTGTGCTCATGTGCAGGCTAGATGGTTTCTTTAGTCACATTTTGCCATATTTTTTGAGATAGGTTCTTTCACTCAGCCTGGAGGTCCCCATTTCCACTAGACTGGCTGATCAGCAAGCCCCAGCTATGCTCCTTGCTCCACCTTCTCAGGGCTCCTGTGACAACCACACAGAATCACATCTGGCTTTCACCTGGTGTTCAGGTTCAAGTTTAGGTCTTCACATTTACTGGCTCAGCCATCTCAGCAGCTAGCTCGTCTACTGTTCCTTCCACAGCGGTGCTCAGGATCTCAGAAAACGGTGATGGAAAGGTCACTCTAATGTGCCCCGGAAATGTTTTCCTGTCGTACGAGAATGGCATCCATAGGATAACGTGTTTCCGTTACACCAGCATGAAAACCAACATGAAGGTTCTACGTGAAGGCTGACCCTCCATTACTTTTTAATCCTAGATTGTTAGACTCTCTCGCTGTGTGGCATCACACTGCAGTTTGAAGAAGACAGAAAAGTAACATTCCCATGTTTATTAACACCATCTTAAACCTCTCGCTCTCAACAGAAGATGGCACTGTCCTCACCCGGCTGCAGGCAAT
>NC_022023.1:30652880-30682981 GCF_000317375.1 Microtus ochrogaster | reverse complement strand
AAGTCCTTGCTGAACTTGTTTGGAGACTACCCATTTCATTATGTGCTGCTGAACCTGGAATCTGATGAATATTTACCAAAAATAATCACATTTGTTTTTCCTTCTCTGATTTCATGTTGCAGGCATTCTCGGAGTTTGTTATTTTTAATGGGAACATAATAAAGAATCACCTTGGGGAAATGGTGACGAGGCAAGCAATAACGTTTCTGGAGATAATTATAAATTATATTGCTCTGCCTTTAGAGCTGGAATGATTAAAAAGTGTCTTGTTTATATCACCACAAATATAAAGAGAGAATGTTCTAACAGTGCACAGCCAGGACTTTCTGTGCACTTTCTGATGAGCCTAAAGGTCTATCCAGGGCAAAACTTGGCTGAAAATGTCTGATGAGCCTAAAGGTCTATCCAGGGCAAGTCTTAGTGGCAAATGCATTCTGTTGAAGATGGGGAAGGGGCTGCAAACCTGTCCTTCACTGACTTGGTGTTTCCTGATAAGCTGCACTTTCGATCTCTCATGGGACACACTACGGGAAACAGCAGCAAGCGAGAAATTTCTGAAACACGGAGACTGCAACTCAAAGACATGAATCCTTTGCCTGAAATCGCAGGACCCGTTAGGGGAAAATACAGGACTAGATTTCTGTCTCCTGCTTTCTCAGTCTGGGTTCCCCATATCCTAAAACTCCTTTTTTTTTGTGAATGCGGATTAAAAGCAAATATGACCCAGATGACAGTCTGTCTCCTCAGGCCTGGGTAAATGCTTCTGTTAAGCATACCTTAGATATCTTTCCCTCTGAAAACATGGTCCTTACATCTGTACTTTATAATTCTGCAATTCTGGGATGTCACAAATCTGATGCCTATGTTAGTGTATGGCTCCTTTCATAATATAAAGGGAGGGAGGCAGGTTCTGATGGACGAAGGGGAGAAAGGAGGATGGGAAAAAGAGAAAGAAAGGGGAAGAGGAGAGAATGGGAGTGAATGAAGGAATGAACAAATGAATGAATGTCACTAAATAAGAGACCATGTCTCCTTAACTGGATTTTTCCTTCCAAAGCCTCGGCTGTGAGTGATTATGGTGATGAACCAGGAGAGGTGAGCCTCGCGGGAAATCACAGTGATGACACTGTGTCTTCAATGCACGTCAGTCTCCACTGGAAGAGCTAGTGTCAAAGCGAAGAGAAAGTCTGCACTCTTCTCTGCCTTCTAAATATTTAAAAGACTTAATGTTTATTTTTATAACCATCAGAAGAGGTGGAAGAATAATTCTAGGAGTCGGGGAGGGGGTGGAAGGAGGCCACCAAAAAAAAAAAAACACGGCCCACTGAGCCAACTAAGCAGGGCACATAGGGGCTCACAGAGACTGAAAAGGCATGCACAGAGCTCGCAAGGCTCTGCACCATGCACCATGTCCTCTGATGTGTGTGTGTGTATACATATATATGTATGTATATAGTATATCTGTTGAGTTGGTGGTTTTGTGGGACTCTTAACAGTGGGAACAAGTGTGTTTCTGACTCTTTTGCCTGTTCTTGGGACGCTTTTCCTCCTATTAGGTTGTCTTGTCTAGCCCAGTATGAGGACTTTTGCCTTGTCTTAACTGTATCTTATTTTGCTATGTTTGGATGTCGTCTCTTGGAGGGCAACTCCTTTATGAAAGGAAATGAAAGGGAGTGGATCTCGGGGAGAGGGGAGGTGGGGACAAAGCTGGAAGAAGGGGGAGAGAAGGGAAATTGTGGTCGGGATTTGAGAAAAATCTACTTTTCAATAAAAATATAAACAAAACGAAAATAAATAAAGTCAACATACAAAACTCAATAGCCTTTATACATACAAATAATTAACTTGATGGGGAGTAATTTAGAAAAAAAAAGTCCCATTTACAGTAGCTCAATGAAAAATTTCCAAGTACCTAGTAATAAATCTAAAGGTTCGAAGTAAAATGGAAGACCTCTGCAATGAAAATTTTAGCCACTGAAAACAGAAGTTAAAGAAGATACTCAATGATGGAGAGCTGCCCATGCTTCTGGACGGACAGAACCAATCCTGTGAAATTAGCTGTATTGTCAAAAGCGATCTACAGATTTCATCGCAATCCCTTCATAATTTCAACGACACTCTGTACATAATTAGAATATTTAGCTCAGAAATTAATATCAAGTCACAAAAATAGCTGATGCAGTCCTCAAGCCAAAGAACACAGCTGGAGGCACTGTGTTTCTGGACCTCAAATTATACTACATAGCCATAGGGATGAAGAAAATATGGGGCTACCACAGAAACAGACGTGTGGACAGACGGAACAGAGTAGAGGATCCAGCAATAAACACACATGGGTATGGTCACAGAATTTTTTTCACAAAGGTGTCAGAAACACATATTGGAAAAAGTCAAATATTCAGCAAATGGTATCGGTAGAATTAGTTATTGATTTGCAAAAGAATGACAGTAAGAAGTCTCTCTTCTCTCATTCTGCACACAAGTCAGTTCAAAGTCGATCAAAGACTTTAATTAAAACCCTGAAAATTGAAACTGAGAGAGCAAATCGCAGGAATGCACCCTCAACACGGAAGCACAGACAAGAACATTCTGCCGTAGCCCAGAGACACATGGAGAAGTGAAGACGGTGGCATTTCAAATCAGTTGCCAAAAGTGGTACTTTCCACTTGCGTGGGCACTCAGTGGACATCAAAGTTCTACACAAACCTCATCTCAGAAACACAAGTGCTAAGGTGGAAACCGAACAGACATCAGAGTGAGAACTGGATGTGTTTTTATCACGGGGGACATTGGGAAAATTTCCTGTCTTCAAATCCAGGTGTAATAACATATTGATAAATTTGACTAGAAAAGTATATTTAAAACTATTTCTGATAATTTTGGACAGGGTTCCTGTGCAGGCCTGTTGGGTATCTTCTTAGCAATTGATGTGGAAGGGCCCAGCTTACTGTAGTTTATACCATTCCTAGGCTGGTGGTCCTGAGTTCTCTAAGAAAGCAAGCTGAGCAAGTCATGATGAGCAAGCCGGTAAACAGCACCCCTCCATGGCCCATGCATCAACTCCTGCATCCAGTTTTCTGTCCTGTTTGAGTTCTTGTCCTGACTTCCTTCAATGTTTAATTGTGATGTGGAGGACTAAGCCAAATAAACCTTTTCCTCCCCAAGTTACCTTGGTCATGGTGTTTCGTCATAGCGTTTGTAACCCTAAGACAAGGCTGTATTTATATCATCATTTCCACCATTCCTGTTCCCCACCAACCCCTCCTTTGTTCCCCCACTCCCATTCCCCATCAGACAGAGGAAATTAAGACCCCTAACCAGTTATGAACTAGCCCCCTCTTGAATACTGTAAACACCGCTGTTTAAAGAACAGAGACATGATCAAAACATGTCTTTGACTAAAATCTGGCATATTACTCATAGAGGAGCACATCTGTCATTACCTGTTCTTTTTTAGGTTGTTGACAACTTGACACAAGCTGGAGTTACCTGGGAAGTAGAACATCCGCAGAATAAGCACCTTCATCATATTAGACTGTAGCCAAGTTTGTAGGGCATTTTCTTAATTAGTGACTGACGGTGGGGGGAGGGGAGGGTCTCAGCTCACTGAGAACAGTGCCACCTCTGGGTAGATGACCGTAGATGGCATGTCATGAGCAAGCCAGGGACAGCAAGCTAGAAAGCAACATTCTCCTGCAGCCTCTGCTGCAGTTCCTGCCTCTGGTTCTTTCCTTCACTTCCTGCCATGACTTCCCTTCAAGATGGATTAAAAAGTGCAAATAAACTTGCCCTTTCCCAATCGACTTTTGACCAAACAGAAAGTAAAACAGAGATCACCTGCTGTGTAGCAGTTTCCTCTGAGATTAAAACATGCCACTTTGAAAGGAAGCTCATTAAGATAGGATTAAAAAACTCAAATTAGCTTCAGGAAGTCCCTGAAATTGACCAGATTCACTGAGCTCCATCTCCCAAGATACATAAACAGAAAAAACTGCTGAGGTTCACTCTGGGACAAGGCAAACTACAAAGAAAGACTCTCAGACAAACAGAGCAGCCTTTAGAAGCAGGGACAAGCGGGACCAACAGAGATAGTTAAAGAGGCTCAGAGCAACTAAGCTGTCTGGCGGGGACAATTCCCAACCTGTTAAGCTGCCTTCAGGCTGTACAGTGTGCCAATTTTTGTGAGCTGTCATTCAGGCTGGGGTGAACTTTGGTGATGCAACTGTCTGAGGCTTTTCAGATACTGTAAATAACCACCCATGTTCTTATAAGTGACTCCAACAATACCCATTGGTTCATGAAGGTGAGCATTGGGTCAATCATTACAGTTACTTCCGTCTGTTGTGGGTTCCCTTTCTGGAGTATTAGACTTGTATAGTGTTGCTGATCTCAAGAAGTCTGTCACAAAACACAAGATTCATCAGAGAAACTGCTTTTTTTTTTTTTTTTGCAGTAGATGGCAATTAACACAGAGACCAACAGATGGCCAATGTACACAGAATAATCGACTGTGGGATGCTTAGCCCCAAAGGAGACCTTTACATCACAATCCTTCCACTTACATTTAAGATTCATTGCAGAAAAGGGTGTAGAAAGTAGCGAAAGCCAGAGGTGCTGGATGACTACAAGAAAAAAGTGTGTTTTTCTTGACAACGTACAGCAGTTGCACATTTGAATTCACGGCTTTTGAGGCAGCACAGCCAAAACCTTTGCAAGCTCCAGCCAGCTGAAACTCCATCCTGGAGATGGGAGGAAGACCAGAAGTCCCGAAAGGCCTCTACCCGGCAAAAGCATGGCAAACGTGGTACTGGTTAGGCCTTATCCTTCCTCCTCCCCTCCACCTTCCTCTACGATTAGATTACATTCCTAAAGCTTGCCACCAACATCTGTTCCTTTATTTGGCCACTCCCTCCTCCTAAGGCTGATGACCAAGGTCCAGCTATCTCAGTATTAAAGTCCAGCAATCAAAAGTCCCCTTCAAAATTAACCGATTTGTCCTAGCACAGGGTTTTCCCCCTTCCCTTTATAAATTACCATTTGCCCATGGGCCACATCTGTTTCCTCTTTCCCCAGAGGAAGTCCTTTGTCCCTTGGGCTGGGGGGGGGGGCAAATCTTCTCCCCCCCCCCCTTTCCCTTAGCCTTTCTCCTATTTTCTGTGTCAATTTCCGTGACCTTTGTCACTTTGGGGCAAATAAATCTTTGTGTTGAGAACTTGGTCTCAGGGTATCTTGTGCTGGTACTGGTCCTTCCGTTGGTTCTGAAACTCAGATCTGTCTACAGGACTAACCACCCCCAGCCCCCACCCCATAAGCCAGGTCTCACACATTCAGACCTTCCAGGGTTTGCCTTTTCCAACCAACAGTGGCTAACTGATGAGTCTTCCCCTGCGCTCCCTCACTCAGCTGTATGGCAACTAAAGAGTCGATGCTGCTTTCACGTGATAGCTGAAGATTGACTGCTTCAGCCTCTCATATGCCACATGGACCTCAAACAACTCTCTAAGCAAGTCTCTGTCATTTTGATTTTTATAAATCTTAAGTACATTTTATAAATTTTGGTAAATACAGAAACCGTTTAAATTACACTTCCTACTGTAAACAGACGTTTCCTGTCCTAACTGCCCAGTCCCAAAGGACTAACTCAGAGACAGAATGGGAATTACAAATGCTTGGTCAATAGCTCAGGTTTGTTACTAGTTAACTTTTACACTGAAATTAAGCCATGTTTCTAGCTCTACTTGCCACGCAGCTTGGTACCTTTATTAGAATGGCAGGCACATCCATCTCCTGTTCCCTCTGTGTCTGCTGGCAACTCCTGATTCTACCCTTCTCCTTCCCACCATCCTTAGTTAGGTTGTCCCAACCATACTTCCCGCTTGGCTACTGGCCAATCAGCGTTTTATTAAACCAATTCAAGTGACAAATCTTCACAGTGTACCAGAGGATTAGTCCACAGCATCCTACCCAAATTTATCCTTCACAAGTCTTTGATGTGATCAGTGGCTAAATGGAGCTTTTAACAATAAGCACCTATGCTTGGTCAGCTCGTTTCATATCTACAGTTTACCTAGCTGACCACGTCACACAAATAGAGATCTGTAGTTTCTAATGGTTATAAAAAGTAGACAAGTAGGTTATAAAAAAAAAATCACAAAATGATAAATTATATAAGTTATAATGGTCTAAGGACACAGAAACTTAAATAGGTTATGCAGGTCTAAGAAAATAATTTAAAGTATATAAGAGTCTGAAAGTATAAAGCTTAAGTAAGTTGTGAGTGTCTGAGGATGCGACTTGAAGTATGAACATCCAGAAAATGACTCAAGACAAGTAAAAATAATCCCACTCAATCCCTCAGGCTCTTTATGTAGGCCCTGCTCCAATATACCAGCCTTGACCCCACCTCTTCAGACTTCTTTAAATTGTGCCTTTCACAGTTTTTTTTCTTTTCTGACTCCTTTTTAATAACACTCAGTCCCTACTCCCTTACTAGAAGAGGATGTTCTTCAAAATTGGCGTAAATTTTACCTTCTAATCCGGCAACAGCTTCCAAAGACACCTCTGTGTCATCCCTCTTCCTTTCTTCAGCCTCCATTGGTATACTCTCTCACTCTTCCAAATCCCAGGACATGCTGTAGACTATCCTCTCGCCATTTGCCAAGAGCCTCCCCAATCATTTGGGTTCCAAAAGTAGCTCAATTTTAAAACATACCTGGCCACCCCAGGAAAGATGGTTCTAATACAGTGGAAGCCACTCAATCTGTACCCTCCCCAACACAACCTGACTTCGCTTTCAGAAAGCAGCTGCTCTCCCAATTAACCTTATAAAGTCAATCTAAATCTTCCTGGATCCTCTAAAGAACTCCCAGACTCCAGTGAATATTCCTGCCAACAAACAGTCTAAATTTCCTGCCTATTCCCAGTGGTGAGATCTCTTCCCCCTTTCTCTGGCCTTGTGACTCCTCTTCCCAGCTACACAGACTATGGGCCTAAAAGTTTAAGTTTTATATCTAAGAGAAAGACTTTCCCCTAAACTCCTTAATGTTACCTCTCTCCCTAGTCCATCAGTTCTAGCAGATTTCAAATCACCTGCAGACTACTCCGGCAACTAGGGTGCCAGCCCCAGCTGTTACCTTAGAATCCGCATCTTGGTTCAGCCTCACAAACTAGATCCCCCTAGCCTCAGATGATCCTACAGAACTTGGACATCAACTGGCACAGCCTACTCCTGAACTTGATCAGCATTCCAGTATTCGGTGGCCCTAAGAACAATGCCGCAGTGTCAGCGGGAAGCAACCAGAGAGAATGATGCTCTCTTCTGTGACACCTAATAGTCCAATAATAAAACAAAAATGTGGGAATGAATGCTTTAAGAGGCCCAAGCATGGCAACCATGCCACTGGCAGGCATTGCCCTTCTCCCTTTCCTCTGCCTTGATATACCATTATATTACATTCCTAAAGCTAGCTGCCAAGATCTCTTCCTTTATTTGGCCACCAAGGTACTGCAGTCCAGCAGTCAAAAGCCTTCTTTTGGCTACCTTAATTAACATGATTACCAACTCATCCCAACACAGGGGTACCTAGTTTCCCTTTAAAAACTACCATTTGCCTATAGGCCACATCTGTCTCTTCTCTACACAGAGGCAGTCCTTTGTCCCCCAGGGGCAAATATGCCTTCCCCTCTCCCTTGCCCCCTTCCCTTTCTTCTGCATCCTGTAGTTCCCACCTTCATCTCATTCCTTGCCCCCTTTTCTCTCTAGGACAAATGAATCTCTTTGGTGTTGAAAACTTAGTCTTGGGATGTCTTGTGCCTAGCAGGGCCTTTAAGTTCCATCCCTAGTTAAGAAGCTATCGATAATTGAAAGCTGCAAGGGCTGGGAGAATCTGTTTCTTTTAAGGGTATGATCTCTGATACATTGACTACCCTTCAGTGAAGGTCACATAAGCAAGAGTAAGTATATGGGCAGTACAAACTAGACTTGATGGGTCTATCATCTATCTATCTATCTATCTATCTATCTATCTATCTATCTATCTATCTATCTATCTATCATCTATCTATCTATTATCTGTCTATCATCTATCTATCTATTTATCTATCTATCTTTCTTTCATTCATTTATTTTCTGAGACAGGATTTCTCTGTGTAACAGCCCTAGCTATCCTGGAACTAGCTCTTATAGACCAAGCTGGCTTCAGCTTCACAGAGATCCACCTACCTCTTCCTCCCGAGTGCTGGGATTAAATATGTAGGTTACCAATGCCCAGTAACTTGATGGTTTGAAAGAAAAATAGGGCACAGGTAGGTTGGGAAGGGAGGTGGATCTGGGAGAAACTATGGGAGGGAATGAATATGGTCAAAATACAGTGTATAAAATTATCAAAGAACTAGTAAAATACAAGAGAAAATAGTCTGGTAGAATTCTGCTGTGGATGCATCTGGACCCAGGCTTTTGTGACTGGCGAGACTTTTTAAATTAGTTTTGATCTCCTTATTTGGTACAAATTGGCTTAAGCTATTCACCTCCTCTTGGCCTAACTTGGGGGGTTTGGCAGAAACTAAAATTTAATTGCTTTTAGATTTTCAACTTGATGCAATAGAAGGTGATGAAATATTTCCTTATAATATCTGAATTTCCATGGTGGATTTCGCAATGTTTTCCTCTTTGTGTCCGAGTCCATGCATTTGGGTCATCTTTCTTTTGGTTAATTGGGACAAGGTCTGACAATCTTGTTTATCTCCTCAAAGAATCAGCTATTAGGTTAGTTGACTTTCATTTTTTCCCCCTTGTTTCTATGTCACTAATTTTGCCTTTGGTTTTTCTTATTTATTTCTGCCTACTAAACTTGTGTTTGATTTGTTCTTGTTTTCCCAAACTCTTGAGTCAGATCATGAAGTCATTTTATTTCTGTTCTTTCTGGTGTTTTAAAGGCAGGCACTTAGTGCTACAAATTTCTCTCCTAGAACGTTGGTTACTGCGTGTCCGAGAGGTACTGCTGTTTCCATTTAGTGTTCGAAATGTTTTGATACCTTTCCTTAATTTCATCTTTGACTCATTTATCACTCAGTAATGAGTTGTTTAATCTCCATGAATTTTTATAATTACTCAAGTTTTATTTGCCGTTGATTTTGAATTTTGTTGCTCTGTGATCTGACAGGGTACGTAGAGATGTTTCAGTTTGGCAGAATTTTTCACAAATTCAATGGGTTTGTTTTTATGTCCAGTATAGGGTTTATTTTTAAAAAATATTCCTTGGGGTACTGAATAGATGGGGGTTCTTTGGTGTTTGGGAGGAATAGTTTGTAGGTATCTGTTAGGGCCATTTGTTGCATGAAGACATTTAATTCTGATATTTTTATGTTGGCATTTTGACCTGATGACCTGTCTATTGGAGAAAGTGGGGTGATGTAATTGCTTACTGTTACTGAGTGGTAATTAATTAATCTGTGTTTTTCAGTCTAATAGCATGATGGCATGCTTTTTACGATTGATAGGCTGAAATTGGTGCCAAAGTTCAAGGTAGTAATTTTAAGACCTGTTTTCGAAATCAAGTTTCCAAAGTTAACTTCTTGGTTAACTGATCCCTTGATAAGGATGAAGTGACCTTCTTTATCTCTTCTAATTAGTTTTGATTTGATGTCTACTCCTTAGGTATTGACATAATAATGCCTGTTGGCTTCCTGGTTGTATTTGCATGGAACACTCCCCCCCGCAACTTTTACTTCAATGTAGTATGCATTTTTGAGTTGATTTTCCTTTAGACTAGAGAAATATGGTTTGTTTTGTTTTGTTTTGTTTTTGACAGGACCTCTTTATTCTGGGTATCCTTATCCTGGAATTTGCTGTATTAATCGGGATGAACTTTTTCTCACAGATATTCCCAGGCCTCTGCCTCCCAAGTGGTAGGTTAAAGATGTGTGTCTCCCCACCTGGCTGGATTTTGTTTCGTAGTCCATTCTGTTAACCCATAGTGTTATGGAGGAGTTGAGGTTACTAATACTTAAAGTTATTGTTGAAACATGTGTGTTGATTGCTGTTACTTTTTTTGTCACTGTTTGTGTTCTTAGTCTTGCATTGTTGATCAGTGATTATAGCTTCATTTTTTTTTTATTTTGTTTTGTTTTTCTATAGCCTCTTGGATTATTGCTTCAAGTACTCTCTGAGATTCTGGTATAGTAGACATGAGTTCTTTTATCTTGTCATATGTGGGAAAGTTTACTTTCTCTTTTAACTATGGCAGGCAGTTAAAAAAATAAAAACAAACAAAAAACTATGGCAGTTTTTCGGGTACAGTTTGTAGTTTGGCACGTTGGTCTTTTAGAACTTGGAGTCCATTGCCTCAGGCTCTTCTGGCTTTTAAAGTGTCCAAAGAAGACCAGCTATTAATCTGATGAAATGTCACCTTACTGTCTTTTTAAATTTTAGCCATTCTGATATTTCACTGTGGTTTTGGTTTCATCAAATGCTCTTTAGATTGACACAAGACACTAAAATTCTTTTTTCTGTGACATTAGTCATCTGAGTCCTTGACCAGTTTCAAACTTGGTTTTGCATTTTTGGTTCTTTTGGAAATTTGATTTTGAGAACAGGTCTCACTATATAGCCGTGGCTGGCCTAGAACTCTCCACGTAGACCAAGTTGGCCTTGAACTCACAGAGAGATCTGCCTGTCTCCAGTCTAGAGTGCTGGGATTAAAGGTGTGTGCTGTTAATCACAGGCCTCTTTGATTTTCTTTTTTCATGTGTCTTTAATGCAAGCACAACAAACCTCTTCCTTCAACCCACTTGCCTTGTATGATGCGCTCAGCATGCAGCACTGCAGCAAACGCCTGCAAAGAGTCCAATGGGAGCAGTGTGCCTTGACTCACGGTTTTGGAGTTCTCAGCTCATGGTCTCTTCTGAGAGCACCGGAGGCAACGCAAAGCGGCAGCCAACGTACTTCGTGGCTAACACGAAGAGAAGAAAGAGACCTGAGCTATTCTCACTCCAGGAAGGGCAAGTCCTCAAGGATATAAAGCCTCCCACTTGTCCCTACCTCTCAAAGGTTTATTACCTTCCAAGTGCACCAAGCTGAGGCTGTAGAGTTACCTCATGGGCATTTGGGACACATTCCTGCTGCCAATGGTAGTGCCCTGACTTTATGGTAAGGCTCTTGTGAGCATCTCTGCTTTGTATTTCATTTAATAAATCATTGCCTGCCCGCAGGTCATAAAGGCTTCTGCTGAAAACTTCAGAAGATCATCTCTCTTCTTCTTAAGTTATTTATTTTACATCCTAACCACAGTTCCCCCTTTCTCCCCTCCTCCCATTCCCTCTCATCCACCTCCCCTCTGCCAACTCCCATCCACACCTCCTCCATTTCTGTTCAGAAAAGGGCAGGCCTTCCATGGATGTCAAGAAAACATAGCATATCAAGTGGTAGAAAGACTACGCCCCTCGCATTAAAACTGGGTAAGGCAACTTAGTACAGGAATAGGGTCCCAAAGTCAACAAAAGAGTTAGAGATGCCCCCTGTTCCCACTGCTAGGAGTCCCACAAGCTACACAACTGCCACATATATACAGAGGGACTTGCTCACATGCAGGTTTGCTGGCTGTTAGTTCAGTCCCTGTGAGCCCTATGAGCCCAGGTTAGTTGATTCTATGGTTTTCTTATAGTATCCTTGAACCCTCTGGGTCCTAAAATCCTTCATTCCTCTCTTCCACAGGATTTCCTTAGCTGGGCCTAATGTTTGGCTGTGAGTCTCTGTATCTATTCCCATCAGTTGCTGAATGAAGCCTCTCTGATGACAACTGGGCTAGGCAGCCATCTTTGAGTATAACAGAATATGGTTAGGCATCATTATATCGACATTTTCTTTTCCCCTGTCATGCTTAGTTCTACCATAAGTCTCTGAGTCATATAGCCTCTTTGTCCTGGTACTCTAGGAGTGTAGGGGTGGGCTCACTCTCAAGGCATGGGTCTCAGTCTGGGCCAGTCATTGGTTGGCCACTTCTTCAATTTCCACGCTACCCTTATGCCAGCACATCCCATGGGGAGGGCAGAATGCAGATTGAGGGTTATGTGGCAGGGTTGGTGTCCCAATCCCTCTACTGGAAGTGTTGCCTGATCACAGGAGATGGCCGGTTCATGCTACTTATCCACTATTGCTAGGTGTCTTAGCTGGGTTTATCCTTATAGATTCTACTTGACCCCTAACTGCACCCCACTTCCAGTCATCTCTTTCAGTCCTCTATCCCCATCCTTCCCCACCTTATTCATCATGGGATCTGCAACCGCCCCCAGTCCACCTATGAAATCTCCTCTGTTTCCCCCTTTCCAGGGAGATCTCAACGTTCTCTCCTTGAGCCGTCCTTGCTACCTAGCCTCTTTAGGTCTGTGGATTGTAGAATGGTTACCCTTTCCTTACAGCTAATATCCACTTAGGAGTGAGTATAGGCCATGTTTGTCTTTCTGGGTCTGGGTTACCTCACTCAGGATGATCTTTTTTTCTAGTTCTATCCATTTGTCTGCAAATTTTATGTCATTGTTTTTTAACAGCTGACTCATATTCCATTATGCAAAGGTACCACACTTTCTTTACCCATTCTTTGGTAGAGGGACATCTAGGTTGTTTCCAGTTTCTGGATATTATGAATAAAGCTGTAATGAACATAGTTGAGCAAGTGTCCTTGTGGTAGTAGGATGGAGCATCTGTGTATGCCCAATAAATGGGTTTTGAGGTAGATCGATTCCCAATTTTCTGAGAAACCATCACATCAACTTCCAAAGTGACTATACAGGTTTGCACTCCCAGGAGCAATGAAGGAATGTTGCCCTTACTCCACATCCTCACCAGCATGGGCTGTCTAGGGAGTGAGCAGTCCAGATGGCAGACAGGTCTCTCATTGGGTCCTTCCACTGGTAGGTCTTGTACCCAAGCAGTGGATCAACCCTCCTTTAAGGCTGAAATACAGTTCAAATTAATTTTTATAATTTTAAACTTATACTTTTAATATCACTCATGAGTCAACTCTGATATTCATAAAGATAAATAAGTGATCACATGTGATTTATATAAGACACTGTTCTCTCTAAACTCTTGACAAGCTAACAGCGAAACCTGTGAGAATAACATAAAAGTGATTCATATCTTCCAATGTATGATTCAATCTAATTTTTCCAATAACATCTTCAACGGTCTTTTCCCATTGAATCCAAGACATCCGTTAGACTGTCACATTTTATAACAACTGTTTCTGCTATTGTTCCTCTTGTAGATCTGAGAAATTCTCTGGCCTTTCTTCATATTCCAAAACATCACTATACTTTAGCAAAACAAGTTCTAGCAAAATGTACCCCAAAGTCTTGGTCTGTCTACTGTTTCCCCGCGGTCAATTGCGGTGGTCAATGTATTTTTGGACAGCCACTGCTTTTCTTAGCCCTGCAGACTGGTAAATATACCCTGTTGGATCCCATTGATCTTTGCATTAAGCTGCAGTCTGCCAGCTTTCTCCACTATAAACCTACTCTTTTTATTCTTTTAAATGTTAACTGTTCTTTGGGGAAATTATTTGAGAGCGCTTAACGACGTTAGTTTTATGCAATAGCAGCAATAGTGGCTTTTGCAGCTGGCTGTACCACAACGATCTTCTAGCTCAAAGGCTGCTCCGTATTTATTAGTTGGTTATGTTATAATTGGGAGGTGCTTTCCCTCAGCTCCGCTATTATCTGCAGATGAGACTCGCGCTTTCTTGTTTTATCCAATGCATTTGAATTCATAATTGTCATTATTTATTTTTATTCTGAAGTGATCCAAGATTTAGACAAGGGCCTCATCAAGCTGGCTCTCTGTAGAGTTTAGAATTCATTATGTCTTTCTCTATTTTTAATCTAAACCCATTTTCTGACTTTATTTAGCTACAACAGGCAAAAGCGTACATATTTGGGGCATACACCATGATGACTTGAATTCCTCTGCACAATCACATGATTGCCACACTCAAACTGGCCACCATGCCCTTCACCTTTGCTTGTCTTCCTCATGTTTGCCATAGCGACACGATTTTCCAGGATCCTGCATGCTTTCTTTTAACTCCTTTAATTCAAAGTGTATCCCTAGGTTTTGTTTCCACGAACTGATTATGCTTCTGAAGTCTTACTGGCTGTTGAGAGACATTAGCCAGCAGGGCTAGAATATGTAGCCATGCGCCGCCATTGCAGAGTTATGTCTACAGTGTACGAGAAGTCATGAGTTCATGTTCCTGTTTCCCACAGAGTTGTTTCTTGCCATCTTACATCCAATATCTATCTATCTATCTTATCTATCTTTCTTCCTTTCTTTCTTTCTTTCTTTCCTTTTTTTTTTTTTTTTTGGTTTTTTTGAGACAGGGTTTCTCTGTAGCTTTGGAGCCTGTCCTGGAACTAGCTCTGTAGACCAGGCTGGTCTCGAACTCACAGAGATCCGCCTGCCTCTGCCTCCCAAGTGCTGGGATTAAAGGCGTGCGCCCGGCTCTTTCCTTCTTTCCTTCTTTCCTTCCTTCCTTCCTTCTTTCTTAGTTTCTTTATTTTTCACTGAAAACAGCGTTTTTTTTCCATACAATATATTCTGATTAAAGTTTCCCCTCCCCCATCTCCCCTAAATCTCCTCATTGACCCACTACCACACCCTATCCTTCTTGCATTAGAAAACTAATGGCATCTAAAATTTAATAATAGAACAAAGTAAAAAAATAAGCCGGAATAGGACAAAACAAACAGAAGAACGGAGCCTAAGAAAATGCACAACGAACTACATACAGAGACATACATGCGTGCCCAGGGAGAGATCCCATAAAAACACAAAACCGGAAACCATATTATATTTGTGACTAGAAAGACCTGAAAGGGGAGAAACTTTCCTGATGAAATAATTATGTGAAAAAGAACCTCCAGAAATACCAGTGAGCTGGGCATAGAACCTGCTGTACGAGGGGCTTCGATAGCCAGTAAGAAGAAAACGTATTTTTTCTTTAGGAGCAGTTGACACGTAGAGATAGCATCTGGGTTAGGGAGGGGGCTTGTGTCTTCGTCTCCTCTGGGACCCCACCTAGCTTCGACCTGTCAGGTCCTGTAGCTGCAGCCACAGTCTGTTTCTACGTTCTTTTCTAGGTTTCTATGTGTATTGGTCCTCTTGTGTCTAGCCGATCATCTTTCCTTGGTCTCCCTTCATTCCTGCTGCCTCTTACAGTCTTCCTGCCTCCTTTCCTGAGAGAAGTTCATTGAGCCCTGAGCAGAGGGATTTGAGGGAGATATCTTAACTAAGATGGAATGTTCCAAAGTCTCTCACTCTGTGTACGGTGTCCAGCTGTGGTTTACTGTATTGTTCTCATCTGCTGCAGGAGGAAGCCCCTCTGATAATGGCTGATCCGGACACTGATCTATGAGTATAGCAGAATGCCATTAGGAGACATTTTATTGCTCCCTTTCTGTTTTTTTAAAAAAAGATTTACTTATTGTGTATGCAGTATTCTGCCTGCAAACATGCCTTCAGGCCAGACACCATATCTCATTACAGATGGTTGTGAGCCACCATGTGGTTGCTGGGAATTGAACTCAGGACCTTTAGAAGAGCAGGCAGTGCTCTTAACCACTGAGCCATCTCTCCAGCCCCAAAATACCACCATGAATTTTTATTGTTTTTGTTTATTTTTCGAGAAAGAGTTTCTCTGCAGTTTGGGAGCCTGTCCTGGAACTAGCTCTTGTAGACCAGGTTGGCCTCAAACTCAAAGAGATCCACCTGCCTCTGCCTCCCAAGTGCTGGGATTAAAGGTGTACGCCACCACCACCCGGCAAAGATTTTTTGTTTTTGGTTTTGGTTTTTTAAACAGGGTTTCTCTGTAGCTTTGGAGCCTGTCCTGGAACTAGCTCTTATAGACTAGGCTGGTCTCGAACTCACAGAGATCTGCTTGCCTCTGCTTCCCGGGTGCTGGGATTAAAGGTGTGCACCACTGCTGCCCTTATTGCTCCATTTCTTAACATAACAGCAGAAATGGGGATATTTGCTTCTTCCCTAGGTCTGTGACCTATCTAGTCTCAGATTCTTGGTCACCTGAGCTGTGTTAGGCATAGGTTCTATCTCATGAAGTGGGCCAATCAGATAGTGGTTGGTTACTCCCACAAACCTTGTTCTCCTATTGCATCAGCACATCTAACCGTCAAGTAACCGCTGGAGAATGAAGGGTTGGTAGCCTGGTTAGTTTTTACCTTGTCTCCTTTAGCAGTGTGAAAAGTATGTCCCAGTACTGTGAGCACTAATGAGCTGGGGGGGGGGCGGAGTCCTTGTTAGGCACCTGTTCACCTTCTCCATGTTCAATGAGATATATAGGTATTGTCTCCAGCAACAGGGCTTTACCATCAACCTAATAACCTTAGCAATAGCCTGCGTGATTTGGGGGTTCCTATGGGGTCCATTTGGTCAACAACTCAATTAGGTGCAACCTATTCCTGGAACTTGGGATTTTATTTGGTGATGAGGGATGTCTAGTGGTTGCTTTGTCTCCCCCATTATTTGGTGATTGCACCTAGATTTCTTTCACACACACACACACACACACACACACACACACACACACACACACACAGAAGCTTCTATGGTATTAATTTCCAAACAACTGCTTAAATGGTCCCCAGTTTTAGCTGCTCCCCCACCCCAGTATTTCCTCCCTTACCCATCTCTTCCCTACCATTCCATGTCTGATCTTTTTTTCCCAGGTCTTCCTTGACCATGATTTAGGTGGTATATAACTATTTTATTTCCTCTTCCAAGGGAGATCTCTCCCTCTTCCTAGTCCCTTCCTCTGTAGCTATCCTCTGTAGCTAGACTGCCTGTAGTCTGCTCATTGAGCTCCCAAAAACTAACATCCACATATATGGAATACATACCACATTTGGCTTTTAGGGTCTGAGTTTCCTCACTCAGGGTTATTATTATCTAGTTTCATCCATTTACCTATGATTTCACAATTCCATGTTTTAAGGGCCAAGTAATATCCCGTATGTAATTGTACCATGGTCACTTTATCCGTGAAACATGAGGGCCGGCTTGTGGGGTTTCTGTTTTCCCACCAGGTCCCACAGTCAGCAAGTACCAAAGAAAATTACACAGATAATCTACATTAGGTTATAAACTGATTGGCCTATTAGCTCAGGCTTTGTATTAGCTCTTATAACATATATTACCCCATTATCCTTAACTATGTTAGCGACATGGCTCAGTACCTTTCTCAGCCAGGTAGGTTACATCTAGCTTCTTGGTGGTCTGGGCAGCAATCGGAAGAATGGGCTTCCTCCTTCCTAGCATTCTCCTGTTCTCATTGCCCGGCCTCTACTTCCTGTCTGGTTGACCCACCTATTGCCTGGCCAATCAGTGTTTATTTAAAACATGCTTGACAGAATACAGACAATTCTACCTCACCCTATCCATTTATCCAGTTCTGTATTTTTATAGGTTTCCTCTGTGTGTGAAAGTGTGTGTCTCTGTGTCTTCAGGAGTTTATCATGCTTTTCTTTGGTTCTTTTTGCCTGCTTATCTGTTTTGTCCTATTCTTGCCAGTTTTTAGTTTTGTAGATGCCCATTTGTATTCTAATGAGAGAGAATAAAGAGTGTGGGTTTGGGCCAGTGGGGGATGGTGTGGGGAGGTCCTGGGATGAGTTGGGAGAGGGGAAACTGTGATCATAATGTATTATATGAAAAGAAACTATTTTAAATAAAAGTTAAAATTACATACACACATACACACACACCAGCAAGGTTACCTTTCTTAGGGTAACCTTTTTCTGACATAAAGTGATGGTCCAGGGACACACTACATTATACATTTCTGGTGTTATTATTATTATTACCAGCTAACAAATGCCTTTTTGACCTGGAGATTCTGTTTGAGTCAAATAACCAGAGAAATGAGCACTTATTTGCCTTAAAGGACAGAGGCAGGAATGTCCTCCATACTAGTAAATAAAGGGTTGAGTACTCTCTCAGTCAGCTAGTGCTATGCCTAGAGACAAAATGACTGACTGTTGACTTCACACAGCATGGGCACAGCTCACAAGGTACTCAGTAGGGGGTTGTTTAGAACATGTTTCCTGGTTGTTTAATGTCACGTGCAAAATCAGCCATACCAGTCCCTTGTAAAGGATTGAATGCTGGTTAGTCTTTGGAGCCTGTTATGCCCAAATCCACAAAGTCCCCCAAAAGCCAACAAGGAAACTGAGTCCTGTATGCAAAAGCAAAGAGCTTTTATTTTATTCAAGTTTGCAAACTCGGTCTCTTCACATGTCCAATGTAGTGGAATAAATGGAAAGCCCCGAGCTCGTTAGAGTTGGGTTTTTATAGTAGTAAAGGTGGGGGTGAGGGGTTTCTGAGATTCAGGACCCCTGATTGGCTGACATTTGTCTAGGGGTGTCCTGGTGGTGTGTGTGCAGGCAGGAGGTCCCATCTACAGCGGTTGGACCGTTAGGCATTTTCTTTGGATGGTCTGTTCTTGGGTGGTGCTCGAGTAATCTCAGTTTGTGGTTCTTCCTGCAACCAGGTATTGCTTCAGGGTAAACTACTGAGACTCAGGCCTCCATTAAACTTATCAATGTCTGAGTCCTACTCTGGCAGGTGATAATGGTTGGAAGTAAAGGAAGTAAAGAACTTTCTTTGGGTGATCTGTTCATATTTAGCATATCATGGCTGGCTCCTACAGAGCCAGGTCACTGGGATGTAGTATCATGTAGACAGTGGGCAGGCGGGACTTGCATACCTATTGTACAGGTATGTGTTAAAAGGCTATAAAGATTGGTGTATTTTCTCACGAATCTCACTAGTAATTTTTGATCGAGTGGGACATTTGTTCATAAAGTATAAAACATGACAATACAATAAAAGTCTATGTGTCGAGCCAGGGAGGTTTGGTTTAAAACGAAAGCCTCAGAAAGCCACAACGCAATGACAATCTGATGATGGTCTAGGTACCTGTAATGTCAGGCTGGCTTTGCTCCCTGGCACTGGAAGCTGCAGAGGGAATCCTGAGAGGTATTTCTCCAAGAAACCACAAGAGGATCTCCAAGCTCAGGCAGCCAGCTTCCGCCTCTCGGGCTTTTTCCCACCTCCTGTGCAGAGGAGCCCAGGCAAGAGCTGCAACAGCCCAGCCAGGTCTTCCCGATAGATACAGCACCAATGCGTGCTCAGTCTATTCGTGAGTTTTGAGTTTCGCAGATCGACTCTCAAGCCTCGTGTCTTAGGATGAAGCGCCGCCACCCCCCCAGCTTAATATTTTGGTATTTATTTTCCTTTCTTTCCCTACTTAGGAAGGGAAAGTGAATTCTGCTCACCCAAATGGAGCTGGTTAGTTTCTCAGGGGCTGAAGAAGGAAAGGCGGACCAGCAAGGAGGGTGAGCATGCACTGCGCATGCTCTGCAAAGCATCCCAGCCTGGCCAGCTTAGGCAAGGGAGAGAAAAAAATCAAAGGCTAACAGCTGGTGCTTTGAAGATTCTTGACCTTGCATTCTGCTTTCATACTTATCTCAGAGAGCTTGCTTTGAATATGTCATTCCTCCTGACTCATTTAGCATAAAGTATTTTTCCTAGGCGGTACCATGAGGCTTTCTAAAGTAAAATATTCAGCTCTGTTGAGCTTGCCCATTGTGTCCCGTAAGTGGAGCAAAGCACTCCAAACTTCAGAAGAGGTCGGGTCGCACTCATTCATAATAATAGCACATCAAACCTGTGCAGGCAAGGAAAGAATAAACTCCGCCAGCATGGGGCCGTACAAAGGTCTCACGCCTTCTATTCTGACAGGTTGCAATAAATACAGACACATGTAATCCCAGGACATGGCTCCTTATGCTGACGTCTTATAAAAGTATCCAAGTGCCTGTCTGTCTGTATTGTAACATAGATTATAATCATGTTCTGAAAATCAAAAGAAACATGGCGAGAATACAGCGTTACAGGAAGAAGTAGTGAGTGTCTGCCCAGCTTCCTGCTCAGGGGCACAGTGGACGCAGTGACTAAGGACAACTAGTTAACCTCCTGGGACTTTTCTCCACCCCTGCTGTGGAACTATGCTGAGAATTTGAATGACTCAATCCCAGGGACTCTCAGCTCCCGTGGAACCACACCTGGCGTTGTTTTCACCTGGGTTTCTGCAACTATGTCAAAAGTGGAAGCACCAAAGGACTGTTACATTTTCTTTTAGTTTTCTTGCAGAATTAAAAAAAAAAATTCACGGAGTTGACTTGCAGGTGGCCCTCCTGCATGTGTGGATTCTGTATCCTTGGGTCCAAATAAACTTGAATGGAAAATATTGTCTTAAAAAGGTGTATCTGTACCAAACAGGCATTTAGCTTATTCCTTAAATAGTTATAACAGCTATTTACATAGCATTTTTATACAGTGGGCATCGCAAGTAGTCTGGAGCTGACTTAAACCATATGGGAGGTCTATGAAATTTTTAATGCATTTTCCGTGACAGATTTTGCATTCCCAGGGAGCCAAGGAACCAGTTTCTGGAGAGTAAACTGAGATATGACTACACTGGTAAAGAGACTCAAGATAATAGTGCACCATTTTTTGAGTGTTTTTTGAAGCATTCCATTGTATGGTGCAAAAACTGAAGATGAAGGAAGAGTTTTGCAGAAGGTTGAAGAAGTGAGCCAGGAGCTGGCTGGTAGGAATCTCCAGAGAACACAGACCTTTGTACTTACATAAGTCTGGGCAAAGAAGGATGCTAGAAACAGGCCTGGTTGGGCTGAGCTGGGTGAGCCCAAGTCCCCACCCAGGTTGGTAGTGGTCAATGGCCTCATGTTAATCAAGGCAGCATTGTGCTGAGTTAAAAACAAGACTGTTACCAACCACTGTCTCCAGCCTCCTGCTGGCTGGCACTCCCCATCTGTGAATTCAGAGACCAGGGAGGGAATCCCCAAGAGCTGCAACCTGCTTCTCTCTCTGTTTTATGAAAAGATTTGTCAGAGTGGCTAAAATCCCTTTTCTCTGCAAATATGCTCCATGTCCACACCCTCCTTCTGGACCCTAACAACAACCTAAGTCGTCCGTGTCCCCCCTCCCCCCCCCACACAGTTCAGCTGATGGAGTTGGAGTTTATTGGCCATGCTTACAGAAGACAGGTAAAAGGTTACTGACAGCATGTCACGTGAACACGAAACAATCAAACTGCAGAATCTTCACTTAACATGGTTAATTGCTTCCCTATCTCCTTGCCCCACTGTCCCCAAGCCTGTATGTTCTAGCACCCCCCAACCCCATGCAGACTATTGACAGTGAGGCCAAATGCATACAAACCGCTGGGAAGAATGGCTGGAAATCAGGTGAGGGTGAGGGTCCAATGGCATCTCAGACCCCTTCTTCTCTGAAGGAGAGTCAACAATCCACAGGCCCAGTTCTGATGGATTCCTGAAAGCAGGCATAGCGCCTCTCATAATCATCGTGGTAGCCTGGTTGGAAGGATAGCCCCTTAGAGCAGTCATTATTAAAGAAACTGTCGTGGTTCCATGAATAATCATAGTTGAAAATGTATTTTCTATCAATGATTTTTTTTTTCCATTAAGAAAGCAAAATTCTTATTTGTGTTGAAGCTAATAATTGCATGGCAAAAGATTAGCTGAAAATAGGCAATTTTCAGTTTGGAACATGAAAATAGTTTCAATTCCACTCCACGGAGAGTTCCTTGCTTTCTAACTTTGAACCCTTCTCTCTGGCCTTAATCATTTCTCTTCTGCTAATTACCGATATGCTCTAGCCTCTCTTTAGGAGAAAAAGGGACATGGTTGGGACTTCCCAGCAAGCCACAATTACAAGCACCAGGGGGAGTTGAGGGAAGCAAGCACCACGCTAGAGAAGATCGCCTTTGGGCAAAACATTTCGCCTCCTTGCAATGGCGTCCCTAAGAGAAGACATATGGCACGGGAGGCAACTGGGGTGGGTGCGCTGCAGAAAAACTTCCAGTGCCCAAGGCTCCATCGATGACACGGGCCAGTCCCCGGGCCCTTTCTGTGCCTCCCTGCGGGATCCCCAAGCTCTCCTCTCCAGCCCCGCCCCCTTTCCCGACCTCCAACTCCGAGTCCATTCAAACCTCGCTGCCTTCCCCCGGCGTTGCCAAGCGTGTTAATTGGGGAAACTCCTCCCCGCCGCGGCTGGCGGGCACCGCCAGAGCAGCCGCGACCTCCTGCCCCGCCTCCGAGCGCAGCGGCCCCAGCTCAGAGCCCCGAGCCAGCCCGGGTAGTGGGCGGGTGGCCCGCGGGTCTCGGGTTGCGGAAGGAGGGCGCCCCGCCACCTGCCGCCCGTCCCCATCCCCCCCGCCCCGCACGCAGAGAGCGCCCGGGAGCGGACACATTCCTCGTGCGCCCCGCGGAGCCGGGACCGTCGGGGCCGCGGCGCTCGGAGCTGACACTTGTCCCTCCCGGCCCGCCGGATCTGAGGCGCTGCAGCCCGTGGTAGCCTGGGCGCCTGAGCCGGAGGAAAGCCGGGACAGCCGCGCCCGGCAGAGGCTTCGGACCCGCGCCCGGAGCGCCATGGCTGCGAAGCTGCTGCTTCTCCTCTGCCTGTTCTCGGGCTTACACGCTCGGTAAGTGGCTGCCAGGCGTTCCCCCGAGGCCGGCGGGGGCGGGAGGGCGGCGGGGGGCGCTGTCTGCCGGCCGACAGTCCCTGGTGCGCACCGTCCACTGGGTTGCAGGAGATGGATGGTTCAGGCACCTCACCTGTAGGTCTCCCCTAGGACCAGACCCCCTCTCCAGGGCCGCTTCAGCCCCTCCGCCACCGGATGTGT
The DNA here is from genome assembly GCF_000317375.1 of Microtus ochrogaster. Lineage (NCBI taxonomy): Eukaryota > Metazoa > Chordata > Mammalia > Rodentia > Cricetidae > Microtus > Microtus ochrogaster. The sequence goes on along the minus strand of NC_022023.1, from coordinate 30,660,191 downwards.
GTGGGGTCTGTTCAGGCGATGTTAGGATGTGGTGCTTTTAAGGGAATTTGGAATTCAGAATGATGAGGCAGTGGCCTTATCTTTCTCATCTCGTCCCAGTGCCAGCTATCCAAGGGCTTACTGACACACATGGGTTAACGTTCCATATCCATTCCATCATTGAGAAGAAATCCCAAGACCCAGGAATTCTGTTTTCTCAGTCACCCTGTGCTGGAGGGGGCTGGAGCAGGTGGTCAGGAAGAGTCCTGCATCTCCCCCAGCTCCTACACCACATGCAAGCACTTCAGACTCTATAAAAGAATCATGTTGCGGTTCACACGGGCGCTTCTTCCTGAAACTGTGGGAAATTACCTTACCGTGAATACCCAAAACCAGCACCAGTCAGCTCACAGAAACTCAGAAGCACTCCAGAGACAGAGGAGGGCTCATGAAAAGGGCGGCGGCACTGGAAGGGTTAAAGCCTGTTGCCATAAACACAACCAGAGATGTTGACATGGTTTAATTCCCATCGCCCAGACTGATGCTCTGGCTCCAGCTTGTAGACTACCCTGCACTTGGGAAATCCCTGACTGCATTCCCTACCCTCACCCTAGGAGTCAGAGGGCTCCCCGTCCCTTCCAGAGAGCGCACTTGTTTGGATGTTTCTCAATTTCCTGAATCAGAAAGCAAATTAGAAAGCCTTCATCCCTGTGGTTCACAGGTCCTGTAGCCCTCACCGGTGTCCATCCTCCTTCACGTGTGTGAAATATCAAATAACTATGAATTATGAGGTCTCCTCAATAACTGTGAGAGGAGGGCTTCCCAAATGCTTGCTCCATCTAACCAAGGTCCTTACCCTAAGGAAGAAATCCCAGTCCCTATCCCCCAGGACTTACTGAGTTAACACTGGAGACTTGAACACTTAGGAAGGGGAGGCCTCTCCACCAAAGTTTCTTCTTGTCCAAGGAGGCAGCTAGAACGTGCGATGCACAAGTGTGTTTTGAAGGGGCTTGTGTCTGGAGGGACCTTGGTTCAGAACAGATGCCACCAGAAGCATCAATAAGGCTGCAGTGGCATCAGCAAGTCCCTTCCTCTAGCCAGCACCTCAGAAACCTGGCTTGCAGTCTGGGGTTGGATCATGTGTGTAGATTTATAGATAGTTGCAGTTCTGCAAGAAAAGATGCCAGGTTCTCTCATCGTTCTGTGTATGACCGGGGGAAGGTGGAGCAGTCTGGTTTCTGCAAACTCGCAAACATGAGACTCTCTTGGGAGTCTTCATCTTCCTTCCCAGCCAAGTACATGTATTGATGTTACATGTTCTCTATCAGAGCCTTCAGTCGTGGCAATTATAATTGCTTATCAGCTTAAAAGAATCCATTTGGTGCTTATTTTATTGCTGTATGCCTCACTTTAAAGGGTGTTTACTTTTTAATGGGTTTAGTGTCTCTGAGAGGATTCTCTTCAGCATTCAAGATTCCTTGCTGGTACAGATGCTCCCTATGTAGACTCTGACAGGATCCCTTGTGTCTCTGCAATGGGAGAGCCTCCCCCACCCCTGGTACCCATGGCAGAGCTTATTACAGGGGAAAACGTGGTACCTCATTTCAATGTTTGGAACATGCTTACTAACTTCCTAGGTTCAGGGGTTCGTTTTAAAGTTGAAAACTCCTTTGGAGGTTGCTCCTGCCATTCTGTTGAAGAGAAGGTGTATGAACAGAAGGAAATGTCTGGGGATTGAGCATGCGCTTGCTTTACTTTTAAGGAAAAGCTAATTGCAGCAATGCTGTTTAGGAGGCAGCAATCCAAGCAACAGAGTGCTCAGAAGGTTATATATAACCCATGTAGAATTCTGAAGAGAAAGGAAATCCCATTCCATCCACCTGCTAGTGGGTCCTCTGAGGTGAGCCTGGTTTCCTTCAGGGCACAGTAGAGGGGGAGGGTTCATCTCCGGGGCTGGGCAAAGCTCAGTGCTGGCAAGTGAGGAGCAAAGACCTCCAAAGCACTTTGTACCAGCTCCATAGCTGGGGTTCCACGGAGGTGAGGGAGAGAAGCCTCTGCTTTTCCGGCCCTTAACCCCAGCACTCCCTCCTGCCCAGCCTCTCAGGAAGAAGCTTATGCAATTTCAGGTACCGCCTCTGACCACTAGAGGGAGAATGAGACTCCTTATAGTACCCGCCCTTGAAGTAGCGAGCTTTTCTGGGACCTTTCAGGGTCTAGGAGTACAGTTAACACGGAGGGGCTGAGTGTACTGACTATGCACACGTGACTGATGGGCCAGTGAGGACCGTGGGTAGAGCTGTAGACCCAGTGCCTCTGCAGTGGTGGAGATGGCAGGGCAAGAGGTGGCCAGAGGAAGACAAGAAAGGGAGGGAGGGCAGGAGAAAGACAGGAATGTAGCAGGGCACCCTGGAGGCCTCATGTCACTTAGAGGAACTATCTACCCAATTTCACAGCCCCCAAGTATCTTTGTCCTGGGATAATTTGTTAGGTCCTAACGGCAGTGTGTGGCTCTCCGCTGTCCAGATGACTCGTTCTTTTTCTTGTTTTGTTTTGCTTTCCTAAGACCATGATATTTTAACATTGCTGGTACAGCTTCCGGCTACATAAAATACCTGGACATTTAAAACTCCACCACATTCTTTGTACAAATGCAGTTTCACAGCCAGTGAAGTGCATCTCCCTTATTGGGTGGAGACACCAACTATCCCAAGGTCCTCTTGGTGGTGAACGCTCAGCTTCGGTAAAAAGCCACAACAGTTTCGGCGTCTGTGGACAGCTTATTTCAATCCCCTAGCTTGTGAGTTATTCATGAAACAGAATTCACTTCCAGATCGGTTTAGGAGAAGCTTACTTGCAAACGCTATTCTGCGAGACCCATTATCAGCATCCCACATTCACGTGGCTCACTGTCCTTTCTCGTCCACACCTTCCTCATTTGCGGCTCTGAGCAGCTGTTGATTGGAGACGTAGTCCCGAACACGTCCAGCCATCTTCTTGTCCTCATTCCCTAGCCAATACCTTGTCATAGCTATTGACATAGCAGCTGTGTCGAACTGGTCACCTGGGAACGATCAGAAGCATCTGTGGACATTATTTGTAAATAAAGCACCATTACATGTGTGGACTTCACCATCTTCAGATCTCGGTGGCTTCCGGAGTCCCGAGGGACCCATCTTCAGTAAAGACAAGACAGCAGGGCCTGGATTGGGGTTTAGACTGCTTGACCTGCCAGCAGTATCTTCTTAACACATGCAAGGCTGATGCAAAGACAAGCTGACTTGTATGGAAACATTTCTATATGCCTCTGAAGATCTCAGTGAAGACGAAGGGCTGAACTTTTAAGTGTTCATACTCTTCACTGACTCCCTGTTAGCTTCAGGAAACCAAGGACATGCACCTTGGTGTGGAGCTCACAATGGACGCCCGTCTGGGATTCACAAGAGAACAGAACTGGTCTTATACCCAGTGGGAGCAAATCGCTGTGCTTGCGCCCCCTTCCACCCTCTTGTAGAAGAATGACATCAAGGCACACACACAAAGACGAAGGAGGGCAGGGTTTTTTACTTAAGCTCTTCTAACTTTCAGGGGCATCCCACTTAAGAGAAGTATTGCATCAAGGTTGAAAAATACTCTTTTCTCCCAAGCCGCAGGTGCTGTGACTGGGTAGGTCTCACTCACTAAGAAAACCTGCTGCTGTCTTGAGGTCTCTCCTCATGAGGAGGAAGAGGTATCTCCTCCTGTAAGCACGTGTCACTCTACAGAAAGGGTTGTGGTGCTTAGCAGAGCTGGGCAGAAGGTCAGAGACGTCCAGGGCTCATTGGGAGCCACTTAAAAGCATAGAGTGTTGAAGACATACTAGAAAATACTTAATTCTGAAAGCCTGCTGAGAAAGAGATGAACCAGTTTGCGTGATCAAGGTATAAACTGCCAGAGGGCATTCTGCGCTCATCAACGAACACATCTCCTGGTCATCCCCCTTGCTGAGTGCCAGCAAATTAGGCCACCTCAGAATGCCCACACGATTGTCTCCCAAAGCCCAGCCCGCAGGGAAGGCACAATCAGAGTCAGCTGTTTTCAGGGAGTCTGCTCTGTAAAAGCTCCGCCCTCCCTCCTCAGTCTTGGTGGAACTTAGAAACGGCACCACAGAGTACTCAGAAGTGTGTCTGACTTGGGCAGGTGAGTTAGGTGCCTATTTCCTGTCGGTCAGTCTGTCATCAACTTACCCATTGCCCTGTGTCTAGTTTAACTTGGGCAGGGCTGTTCTGCTAACAGGAGTCATGTTCTTCCTGTGGGGTGTTTCCTAATGTGTGTTTTGCTTCTTTAAGTTTTATAGGCAACATGTATGACTAGGCCAGCGTATGGAGGACATACCGCTCCCTGTAGTAGCACTGAGAATGGACAAGTCTGAGGAATTTTCTGGAAATGTTGCAACTTACATGTCTCGTTACATTGTAACTGCAGGTCCAGGAGGGTGGAGGAGGATGAAAGTGAAGACTCTCCGTCAAACCAGAAGTGGGTCTTGGCGCCCCGATCCCAGGACACTGACGTGACGCTGATTCTCAACAAATTGCTGAGAGAATATGACAAAAAGCTGCGGCCGGACATTGGAAGTGAGTGCCCGTTTGTTATTCTGATACAAAAGACATTCTGACAGTATGCGAATTTAGGATTTTCATAGTGAATAGTTACAAATGCAGCGTTGCTAACCTAGTGCAATTGGGTCTACAATAGTCGTCACAGTTTAAGTGAGTGATAGGAAACCCGAGAGACTGGCCCTTGTCTGCCAGGTGGGGGTCTGTATTTCCCATCATAGCCTTGTGACTTTGTCATCAACTTAGCAGTTGCCCTGTGTCTAGTTTAACATGGGCAGGGCTGTTCTGCTAACAGAAGTTGTGTTCTTCCTGTGAGGTGTTTCCTAATGTGTGTTTTGCTTCCTTAAGTTTTACAGGCAACATGTATGCGTAGGCCAGTAGTGCCGAGGACGTTCTGCTCCCTGTAGTAGCACTGAGAAATGGACCAGTTTCTCAGTGAGTCCACTGAGCTTGCTGCATGTTTCGTTGTCACCAGTGCGTGTCTTCATGGAAACGGATACCCTTGCTATTCCCTCTTATCCAGGGTGGTCTGTGAAAGCTTCGTTTTGCTTTTTTACTGCTGGGGATGAGAGCTCCTTGCTGGTTGCCTCCTGTCAGATCTGTAGCCTGTAGTGTGTCTTCATTCTGTCCTCAGGCTCCTTCACGGGGTGGGGATGATGGTAATATTGATGCAGATTATTGGCTCTTCTTTTAGGAAGTTTCTCAGAACTCTTTTGATGGAGCTGTTGGTGACAGTGCTCATCAGCTTGTAAACTTTTGTGTGACCATTGCCAGAAAATCCCTCCCATTTTCCGAGTCCAGGACTACAGTTTATCTGTATCGGGATCTATAATTACCTTTGCTCTAACTGACGTGGGATTTCAAAATATTTGTGGTTCGTGCAGGAGAACTTAAAGGTGTGTACCCACTGTGATACTGGAAAAGCAATGTCAAATTTCCACGTGTCTCTTCTTCTTGTATGCAATGATGAGAAGTACCACTCTTCTCTAACCGGCATCCAGCTTTAAACATTATTTCTTCAGTTGACTGCAGCCAGGATGTCTAGAGATGACAACCAATGCTGGCCTGGATGCAGGAAATAAAGCCACTTATTTGCTCTTAGTGTGGGCACAAGCTGGGGCAAGCTCTGTGGAAATCAGTGTGGAGGTGTCTCAAGAAGATGGGGAAACAGATCTGCCGTGTGATGCGGCTCTACCGCTCTTAGGGTTCTACCCAAGGACTGGATGTCCTCCTGCCCAGACGACCTGCCCATCCGTCCATAGTCATTGATCCTCTATTCGTGATAGCCAGGGAAGAAAAATAGTCAGGAACCGAAGAATAAAAAAATGCAGTACATTTATACATTGTTCAGTGTTAAAAAGTAAATTTACAAAATTTTTAGGTAAATAGAGCTTGGAATGTTCATCCTAAGTAATCCAGATTGGAAAGACAGGCATCTCATATTGTCTTTCATATGTGGATGGTAGCTTTGACTATTTAGATCAGTGTGTTACACTGGAGTAACTACAGATGTCAGGGAACTCTAAGTGACCGTGGGGAGGGCAGATTTGAAGAGGAGGGGCTGGAATGATGCAGGTTTGGGACAAAGGGGACAGGAAAACCATGAGCTAGGAATGGTTAAGTGATGTGGAGGATGGGAGGGTAGAGTGGGAGGAGGGGGTATGGGAAGGGTCAGGAACTCTGAGGAGTATAGAATCTGTTACTAAAGACACTTCCTAAATACACACCAGCACACGCATAAAAGGAAATTAAATGGTTTTACCCTATACCTTGGATGTTGCGTCTCCCCCACACCATAAGCTATTAAATAAAAAGCCTGTCGCCAGACATGGTTATTTCTTTTCTGGTTGTTTCAGCGAGGTCCCATAGACCCTCCTCCAGGCATTTTAAGATACGGACATTGCTCCTGGTTACCCTTCAGAGCTTGATGGTAAGACAATTGCCGCAGATACCACATACGTCATCCATAGCACGCAGAGAGCTCAAGGTGACACACACCAAAAAGCTTCATTCCTACTGGCTAGGATTCAGAGAGCTGGAGAGTCCTATGCAGGTTGCCCCAGAAGAAAAGGAATGCACACTCTTGAGCATATGTGAAGCCCAGGACTACAGTAAGGACTGGCCTGGCAAGATATGGCCACTTGTGCACCCGTGGAACAAAGATTATGTAGTAACCAACAACTTTCTGATTGGACTGGAAGCCAGGTTGAAGTTTTCTCAAACTCCAAATTAATTTTAAAACAAGTTGGAGTTCATGCCTGGTGTCTTTAACTGAGCCTAAAATCCATGACTGGCTATGCCCTTGTGGTGGTTTAAATGGAAGTGGTTCAAACCTATAGGTTCATATATTTGAGTACTTGGTCTTCAGGTGGTGGTTGTTTGAGGAGGATTAGGAGGTGTGGCTTGTGGAACGTGTATCACTTGGGGCAGGCTTGAAGTTTTAAAGACTCATGCCATATTTGAGTTAGCTCTCTCTGCTTTGTGTTGCTGGCTTCCTCAGTGTGGGCCAGAACAAAGACAAACGTGCAGTTCTGAGAAAGGTCAGTCTAGCCGATACCTTCCATCATCGTGGTAACAGACTCTCTGGGTTGAGGACATTTTTTTAGGCAGGAAGTGGGTCCGCTCGGCTTCCCACCCAGACCTCTGTCGCCCCTTCTGAAAGGTCAGTTATCACTTGCTGTTCATAGAAAGTTTGAGGAAGCCTATTCTCTCTCTCTCTCCTCTCTCTCTCTCTCTCTCT
>NC_022023.1:30651238-30652780 GCF_000317375.1 Microtus ochrogaster | reverse complement strand
ACACACACACACAATGCTTGGATGGCAAACAGGAAGGTCCTTTCGGTGCCACAGGCAAGCTACGTTCACACTTCTACAGTTTAAAATAGCTTCCTCCTTATCCATGTGAGTTTTATTTCAGGACCCTCGATGTGTTCCCGAAAGTACCCATGATATCCTGTCCTACAGAGGACCTATAATATCCTGTGATAGGATTTAATTAATAAGGCAGTGTAAGAACTTTATAATAATAACACATAAAATAGCCAAGCGGTAGCAACATACTGTGATACATATTATGTAAACACACTCTCAAAATACCTTCCTGTACTGTGTTCACCTAATTTTCGATGATGGCTGACTGCAGGAAGCTGGAACCATAGAAAGAGGCCATGGGTTAGGGAAGGCTTCCTGCTGAGTACATAAAGAGCTGTGGATTTTTCACAGGAGAAGGGCCCTGTGGTTTTGGAGTGAAAGGATTTCACACAAGGCAGGATGCTTCTCTGATTTCACAGTCTGAAGCCCTCCTGTTGCTGTCCCCTGGATCTTGGGGCAGCCCAGTGTCCTGATAAAAGTCCCTGTCCCCCATAGGCTTGTGGATGCATCTTCCTTTCTCAGCTGAATACTAAGTAGCACTTGACTAGCAAGCTCTAGCAACTTGCTGATACTCAGCTAGAGTAGAGTTAACTGCCTAAGAGCTGTTCTCCTGGGAAGATACTGTGTCTGTGTTTTCTTTCCTGGCTCGGAGGGCTCTGCGTTGAAGGACGGTTTCTCACAAAGATCAGCATTGCTTTTCTGTTGTTACGATTTCTGTTCAAGTTTAGTGCACTTTACCGGTGGTGACCATTGCCCTACCCTGTCACAGTACAGCAAAGGATGCTCAGCCTGGATGCTGCCGACTGGTTTGCTGTTAGCTTAGTGGAGCACTCAGTTGACTTGCTAGCTCACTTCCCCTTTGACATCCCTCTCCCCCAGTTCCTCAGCATGTTTTCTGTGTTCTCTGTACAAATTCATGTAGTGGCCATCTGGAGAACAGCACCGACCTCCCCGCACTATGTTGTGCTGTTACAGATCAAGGAGGAGACAGGTCCCCCAGGCAGCTCTGGAGAGAAGATACAGGCATCCCCACCAAGTTAACTAAACTTTTTGGATTGGAAACTCTTGAAGATTCTACTCTGCTTCTAAGATGAAGTCTAGGACCTAGGGAAATGCATGAAAAAACTATGCCCTTGCCTGCTCGCCTACTTCTCCACTTCCACTGCATTCTGTGTGACGTGTTCAGGGACATTAGCTCACATGGTTTCCTTGTGTGGCTTCTGCTGTCCTGCTTCCCTGCTTCTACACTAAGCTCAACTGCTCTTCCTAATCTTACCTCCTGAAGGCACTGTCCTTTAGATCATGACCCTCCTTTACCTTCCTACTGGAGGAAGCCAAGAGTCTCTCCCTTGAGTTTTTCATAGCATTCATCCTTCAAATGTAGTTGCTGCTTTTCTGAGGGCTGTGGTGTGACCAGGGCGCCCTCCTGTAGTGTGATTACATACTTTCTGCAGTTTTTGGTTGAAC
>NC_022023.1:30648691-30651138 GCF_000317375.1 Microtus ochrogaster | reverse complement strand
CTCTCTCTCTCTCTCTCTCTCTCTCTCTCTCTCTCTCTCTCTCCCCCTTCTCCTCCCCTTCCCCACTCCATCCAGCTACAGCTACAGCACCCAGCACTGTCTATATGCTAAACTCTCCCCCGGCATCGTTGTCTGTCATAAAGAGATGGATGTGGATCAGCTTATGCCACAGACTCCCTTCATTACTTTCCACGTCATCAATTGTGATCATTGTATTGATACCTGTAGTTCATAGTGATTCTCTCTGTTAGATCCTAAATTATAGATGAATCTGTTGTAATCTCTTGGCAATCATCTATCATTTTAAATAATGCTAAAGCCATGTCCTCCATCCATCCAGAGCCACATAGGATACCATTGTCTGAGGAGTAGATCTTGTCCTACGAGACGGGAAAGGCTACACAGGAGGATAAACTTTCCAACAGTGTAATTGTGGAAAAGAAGGTAATGACTGAGAGAAACTCATGGTAGGGATCTTAAGGTGTTTAACCACGTCTCAGAGTATAGATTATTAGAGGAGAAATTGGAGAGCAAATGCCATTAGAGTAATGTGGGAAAACATGGAGTTATGTATTGTTATATATAACTCTGTGTGATGACAGAGGCAATGGGTAGAAATGACCACAGGCCCATTTCACGTAAATCTTCTCTTGGGCCGGTCAGTGGAGAGACAGTTCACTGCTGAGTTCCTCTTCTGCGGTCTCTAGCTTCTCTGAAGCATGGTTTTTCAAATGTGCTGTTACTTCTAAATGTGTGTGGAAGGCAGTCGGGTCATGATGGAAAAGTAGGATGTGTTATTGTAGTGACCCAGGGAACATGACAGGCACACCTGTGTTCCTGCTGGATGCCCTGCGTGTGCCAACAGTTTTCACATATGACCTTTTTGATGGCCATATTCATTACATCTCTTTACCCAAATGTTGATAAGTTCTCGTGTTGAAAACACTGAAGTTCCATTTCGTGCGCCTTTGAAGTATACAGCACAGCACTGAGGTCTGTGTTCATGAACGTGGTCGGCGACACAGCAGCTTCTGACTGCCTCCGACTTAGCACCTGATGACCTCTCCCCCATCTGCTCACCCCCCCCCACCCAGCCTCTGCTAGCCACCGGTTTGTTTTCAGTTTCTACAGTTAAGATTACGTTTTACATCCCCTAGATGAGTGACCTGTGATTTTTAAGACATTCTTTTCACGTGGCTCTTTCAGTCCTCCAGTGAGCATTGCTAAGAATGCTGGAGTTCTGAGATGGATGTCTGAGACCCATTGGCCACAGAGGTGAGCTCTCAGCAAAAAGAGTGGTTAGCAGTGGGAAGCAGAGAGCGCATCCCTGGCGCTCTTTCTTTTGCTGGTCCTGTCTGCCACGTTTGCCATGCTATGTTGAGAACTTCAGATGGGAACACGCTGTTTGAGAGAATGTGAGGTGTGTAAGGATGGCTTCATAAAGATCTCAAATGATTATGAACTTCAAGTATTGATAATAGAGGGAGACCACTGTCCATCACCGTTGTCATGGCCATATCTGAAGAAAAATAGGAGAGACTGGACGTGTGGGGCAGGAGTAGGGTCTTTGCCCAAAGTACGCTGCCCTGGGTTTGACCTTCAGGCCAAAAATTAACAAAGAAGTTAATGGGGGGGGGGAGACACTGTTTGAGTCTCAAGTAATGAAGAACAAATATCAGGTTGCCCTTCCAGTTGCCAAAAAAGAGGAAGTTGGAAGTTAGGTCCCTCTGCCCACTGTGCACTGTTCGTGCACAGCCTAATGTCTCCCGGAAGTTGCATGACTAAGGTCAACCAGAGTTTCATGTTTTAAATCCTGCCAACCTGACCTGGGCGCAGCTAAGCTAGACTCTTCCTCTGCTCCACAGCCTACTGTACAAGACGGTCATGCCGTCACTTCCCAGCAATTACTGTGCACCCAGAGCATGATGTAAATGTATTCACTCCAGTCTCAGAACAGATGTAGGAGGAGAGGAAACAGACATTCTTAATTGCTGTGCCTGAAGTGAGAGAGCTATTACTGTGGAGTTAGTTAACTGCCTCTCCCACAAATTTTAATTCAAATGCATAAGGGAGGTGGAGAACAAAGCTGGTGGAGAAATTATACCTGTCATCTCCTGAGAGACTAATTAGACACACCTCAGAATTGCCAGGTTAAGTCCCCCCCGTGTTTTGTAGCAGATTACCCCTCTGGAGGAGTCTTCCTGTTTGGGGAAAATGGCTCTTGACTTGTTCCTGAGCAGTTAGGACCCATGCCCATCCTCTCTTGGTTTACACGGCCTCTGTGTAAGGCAGGCTTCATGAGTGTCACCCAGAAGTTCAGCTAAATCATACTTTGAGCGAGGATGTATACTTCTCTTATTGGAAATGTGTAATGAAGTTTTATTGTATAAGCAATTTAGTGTTTCTTAAAAGTATGATTTGGAGCCGGGTGATGGTGGCGCACGCCT
>NC_022023.1:30625910-30647491 GCF_000317375.1 Microtus ochrogaster | reverse complement strand
TGCTCTTAACCTCTGAGCCTTCTCTCCAGCCTTCCATCTCTTTTCGAGTCTAGAGTCCAGCCTCACAGTTTCTCCTGAGTTTCCCGCTATCGGGACTCCTTATATTTTCCCTCATATTTCTGTGTTTCATCCGCTAGAGACAAAGTCCTTTCTATTTTGTTTCACTTTTGACTCTTGACTATTTGGATGTGTTCCCTTTATTTCCTAAATATTCGAGGTGACTCAAGGCATCTTTCTGTTTTTGATTTCTAATTTCGTTGCGCCATGGTCAAAGACCACACTGTGAACAACTGGAGTCCTGTGAAGTTTAGGGAGGTTTGTGTCATGGCATGAAGGGCCTGTCTTGGTGTGCAATCTGAAAGAAAGCAGGGTCTGCTGTTATCTCAAGTGTTCTCTAGACGAGAGCAGTGCGAGTGTGGGTTGGGTGGAGATTCTACACAGCTGGAGCTGTGTACCCTTGATGCAATCCTGCTCATGTGAGCGCTGGGAAAGGAAGAGGCGAATGCTGGTCACTGATACTTCGAGGAAGCAGCTCCCATCCATCTTGAGCTTCCAGCTCTCAGGCTGCTCCTGACTTATTGGGTGACCTGTGCTTTGTAGAGTTGGGGGTGGAGACAGTGCTTCTTGGAATGCTCCTGCTGGAGATGACTAAGAGGATTCAGGGCAAGGCACTTAGTTCAAAGCCTGGCATTGATGAGATGATGGGTTAATAGCTGTTGGTCATTACAGGAGGCCAGCGAGGGCTTGCTTCTGTCTCACTACACATGTGTGAGGCCTGGGTTCCATCCCCATTACTAAGGTAAATAAATAAATAGAGACATGGACAGATGGCTGAAATAGACAAGTATATGGAAATAAAATGAAAGAAAAAAAAAAGTCTGTTACCAAGACCAAAAAGGTGTCTCACAGAACCTTTATCTGCTGCTATGGTTGGTTGGCTTTCTCAGTGTTGTTCTCGCTGTGATCATGGTAACCGTGATGCATGTAAGGTTTTTACTTCTTTGTATTATTTTTATGAAATAACAGGAACGATAAGCTTCACTATTTTCATGCATGTGCAGTGCGCTTCCATCTTATCCCTCTCCTTCACGCCCCATTCCCTTCCCGCCTCCTGCTGGGGCTCCCTTCCCAAGACACTCCTTTTTCCTGTCGTTCATACATACAGTTGTATAGTCTTCCCACATGGTAGGGAAAACGCGGCTTCTGTGCTTCTTGTCCTTCTGACTGTCCTGGTTTTAATGAATGAGCTCACAGAGTCTCAGACATTTAAACACTTGATTTCCCTGTGGGTGGTGCCCTCTGGGGAGCCTCAGGAGGTACAGCCTTGCTGGAGGAAGGATGTTGCTGGGGACAGGCTCTGGGGTTTCAGAACCCTGCTTCCTTCTTGTGGTTGAGGATGTGAGCGCTCAGCTTGATGCTCCATTTATCACTTGTAATTGCTGCCCCATTTCCCGACTACGATGGTGACGGACATCTGTCCTCCTGGAACAGGAAGCCCCAAATAAATCATCCCATCTATAGGTTGCCTTGGTCATGGTGTTTTGTCAAAGCAATTGAAAAGTAACTAAAGCATAAAGTCTGGTCTTTTGCACTTAATACGCTCTATGGTTTCATCTATTTCCTTGCAAAGGACATAGATTTATTTACAGATGAAAAGAACTTTTGTGTAGATACCCTGTGTTTTTTTCTTCTCCATATATTTATCGATGGGCATACAGGACGAGCCCATTTCTTTCTACCGTGAATACGGCAGCAGGAAACCCAGACGGACAGGTATATCTGCGGTAGAATATTTTTGGGTCCTTTGGGTGTGCACCCAGGACTGGCATAGCTAGATCAAACCTGTATCCCTTAGCTAGTTTTTCAGCAGCCTCCATACTGATTTCCACGGTAACTGCTAATTTACTCCACCAGCAGTGGGTAAGAATCCAATTTCTTCCTCCCAGATGATGATCCCCAGGGTCGGCATTACTCTCTGAGAGTGCTTTCTTCTGAGTTCCTTAATTTGTTTCATCAAATCTTCCTGATATCTGCAAGGTGCCTGGCCCTGGTGTATGATCTGTGGCCCACACCACAATCCTGGTTGTCCTGGACTATATGTTCAACAAGGAGCAGACTGAGCAGAGAAGTGGGTGGTCCATTGTTCATCGTTGTAAGGAAGGAAACTAAATTCCGACAGTGTGTGTGTGTGTGTGTGTGTGTGTGTGTGTGTGTGTGTGTGTGTGTGATTTAGAGTAAGACTTGGGTGCAGTGGCCCAGGAGATGTCTTGATACCGTTCTCCCAGGAAGTCAGTGGAAACCAGAGTCTGATAGCAGCCTTTCCTCCCTGGCCTCAGCCTTCAGTCTGCCTAAAATTTAGCCTATAAAGTATTTTCCATTTGTTCATTCCCCTGCGGTTGTGTGGTCTTTGTTCATGTCTACTGCTGCCTCTGCCCCAGTTAGCAGCTTTGCGATCCCGACTCTAAGGTCCTTCCTTGGGAAAGCCTTTCCCCAGCTCCAGGTGAGCCTGGGTGTACTTTATCCTTCCTCCTGCCACGTTCATCACACGCTGCTTGATCTTGTTTTCTCCGTCTGTCACCCCTGCAGGCTGTGTACCCTGTGTGGGCCGAGACCAGGCCTGGGATTGCTCCTTTTAAAGAAATGTGTCTTTAATATACTGAATGCATAAATAAGTAAAACAAAACAAAACAAAACAAGGAGTCAAGAAAGCAAGTGACCCATTCAAAATAAGGGCTTCTGAATCTGAACAGAGAATTCTTAAATGAAGAAATAAAAGGGGCCAAGAAATGTATCAAAAAGTGTACACCCTCCTTTGCAATTAGGGAGTGCAAATTAAAAGGATTTTGAGATTTCTTCTTACTTCAGTCAGAATGGCAAATATCAAGAGAGCAATGGACAGTAAATCCTGGTGAGGATATGGAAAGAAGGGAGCCCTCATTTGCTGTTGGTGGGGTTCAAAACTAGGGCAGCCACTATGGGGATCATTGTGGAGAATTTTCAAAAAGCTAAAAATAAATCTATCATATAAGCCAGCTGTACCACTCTTTGACTTATGCCCAAAGGATTCAACACCCTACTTCACAGATACTTGCTCAGCCATGTTCCTTGCTGCTCTATTCGCAACCACCAGACCATGGAAACAGGATTCCAGGAGAGGCAAACAACCAACTAGTCCTACTTAGCTGTTGCAAGTATGAACTACCATGAAGACCATCATGGTGTAATAATAATCCTAAGGGTACAGTAGTGGGACTCATATCTGGGTGATAACTGACAGATCTCTAACTGTATCAGAGTCCACTTAACAAGAGGACAGCCATGCCTAGTGCTGGAAACCAGGCCAACTACCTGGGGTTGTGAGATCTTGGACTTAAAGGAGAGACTACAGTCATGACTTTATTAAACCAGCATAATTTCTCACTGGGTTCTAAATATTTACCCTCCTATCACAGATACATGTAACTTTAAATCGCCAGCAGTGAAACTTCTCCCTGCAGTAGACGGAGATGGTAACTGAAAACCACAACTTGTCAAAATGCAGAGAAATTGTGACTATAGGGTACCCAGCCCTAATTCATGCATCCACAGCCCAACTCCTGCCCTCGAGGCGGGGGGACATCAGGGAAGAGGGAGTAGACAGACTATACTAGGACCAGGAAAAGTGCTGTGAGATTATGGCTCCGAGAAATGGCAAGGAAGCTTTACCCATGGTGCCTCAGCAGCGTGGCTGTCTGAACAAGCCCCCCAAAAGGACAGTATCAGTAGCCGTGCTAACAGGGAAGAGGGAAGCCTTAGGGTTCATCACGCGTGGAAAGGACCTTAGGAACTAAGGAATATAGAGAACGCTGAGAGTAGGAGAAAGAGGAGAAAGGCTTTCCCAGGGATAAGCTTCTAGGTTGGTTATCCTATACAGAGTGTTCAGCCCCCCCCCAGTCATATACATAAGTGTGGGTGGGTGTGCACGCACACACACGTGTGCACATAACAATAACACAGAAAGAGATCATGAGTTTGAGAGGAAACATGGAAGGTATACTGTATAGAGTACAGAAAAGATTGAAAAAGAAAAGTGGCATAATTTTATTTTAATTTAAAAATTAAAAAGAGAAAAAGAAATGGACCTGGGGTCTCTAGAGATGACCACACAATCCAAACTCTTTCTGTAAGCCAAACAAAAACAAAACAAACAAAAAAACAACAACAAAGTTTCCCTTCTGTGGAAAAGTCTGTAGCTGTGCCAAACTGGGCAGAGAAACCCACTCAGCAAGGGTCCTGCTAGACCTTTCTTCCTGACACACAGAGGGGTTGCCGTGCTGCATCCTAAGTTGTCAGAGCTAGCCTTCCAATTCTTACAGGATTGCCTGGCTCAGGGCAGTGCAGCTTATGAGTAAAGCGCAACTTTTGAGAACAGGAAGCAACCTTGGGCGCACACTTTAATCTTAGAAAAATGCTGACTTGGGGAGGGAATTTTGACAGATGGCCTCTTTAAAGATTGATCAAAATTCCTTTGTCCCATTTAGCCCGCAGATAGAAAAAGATGGTGTCTTTTGCTTCTGTTTCTTACACACTCCTTCTGCCCTGGCACGAGGTGGTAGCTCCTAGTCAACTTGCTTGCCTAGCGTAACCGTCCTATTGCACATCATCCCCACACTCCATGGAGCCAGATACTCTCCCCAGCAGCCCAAAAGGCCCGCATTTGCAGGGTGAGTCCCTTGCTCTCTGGGGGCAGAGGTAGGCCTGCAGCTAGGCCCCAGCTTCCCAGGGATCTCATGAATGATTGACTCCTTCCCCACTGTGCTCTCCTGGACTCTGAGGAGTTTGTGGGTTTTGACTTCAGGCAAACATGAGAAACATGGGCTTATTTGGTTTGCAGAGGGAGGAAGCTTGCCAGTCCTGGAGGTAATGGCTCTTACTGGGATTCACCCACAAGGTTCCCACAGATCTCAAGGGGATATGGCCTGGGTATCTGACCTCAGAAGGGTAGAGAGGGCCTCTCCAGCAGCCAGGGTGCGAGTTTTGGGTTTCTAAGGGTCAGTCATAGGGCACTGTCCTATTTCCTCAGTCTCTGTTGTTCCTAGATGATCTTTCTGGCTATTTCTTCTCTGGTCAAAGATTTCTCGGAACCATGTGCACTGCCTGAGTTTGGGATGTGAGTTGTGTCTCCAGATAGGACAGTCCAGTTCTGAATGCTTGAATCCTTTGTGTGCTGAATCCACTGAGTGCAGAACAGAGATTTTTTTAAAAAATTGCATTTATACAATGCATGTACAGGTGTCAAAAATAAATCTTGTAGAGCTGTTTCCCAAGCAATGCAGTGCAGAAGCCGTTTCTATAGCACTCCACTGCCTCAGTAGCAGAACCCACCCAGAGAGGGTGTATGAAAGAGAGCCTGTATGAAAGGTGGGTGTAGCTTGGTGGCGGAGAACTTTGCTGGCGTGTGGGAGACCCTGTCTTCCATCCTCAGTGCCAGAAAGACAACCAAGACCACCTTCCGGTCTGAGGAATGTTTAGGTTGCCTGGGCCTTCTGTTCCTGTGGTGTCCTTCAACCAGCTTCCCTGGGACCCTGAGAGAGGATTGTGAAAACCAAGTCTTCCAAACAGCTTCCTACTGCATCACAAGCCCCGGAACAGGGTGGGCTTTGGGAGGAAGGGCATTTCAAGGCTGCAGAAAGACTGTGGGGAAAACAAACACAGTTAAAATCTAGACCAATTGCGTAAAGTGCTTCCTACTGTCTCAGCAGCCTACTTGCCAATTTGGGTCTATTTCTGTCTGGTTCTCAAGCGAGGTATGAAAATGCCCGGGATGGCTGTGCCTCCGCTTTTCTCCAGCTTTGTTGGTGCTCGTATCGTTGCATCGGGCCTTTGGAAGGCTTACTGCTAAGCTTATGCATTTAGGGGCCTCACGCCCTCTTGAGTAACTGGCTGCTTTGTCAGGATCAACTGAATATCTTCAACCCTGGTAGTACTCTGTTGAATTCTGAGCTATCCCTCCAGCTTTCCTGGCACCGGTGTTGGGGTGGGGCAGGCCTTCCATTTCCATTGCTTCTAATGTATATTGGTTGCTCTGTTTACACTTTATTTCTGGAAGGGGTTTAGGAGGTGAGGCTTGCGCTTATTTTGCTCTTCCCAGCAGTCTGCTTTTATCATGTTGCCTGAGAGGGTTGGTGTGAACTTAAGCCTATGGTTCTCTTCTGTTTTTCATTCTCTTTCTCCTTTTGTTTCCCTTCCTCTTTTTTTAAAAATTTTTTTGTTTATTTAACTTTATTATGTTCGTTGGTGTGAAGGTGTCAGATCTCGTGGAACTACATTTTCAGACAGTTGTGAGCTGCCATGTGGGTGCTGGAAATCAAACCCAGGTCCTCTGGAAGAACAGTCAGTGCTCTTAACCGCTGAGCCATCTCTCCAGCCCTCCCTTCCTCTTTTGTGGTTCTGCTTGCTTATATATTCTTATGAGTGTTAATCCGTGATTTTATTCTGTTAAAAGTTTACTGTGTACTGTAATTGGTCCTTGGGCAATATATCAGTTCATTGAGTGTAAATTCAAGAGAATTTTTCATCGTGTTAGAACCTCTGTGTTGTGTTCTTATTATTTTCATTTAAATAGACATGATCTGCTTAAGGATACATCATTGCCGTCTTTGTAATGATTAGTATTTCTTTTCTTAAAATGTGTTCAGTTTGTTATGTTTTATTAAAATAACTCTTTATTCTTTTTTCTCTGGTAATTCTGTACATTATCACGATTCATCTTGATTCTGTCCATCTCCCACACCCTCCAACTCTCTCCAGAGACCCCATTCCTATCCTGTGTGATGGTTAGTTTTTATCTACTTGACACAAGCTAGCGTCATCTGAGAAGAGGGAACCTCCGTTGAGAGACTGTTCTGATCAGATTGGTCTGTAAGCATGTCTGTAGTGTATTTTCTTGATGAACGATTCAGATGAGAGAAACCAGCTCACTGTGGCCTGTGCTACCCCTAGACATTGGTCCAGGGCTGTATAAGAAAGTCGGCTGGCCATGATCCTGAGAGCAAGCCAGGAAGCAGTGTTCCTCCATGATCTCTTGTCAGTTCCTGTCCTCAGGTTCTTGACCCCTTTAGTGATCACTGGGTCTCACAAAGTGTGAGCTAAATAACACTTTTTCTCCTCCCCAGGTTGCCTTTGCCATGTTCATCACAGCAATAAGAAGCAAACCTCCTCCAAACTTGGGTCTTTACTAACACGTTCTGTTCTTTCGTAATGTCATACACGAACACTGCATGTGTTGGTTCATCTCCACCTAGCTTCTTTCCCTTACATCCTACCCCTCCAAACCTCCTTCTTTCTCTAAAGCTCATTCCCCTACGCATTGGCTTTGGTTTATTTAGTTTCCACCAGAGTTGAAACAGGGATATTCTGAGCATGGATCTCACCGCAAGAGCCTTGTAGGTTGAGCACTGGGACAACTAGACACTGTACTTCTTCTTATCACAGAAAGGGAAGAGACCATCAGTGGATGGGCGTTGTGTGGGAGGGCCCCTTGAGACTGTTTTGTCTTCATCTCTCAATGCTAGAAGGGCCTGGTATCCTAGGACCCAGTGACGCTGTGCAGAGCTGTTAGGAGTTGGAGGTTCCATGTCTGTATCCTGTTCATAAGATCATACTTCACGCCGCGCTCTCTCCCTATCCCTTAGCTCTTAGACTCATCCAGCCCCCTTTGTTGTAATGTCCTCTGAATCTTAAGGTGGTAGTAGACATATCTTGTCTAGGACTGAGCCCTCAAGTATTCTCCATTCTTCACACCTTCTTCAGCCCAGGGCCTTTTTATTTGTCTCTGTCGATTTCAGGAAGAGGCATCTCTGTTCATGCCTGAGAGCACTGTTCATCTGAGGTTATAAAGAGAGATAGTTCAGGGGTGACATAATGCTATATCAATGCCTCTAAGCAACCACATTAATATCCACTGTCCACCAGGGCCCAGGACCTCTCTAGTCACAGACGTTGAATTAGATTTAGTTTTAGGCATGGGCTTTTACCTTATAGAGCAAACCCCAGTTCAAATTAGGGAGTATCTGGTCCCCTCATATCCATCATGCCAATGTCAGGTCAGTAGGCACATCTGTCTGGCAGGTGGGTCCTATAATTCTTAGACTTCCATCCGCATTAGATTGTCAGTGCTGTTACCTCACCATAGCCTGCAGAACACCATTTGGCATCTTGAATACCAACCAGTTTGGAGGAATCTCCTAGTATGGCTCCAGTGTGATTTTTCTGCATCTTCTATTCCTAGTGTGTGGTGTCTGTAGCAGTAGGGTCTTAGGACTAGGTATGGTGGGTAACCGGGAGAAATCGCAAGAGCTTGTGTTTTTTTTTTGGGGGGGGCTCTCTAGATCATCATATGTCTTTTGTAATTTTCCTTTGCCTAAAGGATTTCCTGTAAATTTCTCTTTTAGCACATCACTTTTTGTAATGAATTCTTTTAGTGCCTGTATGTCTGAAATGTTTTTTTTTATTTTTGTCTTCCTTTTTATATTTATCATTAAAATATAAATGATAAGCTATAAAATTCATTCTACTAAAGTGGATGGTCCAGTGCTTTTATTATATTTATAAAGTTATTCAGCCAATATTTAAATTTAGAGCATTTTTGTCATCTCCAAAGGAAGGACGTTTCCCCATTGTCCTTTGTCTCCCAGAACCCTAGGTAATCAAACAAGTGTCATTTCTGTTCTGTGGAGCACTATTATTCATTTGCAGATGATGGAATCAGAGTGTTTGGGCTTTTTACCTCTAGCGTTTCCAAGTTTCATCTTGTCCTGGTTGGTATTTTAGCATCTTGACACAAGCTAGAACTATCTGGGAAGAGGGTCTTCAGCTGAGAAAATGCCTCCATCACATTGGATGGCTGCAAGTCAGCATGGCAGGTTTCTGATTGATGATGATGTGGGGGAACCCAGCCTGCTCTGGGCGGTCCCACACTTGGCAGTCTATCCTGGGTGTGTAAAAAAGCAAAGAGAATGAGTCGTGAGGAGCAAGTCAGTAAGCAACATCCCTCCATGGTCCCTGCTTCAGTTCCAGCCTCCAAGTTCTGGTTTTCAGTTCTTCTTGCCTCAACTTCCCCTGATGAGGGACTGTTATCTGAAAGCCAAATCAACACCTTCTTCCCCAGTTCCTATTGGTTTTGGCTAACCAGAACTCATTTCATTCATAAGTAGCTTGCATCCATAGCTCATTCATTTTATTGTTTGGATTTCTGTCTGATGATCAATTGAAGGGATATGTTTTCTCTCTGGTTTTCTGTTGAGTTCAATGATAGAAAGTGAAGCGTCAAAATCTCTATGTATTATGAAACTAGAGAGGCACTTACATACCAGTCACAGTCTCTATGCTGTGCTTTATCTAAGAGTCTTTCAGATTTGCCTTCTTGTCTTTTTGTTGAATCTCCATTGTTCCAGCCATCTAACTGCAGTTGCGTTTTCTGAAATATTTACTTTATTTTTATGTGCATTGATGTTTTTGCCACGGGTGCTGGGTCCCCTGAAACTGAAGTTATAGACAGGTGTGAGCTGCCATGTGGGTTCTGGGAATTGAACCCAGATCCTCTGGAAAAGCAGTCCGTGCTCTTAACCACGGAGCAATATCTCCAGCCCCTTTCTTGTCTTGTGTTGTTCCCTTTAGCTGCTTTCAAAAGCTTCCTTTTACCTTTGAGTTTCAGCAGTTTGGCTCTCTTGCATCTTATCCATTTCTCTGTGTCAACTTTCTTGGGATTCCTTAACATTATTGAATGTAGGGAGTGGAGGGAGAGATGTCTCAGCCCATGAAGAGCTCTTGCTGTCTTTCCAGAGGAACCCAGCTCGGTTGCTGTCAGCCCCGTCACAGTAGCTCAGAACTGCAATTCCAGCTCTAGGGATCTGATATCCATTGCCCACCGGCACACGTGCTGTGCACACTCCCTAGGATAACAGAGGTTGGAAAGTTTGGAGCCAGCCTGGCTTTCCTAACTAGTGCCAGGCTCATTGGGGCTTACTGTCTCAAACAATCAAAAAATGCCAAAACAAAGCAAATAATGACTTCATGTGAAGATACTTTATTTAATGTCAGGATGTACACAGATGCAAGCCTGTTCTACTTTGTCAGAGATCAGAGAGTTTAAGTTTATTTTTGTACTTTCAGAGTTGCTAACAACAGGTGTGGCTACTAAACAAGAGATCCCCATCTAGGGTGTGGTTACTTGGTGTTTTGGACATTAAGATGGCCCATAGACCAAAGGTCAGAGAATTCAAACATACTCCTGTGCTCCTTCATTTAAAATAGGAGGTTTGACTTTGTGGCTGCCTGCAGGATACTTAGTCTAGGGTGCATTCACTGCCCCCAACATCATAGGTTTGCTTTGCTTAGAAAATAATTGCTTGATATCTCAAATATTGAAGCAAATAACTGTTCTGGTTGTCCTTTGTATCATGTTACTGCAGCCTCCCCCCCCTTTTGTGTTGGGGTATAAAAGTGTATGGAAAATCAAACACAAGCTAACTCAGAACTCAAAATTCAGCATTCAGGACCCGCTGAATTCCCTTCCCGGTACTATCCTGTGTGCTGTGAGACAATGGTTTTTACCCTGTAAAGATTTGTTTCTTGTACTTGTTTAATAAAATGCTGATTGGCCAGTACCCAAGCAGGAAGTAGCGGTGCGGTAATAGGAACAGGAGAATTCTGGGAAGAGGAAAGTCTCAGTCTACAGTCTTCACTCAGTTGAAGAGGAAGCAAGATGTGACTGTGACTGCCTCACCGAAAAAGGTACCAAGCCACGTGGCTAACGCAGATAAGAATTATGGGCTAATATAAGTTATAAGAGTTAATAAGAAGCCTGAGCTACTAGACCAACCAGTTTATAATTAATGTGGATCTCTATGTGTTTCTTTGGGGCTGAATGGCTGTGGGATGGGACGGGACAGAAATCTCTATCAACACCTGCATCTCTGTGTTTCTTTCTTATCTCTGTTCCTCCTATCTGACATTTCTAATAATCATGCCTCTACCCTGGAACGTACGAACTTGCCATGGCTGGACCACAGTAGACATCATCCTCAAATATGCGCTTTTCTGTCCCTTTTACTCTTCTTTCTTGTATACCCATGCTGCACGAGTCACATGCACACTTGCACACACACACACACACACACACACACACACACACACACCTCCATGGATGTAGCTCAGAAAGGTGAATGCTGCCTTCATTTATTTATTTGGAATTCTTGCACATTTTTGATATTTGATGCTTAGGTAATATGTTATAATAGCTCAATACTAACTTTTCAGCCTTTACATATTCATGTCTTTCTTTTTCTGCCTTTTTTCTCTCTCTGTGTGTGTTTGTATGTAAATTATATATATGTATATATATATATACGTATATATATACGTATATATATATACATACATGCATATATATATAATGCTTTACTTTTTAAACTTTTTATTGATTCTTTATGGATTTCACATCATGCATTCTGGTCCCATTAATCTCTGCATCTCTTTGCCTCTACCCTCTGCCCTTGCAACTTTCCTACACAAATAAAACAAAAAAAGATCTTGTCCTGGAAGCTGCAGTATGTCACAGTGAGTCATACAGTGTACCCTTCAGTCCATACATCTTTACTTGCAAGTCATTTGTTGAGTCAGTGGTCTGGATTGAGGCCTGTGGCTTCTTCTGAGCCCTCGGTGCGACTCTTCTTACATATCCCGCTGTTGCCCTGTGTCATGGAGATCTCACAGCGTTGGATCTGTAGGACTGGCCCCTCGATATGTTCCAGCAGTTCATAGACGGGGTGAATGTTGGGGTGGGCCAACTCATAGCTCTGGGTCGGGGTGGTGGCTGTGTTGGTTGGCCCTGAAGCTCTCTCTCATTCTCACTACAAGGGCAGACTCTCAAGCACTGTGTTGGCTATGCATCAGGCAGCAAGGGCGGGGCTGCTTCTCCTGCTCTCACGCCCTTGGGATGGACTCACTGGCACCCACACCACCAGGGCAACTCCATTGTGTTGCTTAGGAGAGATGCTGGGCCACTCTCCGAGACAGGAATAGCTCTCCAACTCTCATGCCCCCGAGGTTATCTCTCCTTCCTGCCACAGACGTTGAGGGGAAAGGCCGGGTTTCTTTCACACCACCATCTGGCAGATGCGGGAACATGGTGAGTTCTGCACTCAGTACAGCCCACCCCTGCCCCTACCAACAGGGTCAGCTCTACTGTGCTGCCCAGGTGAGCTGCAGGGCCAGCCCTCCTGAACGCTGCAGCTGCTGAGGGCCAGGTAGGTCTTCCACTCTCATAACCCAGGGGCCAGCTCTCCTGCTTGCCATAAGTGGCAAGGGGTTGGGTGTCTCTTCCTCACTCATGCTGCCTTAAGACAGTTAAGTAGTGGGGCCAGCTCTTCCACGTTCACACCTAGGGACCTAGTGAGCAGGAAGGCTTACCTGCATCCCTGCTTAGGTCAGCTCTGCTGCCTTCACTAGGCAAGGTGCAGGATCCTCTCTCCCAAGTGCTGTAGCTTGTGAGGGGCAGAGCCAGATCTCTTGCTCACTTGACTTTGGGGGGAAACTTTCCTGCCTGCATCAGGGGGCAAGGGATGAGGGGCACCTCTTGTTTATATTGCAATGGCTTATCTAACTAATAGAGAAATCTGTGTCGAGTAGGCAAACTCCAGAGTCACTATTTGGACCTTCTGCCTTGATTTTTGTCTTTGGCCTCACTCGCGGATGGCTCTTGCCCTGGACATGAATTACGTTATTGGTCAGTTATTCTCCTCAAATCTTAGCTATTTGTATTTTTTTTTTTTTAATTCTTGGCTATCTACGTCACCAGCTGTTCGGGAATCTCACACTGTGTTTGTCATTTATCTGTGGATTGTTAGCTTAATTATTTCCCGTAGTCCCAGGAAGTTGGAGCTTTGGTCCCACACAGATGACCATAGATGGAGATAGTTTCTTTAATTCAAGCCTTGACTCCTTGGGAAGTGCTGCTGTTTATCTTACAGCCAGTGTTCATCCGTGGCATGTTAAGTGTTTGTGTTTAGTAACATTTCTGGTCTTTGTGGAAGCATCCGTTTATAGCTTGGGGAATGTTTTCGGTGCTCCTCGTATTTCTCTGATAGCTCCTGGGCAGCTTGGTTCAGGCACACAGAACGTCTGGTGTCCCGAGATGACTCTGTGATTCCAGGAGGGTGCTTTGTGACTGCCCCTCTCCCTTGGTTTCTCTCTGATAACCTTCTATCACTCTCTACTCTTTGTTGTTGGTACCAGAAAGCTAAGAGTGAGCTTGGATTGATTGCTTTCCTCTGAGATAGCGTATGTGAAGTAGATAACTACGGCTTCAGTAGCCTTGCTCCCAATTCCAGGATTTGTGTTGATCTGCTTTTGCTTCCCAGTTCTTTCTGGCCTGTGTCTCCATCTGGTTGGTGGGTTCATGTCCTCACTGTGCTTCTTCTGCTCGGTCATGTGTTCAGTTTTTGCTTGTTTGTTTTGTTTTATTTTCAGACACTGTGATTTTTTTTTCTTGTTGACAATTGATATTTTTATATTCCTATAAATATTCTGGAATGCATTGTGTAGTATAGTTAAGTTCATCAGAAAGATTGTAAACCTTTGAATTCTGTCTTTGAGCTTTGTTGGGCGATTTTGTTGCTTCAGCACTTCTGGATTCAAGTCAGTCTGGCTCTTAGTAAGGGTGGGTATTCCTTGTCACGTGGGCACACTGGGTGCTACCATATAGTCTTCGCTGCATTTCTAAACTCTCCTCACACACAGTCTGTGATTCCCTAAGAGGGGTACTCTTTGGATCCCAACAGTCCCTTGGCAGTCTGTGTGCTTTGAACTCTAGGAGTGTTGGTCTGTTTGGACCCTGAGCTTTGTGTCCAACTCAGAGGCTCACCCCCTGCCTGGATGACTTGCCATGACTCAGATGGTGTAGGGCCAGGGCTCCTTTTCACCTCTTTCTGTCCTCAGTGGTCACTGTTTTGTGATGTTTCACACCTTGTGTCTTGAAAGCCATTGTTTCAGCATTTTCTTAGGGTTTTGAGCATTTCAAGAGAGGCCAGTTCCTGTTGTACTGTCTCAGGTGGGGTCTGAAGCTGTTGACTGTTGGTTTTAAATCTCTTTTAGCCTCTGGATGGAACAGCTAGGGATGAATGCACTTCCTTTTAGCACCTCTCTTTTTGGGGATTTCTTCATAAAGCCTATTTGTTGCAAGGCAGGGGCAGGTGAGTGCTGGCCGGACGTACAGCCACACCCACTCTGGGTTGATATTCGGCCTCTTACATCTCCGGAGTAGCACCGGAAACAGGAAAAGTGCAGCATCCCTTGCAGTCTGCTTATACCAGGGCAGGTGCAGTCATTGGCATCCGATTGAGGAAGGAAGGTGGAAGGGGGTTTTTGTTGAAGAGAGATATCCATGCTCAGCCTTTTAGGATATGGTCAATGCAAAGACTCTTA
This sequence comes from Microtus ochrogaster, assembly GCF_000317375.1. Classification (NCBI taxonomy): domain Eukaryota; kingdom Metazoa; phylum Chordata; class Mammalia; order Rodentia; family Cricetidae; genus Microtus; species Microtus ochrogaster. Next base: position 30,633,028 of record NC_022023.1, on the reverse strand, counting down.
TTTGGGGCTGTTTGGTTGTTATTTTCTCATCTGTGAACTTTACTTAGGTGTGATGAGACACAGGCAATAATTTATTTTTAGCCATAAGTGGTCTCTTCCGGCTCACAAAGATCTAGGTTCACTAGTCCATGATCATATGGGGACAGGCCTTTGAAGCCTCTGGTAGGAGAACTGTATAGGTATGGCGAACAGTGTGTAACACAGTTAAGGCCCGTGCATGTCATGCCAGGCCAGGCAGCAAAGAGAGTGGAGAGTCTGTGGTGTCACAGCCCCATGTAACCAACCACACAACAACAACCCACTCAGTAGGTTCCACCTCTGGAAAGTTCTGATTTCTCCCAGCTATGGGGTGGGAACTAAACCTTAACACATGGGCATGGAGGATTCATCAGATCCAACTGTAGCACATGACCTTATGTCATGATTATTATGGGAATATAGGAAAATTTAAGTGATTTCACATTAGATACTATTTTTATCTTTACCAACGGTAACAGCGGTAACAACTTTTAAAGCCATGTGTAAGCCTAATCTTCCAGCAACAAGGATGCCTGTAAATTAATATTGTTGTCAGATATCGTGAACACTTCAGACATTCTATCCCGTAACCAGACCAGTAATACAATGTGCTGGAGGCCCCTGCCTGTTGTGAAGACCTGGTGATATTGACTGCCATGGCTTGTTGGGACACAGAAAATGTTCAGTATGTCCATGTCCAGAAGACCCTTCTGATCTCAGACAATCTACAGAAACTTCAGGAACAGGAGGAGTGAGGCAATGTGTTTAAGCTCTCCTCTCCCTCAGCATTTAAATTGGGTATTTTAATTAATGAAGTAATCTGCTTTGAGGGCAATGTTCTATGTTTTGGTACTTGTTTGGGTTTTTATTTTGAACGATACTGCTCTGTAAGCAATGGAGCATACAGAGTGGGAGACCTCATGCCTCACTCAGGGTTGGTGTGAAGATTTTCTCCTGCTTTCGAGTTCCTCTTAATTTTGATAACTACAATGAAACTATATTCTCCCTTCTCTCTTACCACACAGTTATTGTTTCATTGGCATTCAATGCAGAGAGTTAGAGGCTCCGTGGGACGCTGGACAGACAGTTGTGTTTCTCTCTCCACCACAAACCAGCTTTGCTTGTTTCTAGGTTCAGTGGTGCTGTTCACCATCGCCTAATGTGTGGTATCTTGATAGCCTCTGTTTTAGGTATTTTTTTTTTCCCTGAATTTTAATGGTTTTCCCAAAGTTAATTGTAGTTGCTGTTACTCCAGGTAGGAGAAGTACTGCCCCATCTGGGTTAGCTGTCTCAGTTGCTAATGTCTCTGCAGGCTTACAAATGAGATTGAACTGCTTCCAGCCATGTGTCTTAAGCTGGCTTTGGCTAGTTCACACAGTAGTAGCAGGGGGCTCAGATAAGACCAGAAACTAGGTTCAGGAGTAGCTCCTGCATTTTTGGATGTTCTTTCTCATGTAGATTCACCCTTGTAGGCAGAGTTTTTGGCTAATTCCACTCTACTAGGGAAGCTTTTCCTAGTCTGATTTGGACAAGAATAATTTTTTGCTGCATAGGATATAAACTTCCACAAGGTTGTCTTGCTCTGGATCCTTCCAGCAGCTGGGCACGGGAATGACCATCTGCCCAAACATGCCAATGCCTCCGCCTCATTTCCAGATCTAAAGCACAAGCCCCACGAGGCAGCAAAACCATGAAAGGGAATTCTGATCTTTGTTCTCCTTGGAGCGACTCTGGCCTGGAGCAGTGTTGTGGACTTTATCTGTAGGTTTCTTTTCCAAGGGGAAAGTTATAGCAAAAGTCTGCATGCCTCATTTAGAGAGAAATGCAAACCATCTCTAAATATGTTGTAGCTGTCTTCACATGTGACTTTGGTAGCAAATTCGAGTTAGCATCAAATGTTGTGAATATATAGGGCATGTAAAGATAACCCAGAAAAATAGTTAAAGATCTTACATTACTGTATGCTGTGTGATGTAACAATATAAATATACAGAATGTGATATAACAATATAAATATACAGAAGTTCCATTGGTAGTTATCAATAGTTATATATAAATCTTAATTTCATGTTACTTAAAAAAAAAAAAAAAACAAAGTTTCACCCAGGCTCAGGGTTGTAAATGTGTGTGCTGAGTTCCTAAAATACATTACAACCAAACCACTGAAGGTTTAGGATTAATGAACCCTGCCTTGGAAAGCTACGGTTGCGAGTGAGACATTGAGCAATTTTTGCTGTGCTCTCGAGATTTAACTCACATACCAGAACACATGCTGCTTGAAATGCATAAGTCAGCATGTTGAAGAGGTGTATTCGCTCATCACATGGTCCTGCCCATTATCTGATCCCGTTATATTTTCAACCCCTGCAGGAAACCCTGTGGCTGTCAGCCAGCAATCCTCATTCTTTCTCCCTTCCCCAGCTTCTTATGACCACTCATCCACTTCCGGTCGCCATGGATCTGTCTGTCCTGCACACTAGAGACAACACAATAATAAAATATGTGCTCTTTCTGTATAGCTTCCCCCAGTAACTTCTAATAACGTCATATTCTGTAAATTTGGGTTGCATTATAGGCGTTGCATACACACTCTTAAAATTAACCCCAAAATAGCAAACATTGCTTGCCGTGGAGGCGACAAGGGCCATTTGAATAACAGTCTCTCCGAAATCCAGTCAGACCTCAAGTAGCCTGGATTCTGCTGCTCTGTGAGATGCCAGGCTTTTGTTCCTTCTGTTAATGGAACAAGGTAATCTTGCTATTTTGTTCAATTGTTGCATTCTTTCTGTAAGTATTAGGTACTTTGCTTTCTTCCTCTTCCTCCTCCTTTCCCTCTGATAACTGTTTCCTACCTACTACTTGCAAAAACACAGTGGTTTTCCTTCAGTTTGAAGGAAAGGGAATGAACTTAAAACAGGGAGTGTCACCAGCCTCTTGCAGGTGACAAGAACTGCTCAGTGAAGAAGCTCGTCTGATAAGAGGTGCATGGCTTCCCTTGGCTTTTTTCAGTTGCACACAGCAGCAGACAGCTTCAGAGGAGATGCATCCTTTCCTTTCTTTCTCTTCCAGGGTAGGGACATTTTCAGAGGAGTCTTAGGGGAGCAGGAAGAACAATACAAGGCTCTGCTCAGGCCTGCTGTGTGGTATTGTCCAGAGCTGACTGTCCGCCACTGTCCTCCCGCTGCCTGAGACACCTGTGCTTAGACACACAGGGGGCCTGGAGATCCTTCAGAGTGACATTAAGTTCTCACATTCGTCAAGATTCAGTGCTGACAGCGGACCAAAGAGTGATCTAGCAGACAGGAGCCCAGCACTTGACCCTTCCTCTCAATGTTGAGCAGTTGGCCCCTTACTAAGTAAGCTGGAAAGTAAAAGTTCTATCAAGTTCTTTGGATTTTATCAAACCATACATGAATATTGAGAAAACTGTGCTACCCCTTTGACTCATATGCATATCTATATATACTAGCACATATATGAGGGTTGGATTCACCTATGTATGGATTAACTGTATTTGAAAAAAATGTCTCTATGTGTCGCACATGAGTGGACATCAATCCTTGCCAGAATTCCTTACACCATCCATTTTATATTGTTTTCATGTTCTATTACACATCATGTGTCTCCTATAGGTGACTTAATACGTGCAGTGCAAGTGTTACACACGGACGTGAATATCTGAAGATTGGGTCTATGTGTGTGGTGGGAGAGGGATTATCTAGATATCAAGATATCCATCCATACTTCCTGGGTAGATAAGGACCACTGTTTCTATGTACACAGTTACATGGTACATGAAGAAGAGCTATATCACCAGGCAGATGAAAGGGCTTGTTGGAAGAAGAAAAGGCCTTGGTCTTTTTCTTTTTAGATTTCTCTCTTTGTATAGTTATTTGCCTTGGCCTTATCTAGTGGGCTTACTGCTAAGGCCATAATTTTATCAGGTGCTCAGCAAAGGCAAATTCCTATTAATAGTCAGTTAATATGGCTTTCATCCTCAAGGCAAACTGTGAGGTCGTTATCATTAAGAAGGGCTTCACTGTGAGGTCCCATGTTTTAAGTACAATGTCATCAACCCACAGTATGAAGTATATTGTAAAGGCTCAGGCATTGTCCCAAGAGCGCAGCCATGGTTCCATAAAGAAGTAACATGCCCCTCTCTATTAGCAAGCTGTCTCTTCCCACTTACTAACCTTTCCTGGTATCTTGCTCTATCACCTATATTGCCGCCCATTCATTATACTGTAGTTTTGCATCTTCCTATTTCTTCATTTGGGAGCAACAACAACATTTGAATTCAATCACCAGCTCTGTTATAAGGAGGCCGCTTGTTGGTTCCAGCTGCTCGGACCGGAAATAATCACACAGAAACTGTATTAATTAAATCACTGCTTAGCCAAATACTTAAATGTATTACTAGCTAGCTCTTACATCTATAATTAACCCATTCCCATTATTTTTTTATTTTCCCATGAGGCTTGTAGCCTACTGGCAAAGTTTCAACATATCTGTCTTTGGCGGCGGCTCCATGGCTTCTCTCTGACTCCTCCTCTTTTCTCTCAGCATTCTGTTTAGTTTTCTCTGTGTACCTCTGTTTCCCTACAGCTCTGCTATAGGCCCAAAGCAGTTCCTTTATTAACCAATGGTATTCACAGCATACAGAGGGGAATCCCACATCATAGCTCCTTGGGTTTGCAGATATTTTTTGAATCTATCATTGTTTTGGCCTCAAACCCTCTATGACTTAAATCCACCTTTCTAACTGGGGATTTGTGGTACTTGGATATTCTTTCAAATACTAGAACTTCACCGATATGGAAGGCCCCAAGAGGCTACCTCTATAGGGATTGTAATATTGAGTTGGACTCCAATTCCCAGCTTGCCAAGCACTTGGATTCCAACTCCCAGCCTGCCAAGGGCTTGGACTCCAACTCCCAGCCTGTCAAGCACTGACCCCTGTCCAGGGAGAGTCAGGGCCACTTCCACAGGTATTTAGGCTTGTACTGCAAAAAGAAACACATGGTGTCCGGGCTTTGCGTGGGCTCCTGTTCCGCCATGTTGTCTCAGTCCACCCGAGAGTGTTGCATTTATAAACACGGTCATTTTAATTTGGTCTAATCTGCTTTCATTGGAGTTATTTGCATCGGTGGAGCGGCTTTCCTTAAGATTAAACCAAACAGGGATCATAGAAATCATCCATCTCTCTCATCCTTATACCACTCCCATTGCTGAATAGTCTCAATACATTCATCTGTGAGACACAAGCTTCCTTGATGCTGTCCTGTACCGTACAATCCATCAACTTCTGTTGTCAGCCAGTTTCTGTTTTATTAAAGTTCTTTCAGATATGCTCTGCTCATGGTAAGTCTTACTTGAGTTAGAAGGAGAGGCGCTAGCTGGTGATCCCAGCCCGGTAGTGGCTTTACTCCTTTCCTGACAGTTGTTGCTATCATTGACGGCGTGGCTGGTCTGGTTCTCAAGACCTTGACAGCTTCATTTCAAAAGGTCACCTCTCTGCCACCTGATCCCTTACCCTGTTTCTAGCCACTTCAAATTCAGACAAGGCAGAAAACAGTCTCTGTGACACCCCTGCAAACATCCAAAGGTTAAAAGTCCTCTGTCCTTCTCTTTAATCCTCAGAAAAAAGTTGGGAGTTGCAATTTCTCTTGAATGTGCTCTGCCAAACTGGGGGTTTGGGCTCCAGCTGATAACACTGTGAATCTTCCCACCAGACTTTTCCATGGTTGGCTCTCTATTTCCTGGGTGCCAGAGCTCTGGCAAGTTTTCTGGATTTGCCACAGAGGCAACTATTCATGTGTTGTCCCTGAGCTACCATCTCTGTGTTGAGAGTTCAGGTCTCCCTGTTCTACATCTTGCCAATGTCACCCTATTATAGCCCTTAAAGAGCCCAGTGAGTTTGCTGGCTACAGAGATGCACACACAGCCCTCAGACCTTGCCTTGCTTAAAGGCGTCATGCAGCAGACCTTCGGGAGCTGCTGTGCATGCACCCCTCACCAGTGCGTGCATTTTGATGTTCGATCATTCCCAGTCAGATGTAGAACAGAGAAGCTGCCATGAAAGGCCCTTTAAACCTTTTCTTTCCTGTTGTAATCGATAGAATTAGTGGTTAGGTGGAACGATTTCTTCAAATACTGGAGAAGAGAAACCACAGTAATTCAAGTTATTTAACCAGGTCACAGAGGTGACCTTAGAGCTGGGTTTTCAGGGTCGTAAGCCTCAGCAGAGGCTTCCTGTGTCTTGCAGTCTTACCATTGAATTCTTTCAGGAGGTGATTATTAAGGAATGTTTGAGTAACTCCCAGCGGGAGCTCTGGAGGAAGGTGGCCCAGAAGAATGACTGACACCCATGTTTTCTTCTCTTTCGAACATGCAATCTACGCCTGTTTATTTGTTTTTATGAACAGTGAGGTGGGTTTCACCATTTGCCTTATTTCATGTTTCTCTGTCCCTGTTCCCTGTGACATGATTTTGTGGGCCTCAGTGAACTCCCACTAGTGTTCTTGAGGTCACCCGTGGAAAGGAAGTGTGGGACAAGACTGAAAGTTTCAGAATTGACACCCGCAGTTCTGGGAGTGAGTGACACGGCATCCAGCTGTCAACCCAAATTCGAGAAGCAGAACCAGTTGGCTCAGTAATCCCCTCACAGAGCTGGGCTGGGACCAGCAGCGCTGACGTGACCCACATGGGGCTTCCAGTGGCCAGCTGGGTCAGTGTTGCATTGACCCAGGAGCTGGGAGCTCCTTTTTGCTTAGCTAATTTGTCTGTGATACATACACTTCTTCTGTGGGCCCTCAAACTATTTTCCCAAAACCTAGAATTTTCCAAGTTGGAAGTTGTGTATCATTCAGGCATTACCCACAGATCTAATATAAGCCTTAGAGACAGAGGATTTGAATTTTAAGAAGCCCGCAGTGATTACTTGAGGTGATAATTATGATCATGATTATGAAGATGATGGATACTAAAAATGATAATAGATTCTTACCGAATTCTTTGTTCCTCAGAATACTGCTAAGTCTCTCTCTCTCCTAAAGCAGCGCATCTAGACGTTAGTTCAGAATCCTTGCTCTCTTCTGTAG